>NC_059338.1:138343933-138705183 GCF_018350155.1 Leopardus geoffroyi | reverse complement strand
TCAAGCATGATTACCAAGCTTTATATCCTACCCCTCCTCAAATTCTCTACTGATCAGCCTAGAAATAGAAGTTCAATTCTGAGATACAAGCTGTAGGACCCACCACACTGTGCTTCACAGATGCTGCTTACATTTAATTGGGCCTGTTTTTCAGAGAAACTTTAAGATTATTGCTAAAATAATGTCTATCTGAAAGAAAATGTTAAATAAAATAAGCAACATTATGACTACATATATGATCTCCAGAGCAATTTCTGTTGCTTAAATTTAGAATTTAAATTTCAGATCCTTACACAATTAAAATTAAACATAAAATACATAAATATATGTAACATATAAATACATAGAATATATAAATATAAAATAAGTAAGTACTGGGGATGTAATACACAATATGATGACTATAGTTAATAATACTGTGTTGCAAATTTGAAAGCTAAGAGAGTAGATCTTAAACGTTCTCATCACAAGAAAAAAAATTATAACTATGTATGATGAAGGATTTTAACTAGACTTATTGTGGCAATAATTTTACAATATATGCAAATGTCAAATCATTATGTTGTACACCTGAAACTAATATAACTTATATGTCAATTATATCTCAATTAAAATATTTCTAAATTAAGTAATAAAAATACTAAAGATTACAAAAAGAATTTATCTCAATGCCATCATCTTGATATGAACTTTTGAACATAAAAATGATGACACTCATAATCAAAGCCTGGAATATTAAAGAAATTGAAGAGAATATAATACCAATCTACAGTTCCACACTGTTAATATTTTGGAGCATTTTAACCCTTCTCTACAAACTCTTGTGTATAGAAAGATCTAACATTTTCTAATTCCACAATCTACTTTTGTCACCTCAAATATATAAGAATATAACTATGACTCAAAAGTTTCTCAAATGCTCTTTTTTAATGACTCCATAATATTCCATCAAGGATAAACTATAGTTTATTTAAGCATTACCCTCTTTTTAAACATTTAGATTGTTTTGTTTTTATCTGTTATAGAAAATGTTGTAATGCATAGCATAGCTTTATGCATACATCTTTATCAGTGTTTTGAATTATTTCCTTAGAACATATGCTGTGAAGTGGAATTTGAGAACATAAAATATTTTGATATAGATATACTGCCAAACTGCATTTTAATAAACAGTAACAAGTTATAATCCCATAGTTATATGAGAGCTCATCTTACTACATCCTTATCAACTTTGAATGCTATCATTACAAAGTCTCCCATTTCCAGTCAAGATGGGGTAACATGAGGCTTAATTTACATTCGGACCTAAAACAACTAAACGACCAGACAAAATAGATGAAACAGTGACACTCAGGACATTGGGCATCAGGCAGCAAAGGACAGTGCTCCTTGAGAGACGGGAAACAAATGAGGTGAGCACTACGATTGCCCAGCTAACTGTCTGATGGAAGTGTCTGGGTGGCAGCACAGGGAGAAGGAGCCCAAGCAAAGCTCAGAAGTCTCCCTGAGTTGAAGAGAAGGAGCTAGAAGTCTGGGAAGCCAAGGAAGCCAGAGTTCACCAGGCAGAGTACCAGAGAAGCAAACGCTACATAGAAAGAAAGCTCCAGAGATCTGCATATGGTCTCTTCAAGTCTTGAACTGAGTACACACATGAGGGGAAAAGCATGGAGATCAGGGCATACACGAGGGGAAAGCCCAGGGAAAGAGAATCATGATAAGGGAATAGAAGGAAAAGTGTTCAGACCTAAGACAAGTATGGAAATTGGGCTTATATCCAACAGCTAGAATGGAAAACCTTATCTTTTGGGAGTTATTTGTCAGAGAACTAAGAGTCTTAGGTCAGTAGAGGGGAAAATTAACCCTAGGCTAAAAACGGCTCTAGTCCCACCCAACAAAGCTTAAAAGCAAAACCTGCTTGCAACTGAAAAGTTGCAAAGTAATCTAATCACACCCAGAACAAAGCTGAACAAAAACTGCAAGAATAAAAAAATATCTAATACCTAACAAAGCGAAATTCACAATGTCTGTCATCCAATCAAAATTTTTGACACTGAAAAGAAACAAAAATACAACCTATAATGAGGAGAAAATAAATTAATTAAAACTGGCTCAGAAATGACACAAACATGAGAAATAATAAACAAGGACATTGAAACAGTACACATAGCTTCATTCCATGTGTTCAAGAAATATTGAATATATTAAAAACTCAAATTGAACTAGAGATGAAAACTAAAACGTCTGGGATGAAAAATACAATGGCTGGGATTTATTGAAGATAAGATTATAGAAGAAAGAATTAGTGAACTTGAAGACATAGCAAGTTCTATTCAAAGTAAAACTCAGGGAGAAAAAAGAACTAACAAAAAATGAGCATCGGCAAACTGTAGGATAACTTCAAGTAGTCAAATATACATGCAATTGGAACCCCTGAAGGAGACATGAGAAAGAGAAAGAAATGCTGGAGAAATAAAATGGTCAAATTTTTTTCCAAATTTGAAGAAAACTGTAATCACACAGATCCCAGAAGCTCAACAAACTCCAAGCACGAAAGATACAACAAACCTAGAAAACTATGCTGAACCACATAATAATCAAATCAACCTGCTACAAACTTAATGTCAACTCTATACACACCACAGCAGCATTTTTTTTTTACAGAATATGACAAGCTGAATCTAAAATTTATATGGAAATAGAAAAGACAGAATAATTAAAGTCTAAAAAGAACAACATTTGGGAACTTTTAGGACCTGATTTCAAGTCTTACTCTACAGCTACATCAATCAAGACATTACGGTATCGATATAAAGATTGACATATACATTATAAGAATAGAATAAACATATCAGAAAGAGATTCACACATACATCGTGAATTAATTTTTGACAACAGCGCTTAAGGTATTAAATGGAAAAAGAATTGCTTTCTTTTTTAAACCAATGGCATTGGAAAAACTACATTATCCATGTTTTACAAAAGAAAGAATTTTAACTTTACCAACTTTATCTCACATCATAAACAAAAGTTAATTCAAAATGAATCATAGACCCAAATGTAAAAGCTAAAGATATAAAACACATATAATAAAACATAGGAGAAAATATTTGAGAGCTTCAGGCAAATATTTCTTAGTGTTCAAAAGAAAAACTACTCTTAAAGGAAAATTGAATTGGACTTCATCAAAACTAACATCTTCTTTTTTTGAAAGGACATTGCAAAAAAAAATTAAAAAACAATCTACAGGCAAAAGAAACCATTAGAAACACATGTGACACAGGGATGCCTGATTGGCTCAGTCGGTAGAGCTTGTGACTCTTGATCTCAGGGTTGTAAGTATGAGGCCCACACTGGGTGTAGAGATTACTTTAAAAAAAATAAAATCTTTAAACATAAATACATACATACATAAAATAACACAATATATAAAGAACTGTTACAACTCAATAGTAAAAAGGCAATTCGATTTTTAAAGAGTGAGAAAAGTCAAGCAGACACTTCACTAAAGAGGTATAAAAATGGCCAATAAGCCCTTGAAAAATCTCAGCTTTACTAGTCATCAGGAAAATAAAAATAGAAATCACAACGAGACACCATCTCATTCACATCTACTAGAATAGCTACAATTAAAAAGACTACAAACAGTCAGCTTTAGAGAAGACACAAAGCAACTAGGTCTCTCATGTATGGCTTGTAGGATTATAAAATTAGTCAGTGACTTTGGAAAACTAGCAGTTTCCTATGAAGAAACTATGACCCAACATTTCCACTCCTAGGTATTTATCCCAAAGAAATGAAAACACACATAATAAGTCTGACAACATTTTGATGTTTTACCATGAGGTTTGATGTTTTGACAGCTTTCAAGCTTCCCCTTCTCCCTCTCCCTTTTTCCCATATCTGGATGAGCCAATAAGAAAGCCTGGACACCCATTCCTTTGGCACTGGAGGGAAGGTTCAAAGCATGCAAACTCCAACTCATGGAATACTCGCCTTGGCTCCACCCCCGACCACAATAAAAACTGAAGCCTTTCTTTAGTCCATTTCTTGCTCGTGTCATCCTGGACCAGCTTGGGTGTTTGCCTTGCTCTTCAAAGAAAGTCTCATTCTGCAAATAATAAATATTTTCATGTCCTTTTGCTGAGTATGTGGCATCATCAGTCCAAATACTCAAACCAAATTGTCATGTAGGATTGACCAAGTCCTCCATGAGACAACCCTCCCCATCCACGAATTCAATGCATACTCTTTTTATTCACCTGTCTGAGCAAACCCTTGCCAGTTTTGGTATCCTAAGTTTTCCTTGGAATCTCATTTAATAGATATTACTAATAAAATTTCCACTTACAGCTACGCATACATGAAGTTTTGTACAAATAGTCATGAAAGGAGGCATTTTATTCACAAAATACCCTAATAGTCATGTATGCACGCACAAATGCAAGCCGTCCCCTCATACAATTCCTATTGTGCCCCCAGTGTGCACCAACTTCTGTCTCTTCATGCTTCTCAGTTGGCTTACCTCCAAGAGAGAGACAAGTAGGAGCTGGAATGTGGCAGAAGCAGCCATTTCAGCAAGGATAATGACCCCACCACCTTATGCCACCACCATTCAACCTTCATCAGAAACTTTGGCCTTCAATGGTTGACGGGAAAAGAAACTAGAAACACAATAAGGCTCTCTTCACATCACCATCTGCCCTTTGTTCAGAAATAGAAGACAAAGACCTAGGACTAAGATAGGACTAAGCACCAAGATCTAGGACTAGATACTAAGAGGATCTCCTGATGTGGCCTATGCATCTTTCAGGACATCCAGTTCTTGATCTGCCCCATGTGCATTCTTCAACCTGTAGACCTCACTGAAAACCTAAGAAAACTTCCCTAGTGCAAGGCAGAGATTACACTGCTAATGTTGGACCAATTTTAGTCGTGCTAATTACTAACAAGAAAGGGTGTGAAACAAATGAACAGAAGTAATGCCTATTTGCATCAAACCTACCTTTCAAGTGTTATTCCTCTTGAAGGAGCATGATGTTATTCTACAACAAGTGAGAAACTTGTATGCAGCATTGTCTGTTTGTAAGATGAGGCACGTTTGGAGTTTTCTTTTTGAGTAACAACTCTATAAGGCCCTCACCAGAGCTTATAATACACACCAATGAAGATCCGGGGCTCTGGATGCAGCCTGCCAGAAGCTGAGTAGTATTCGTTTTAAATACAATAATAACTTTGTGGACTAGACAGCATTCATCCAACTGAAAACAACATATGGTCTTCAATAAAATGAAAGGTACACTAGGAAAGGCCAGCTCTGAAGAGTATTTTTAAGAAGCAGGGATAGAATTAAATTTAACATTCCCTTTCCTAATAAAAAAAAAAAACTAGAAAATTTTACCTGCTTTTTTTATTCCAACAAATTCACGAGGGGAAAATTTATGTGACTCTCCATTTTCTCACTCAAAAAGAGAATGCTCAGAGCATTTTTAAACCACATAGATAAAGAGAAGTGGAATATTTAAGGGCTGTTAGGAGGTACAAGAATCCAAGTCCCTACACACAAGTGCATCATCACCAGCCCTTGTCTGCCCCTAGAAGTTTTGTGTCTCTGACATTTCTAGCCTGTCACACCATCCATCTTTAAAACTTGAGAAATCATGCTTTAAAAATGTACTTCTCATTTGTGTTGTACCCAATCCCAGAGTTGTGGAAATCAGCACATACCATTTGCCTGGAAGAGTAAACCTCTCTCACTTTCTTCCGTCTGAAAATTCTATATAGTGTTTTTCAGTAGAAATCATTTACATTTAAGATGTAACACAGGGCTGTGAAATGTAGTCATGGAAACCATGACAGTAGAGGAAGAAAAAAGGGAGATTTGGGAATTTAGTGAATGTTTTTGATTTTTCAAATACAATAGTCCCCTTAGCAAACTTGGTTACGCCATATGGTGAACTGTGTGTGGTAATTTTCTAAACTTGCAAATAGAATTCTGCAAAACATGATCAACTAAGTCACTGCACTCCATGTGAGCCCAAATTCCACTCCTGCTCACTGTCCCCGGGGATACCTGATGCCAACACTTCACATACTGCAAACAAACAAGCAACACCTAGGATTTAATTTTAAGAACCCTCAAAGAACGATGCATGGGAGAAATTCATTCAAGCCAATTTGGAAAAATAGAAAAATGGATAATTTTAGAAGGCCATAGACCTCTTTCAAATCATCTGTCTGGAATTCTCACCTGGCCTGAGATTCAGTACTTGTCCTCCCTCCACCACCTACAATCCATAACATTGCTTCTATTCTCTTCTAAAAGTGAGCATTTTCTGTGACTTTAGATGTAAGTCAGCTTTTGTGTAAAGAAAATGATCACAGAATCTCAGTGGCGCAACAAGGAACATGTATAATTTCCTCATGCAGCCACAGGTTGGCTGAGGCACGTCTGCTTTAGACTGTGGGTCTGTGGCCTGGGGACAGCTCTGCTCTAAGCATCTAACACTGGAGCCAGGCTGGAGGGCCAGCAGCTTCTCTGGCATGCCTATCAGGGCAATAGCCTGGAGAGTAAGCCCAACCACGCAAACACATCTTTTAAGTCTCTTCTTGCATCACATCTGCTAATATCTCATTGGCCAAGTAAATTACAAAGTCAAGCCCAATGTCAAGGAGAAGGAGGATATGATTTCCCATGGAGGTAGGGTGAGAAAATGCATGTTTACTTAACAATCAATCAACTTACCACAATTCACCCTTTGGTTCTCAAGTAGTCTCTATGTTCCCACATGCAAAATACACTCATCCCATTGCACTCATAAAAATCACAATATCCGGGTCAAAATCTGGTCTGAATGAAGGGTCAAAATCCAAAATTTATATCCGGTCTGAATGCAACTCCTTTTGACCTACTGACCTGAGGACCAAAAACACAAGTTGTCTGTCCTCACATACCCAATATACAAGGGTAAAACTTGGATAGGATATTCACAACAAATAATCCTATTTTTCAAAGGAATATGTAACAGTCACTGGTCCATAGCCATTCTGGACTCTTGCAGAGCAAATGTTGTCCAGTCTTCAAACTGGGTAGGGAACTAAAATCATTGCTTGCTAACTGCCCTTGCCCTAAAGAGGGACCAAAATCAGATACATACTGTAATGTAACTAGAAGGAATAAGAGAAATAATGAGGGATACCTGTGCACTCCCCATAAGAGGAGAATGAGCTTTCCAGCACAAGAATACTCAATGGAAACCTTTATCCGTACAATCATGTGCACTAAGAAAAGGTGATTTGCTTCATCCTCAGCTAATATGGAACCCATTAATAATAGAATGGTCCTTAATAAGACCCTGGTTCTGCTGCCTGGTAGTGACTCTCAGTCCACTGTTCTCCACAGACTTTGAGTTGGCTCTGGGGGTCCTTCCTCTGCCATCATCCTGCTTGAGTTATTCAAAGAGGGCATTTGAAAATAAGCTTTTCTTGGTGGCCAAGCAGGGTTGTCATTTTGCGGGGTTGTGGAGGAGAGAGTTGGTTTTGTTTTGTTTCATCTTCGCTCAATTCCTGACTATATAAAGCTGGGAAGCAAAGGATCTTTTTACATCTGTAACAGTCTCAGTGTCCTTCAGTCGAGGCTGGTTGTCGCCAGCACAGGTCTCTCAAAAGTTTGGTTTATTTTCTATGCACTTAATTTAAATTGAATCCAAGTACCAAGAGCCACACCCCAAATTATTTCCAAGGCACGTCTCTCTCTAGGCTGACTTAATTACAGGTACTTTGAATATATTAGCATTCTGTGAGACCTTAATTTTTCTAGAAGCCCTTTCATCCAGCTGAGAGGATCCACTAAGCCACACTTTAATCTGTTCATATGTCTTAACAAAGGATGTCAGGTCCGTTGTTGATTTGGTCTTTGTAATAACCACATCTCTGTTTTGATTCAAAAAAATAACTTTTATTTTCCAAACCTGAGATTTCTGGGCTCTCTAAATTTCTTCCAAACACTCCTTGCAAACTAACAAGTTTTTACTAAGCTTACCTTTTTCCTGTAGCACTTTATAAATTATGATTTGTAGTTATCAGTTCATGCTTTTGAAATCTGCGAACATTGGGGCACCTGGGTGGCTCAGCTGGTTAAGTGTCTGACTTTGGCTCAGGTCATGATCTCAGAGTTTGTGGGTTCAAGCCCCACACTGGGCTCTGTGCTGACAGCTCAGAGCCTGAAGCCTGCTTCGGATTCTGTGTCTACCTCTCTCTCTGTCCCTCCCCGCTCACATTCTGTCTTTCTCTCTCTCTCAAAAATAAATACACGTTAATATATATATATATATATGTGTGTATATATAAATTAAAAAGAAAAGAAATCTGCTAACCAGATGCTACAAGTTTATGAGGTACATTTTCTGTCTTCTGAATTACTGCAAGCAATAGTTTTATATCATGGTTTGTCATTTTATAACACAGATTACCATTTTTCAACATCCTATAACAGTTTCCTCATCACTTACGGTGTGGTCCCAAAACCAAAGCCATGCCAAATATCTGAGGTTTTGATAGAGCAGGACCTCATTTCCCTTACTGATTTATATATCATTCAATTATTGCTACAACGATGCTACATAACAACCCATCCCAGCCATAAACATTTATTCACATGTTTATGTATTTTCATGCTGACTACTGTTGAACTGATTCAAGATGAGTTTGGAGTGGTGGCTCTATGTCAGGCTGTAACTTGACTGGGCTTGGTCCCACATGGCAATAGATCTATAGGAAATGGCAGAGGCTGGTGTTGGGAGACAATACTCCATGGATCACTCACATTTCTGTGCATCTTGTGCACAGAGGCACGGACTGCCTTTATTATGCACTATTCTTTTAAAGGTAGATAGCAAGCAGCCTTCAAAAAGAGAAGTAGGGTCTCCCTCCAGAATATGAGCAGACATACTCACTGTCCTGGATAAAAGATTTGGGTCCCTTAAGCTCGGGGCTTCTCTCCTGCAGTGCAACCCACTGTGAATGCAGGTGTCAGCTGGCCCTCTTCATATCATCCTGTGGGAACAGGGCTTGGGGAACCAACCCAGCAAAATGTTGATACACTTGTTACTGTTAATGGCATAATAAAGTTCTTTGTCTCTGACATCGGAGTCTCATGTCTCCTGCCAGCATCCATGAAACTTTGGCAAAATAATTTGTTAGCTTGCAAATAAGGTAAAATAACAGACCTTTTTATGGTTCCTGAGCATTAGGAGCAAAGCAAGTCACATAGCCAAGCCCAAAATCAATGGGGGGAAAATTATAATTCTCCCATGGAGATGGAGCAAAAGGGAAGGTAGGAAGTGAATATTTGCTGAATAAAACTGAATGTACCATGTCTACCATTGTATCAAAAAGCATGTCTTCTCATTCCAAATACATGGATTTTATTGGGAAAATTATAACACACAAGTCCTGAGTCTTAGAAGGATCAAGAAGCTAGTAAAAATGTCAATGGCTCTAACCTCTGTAGTATTTGTCCTTTTCTATTTCTTATGGACACATAACTTCTCCTTCCCAATTTTAAAGATTTTTCTTGTTACTTCCCCCTTTTCCCACCAAAGTCTTTCCTTAGATCTTAACACCAGCTGGAGTTTTTAATATAGGCAGTATTTACGAACGCCTTAAAAATAAAGAGAAAATTCTTAAAATGGCATTTTAGGGTTGGATCTGAGTATAAAGAAGCCAGTGGGACCTCTGGGGTTTCTCTAAAACCAAACTAGAGAGGTAGTAAATGTCATTCTTCTTATCACATCTGCCACCATTTGGACTATACTACAGCAGCAGGTATTATTAAAGACAGCATGGTGAAGAATGAGTTTAATTTAGTTTGTAGAGTATGCTGTGATCTTACTTGTTCAAACCATGATTGTTAAGTCAACAGCTTTTGTAACAAATTAAGACTATTTCCTCGAACCCGTATGACTACAAGGGATTCATAAAACACTAGAAGCAAACTCATCCTTCACGGGCAAGCTGTTCTACAATAGGTACTGGATAAGGACCTCCTACTAGGTTTCTGTAACATAGGACACAAGGCTTGCAAACACATGACAGATCAGATTCTGGAGCTAAAGTTGGGTGACTATTTCCAATTAACAGAGAAGGTAATTGAAATTCCAAGAATTTAAGCATTTGAATAAAATAAATTCCTTGCAAAATTAGGATTGAAATCAAAATTTGCCTACTAGTATTGTTTTCAACCTACCTACCAATCGCACATATCCATATGCAAGAAACGCCAAAAATGAAACCCACAAATCAAATCCTCAGCTCTTGCACAATATTTAATTTTTTTTAAATGTGTGGAGTTATTGTCACAATCTCAATATGTGCTTTACATCTCATTCTTACTGAACAGGTATTATGTTGAAAACATGATGTTTTTAGGGGCTCCTGGGTGGCTCAGTCAGTTGGACAGCCAACTTCAGATCTCACGGTCCCTGAGTTCGAGCCCTGCGCCGGGCTCTGTGCTGACAGCTCAGAGCCTGGAGCCTGCTTCAGATTCTTTGTCCCCCTTCTCTCTCTCTGAGCCTTCCCCACTTGTGCTCTGTCTCACTCTGTCTCTCAGAAATAAACATTAAAAAAAAATTTAAGAAAACTGATGAGTTTTTAAAGGAAATGGACTTTTCTAGGCACTGTGGACACCAATATACACCCAATACCTAGTTACTGAAATGTCTAAAATTAGTCACCTACTTACCTAAGACTTTCAGATACCCAGAGCTTCTATTTATTTCAAGGCATCTTCCCAAACCGAACAAGAAAAGTCAAGTCATCTGGATTTGCACTCATCTTTACAAGTGTAATGGACAGAGTAATCAATGATGAAAGCACGCTAGGTGGGCTGGGGACAGGTGGTCTGCAGTGACTGAAACACAGTGTCCTATAGCAGGAAACCAACCAGAGAGGTAAACAGCACCTGAGCTGTGGGATTCTTTCAGTGCTAGGTTGGCAAGTTTAGACTTTGCCTTGCAAACTGTTTTGAAGCAGAAAAATGACATGATCTACATTTTACAAAGACCTCTTTGGAGCAGAGTCAGGAATGGCTTGGAGAGAGCCAAGCCTGGAGGCCAGAACAGTTAGAGAATAATCACTAAGCCCTTGAGAAGAGTTTACCAATGACCTGAATAGGTGTGTCTAAGTGTTGAAGGGCGGTACTGAGGTCAACCTGACTAAACTTAGTGACTGATGTTATAATTCTACAAATTTGTAATAAAATTATTTTTAAAAACCTCGAAGCAATCAAGCATCAATAATGACCATTTTATTTTTTTAATAAAATACAAAAAATATAGAGAAAATGTGTATCCATTCACTTACTACCCAGCTTAAGAAATAAAATGCTACAAATATAAATAAAGCCCACTATATGCTCTTCCAAAAACCCAACACTTTGCTTCTGCCAAGAGGCTAACTCTATCCCAAATTTAGTTTTATCGAAGCCAGTACTCAATTTAGTATTCTCTCTTTTCTACTCCTTGTATCCCTTCCTTGTCTACTGTTACCACTATCTTTGTTCAATGAAGCAATATTCACTTGCTAAACCACAACTTTATTTGCTTATACTATGTCTACACTCCGGAGGAATTTTGTAACTAGCCTCCTTCTCTGTACATTGGGCTCTCCCACTATGGTCATAGCAATCCCCTCCTCCACATGTTGTAAAGCTACATGCATTTTCCACTTTACTCTTTGAACGTTAGTTGCAAACCAATTACGTACCAGCTATTGTGCTAGGGATTGGAAATGCAATAGATGCTTAGTAAATATTCCTGCTCTTAAAAGCATAGATAATATGAAGGAGAAAGACACAACAGCTATTTGGTAAGTGATACTGGACAGATAAGTAAAGGGCTATGGGAATACAAGCCAGATACCTGATCAAAGTACTCCTGTCGTTGCTCCTATGGTATATCAGAATCTTGTCACTTCACCTGATGATTTATCACTCAAACATTTGCAGACTACTCACGTAATCTTTACAGCCTCTCTATTAAACTCCCAATATTTCTGGAAAAGTCTCCCAACTGGCCCTCAAGGGTGCTAAGTAAACATCCAAGAATACAGAACCAGAAAAGGCCGAAGCAAGCCCATCTGAAAGCTACCAAACCTTTAGGAAAATATTATGATAGTAAAAGTAAGTTTTGGTGTCATTAGTAACCAATTATTGGCAAAACAGTAGTAATAACAACAATAACAGCATGGTGCCTGAAAATGGGACAGCCTGGGCAGAAAGAGGAGTGATCTTTGATGGAGGAGGCACTTTGTCAAAGGCAAGTGCAGGGACTGTATTGTTAGCATTCTTCATTTGTTTAGCAGACTACTAAGTATAGGAAAGGATTCACCTTCTGCATACTTGTCACACCATGCTGTGGTTTCATACCGCCTGAGGCAGCAGGCCCTCGTTGCTGTTTGTGTTAGTAACAGAAGAGTCATTTCCATGGTTCCCTTATGGTTTCTAGAGACAATTATATATATTTTTAAAGCTTGGCTGATTTTATTCATGGAATCCACCCAATAGTTGACTCACTACAAGTGGCATAAGTCCATATTTTGTAACATATATCAACATCTCACAGTTATGAAGTATTACATTCCAGAGTAGAAAGGTCTTTTAAAAATGATATGCATCTACAACATTCTTGCTCAGAGCACCCATCCGTAGGCTCCTGTTACGGACGGGAACCAGGATAGCTTCATTGGCCCCTGCTGGCCACGGCCTCACGGAGGCCCCCTGGGACAGCACAGAGGCAGAATGGCAAATGATCTCACCTCAGGTGCCGATGCCAGTGGATGGTAGAGGCTGCAGAGAAAAACACACTGATGGAGGAGAGGGACTTAGAGATCCTCAGGAAATATAATCTGTCCTTTAGTATTCTTTAGGACAGAACGATCAACCCCTTTTATGTACCACCTTCCCCCAAAACATTTCCACAAAAGGTATAATATGTAAGCTGAATTTTTAAGGAAAACTAAGAATTCACCAGGTGGGAAAGTGGGTGAGGGCTTAGCAAATGCAAAAACATTAAGGCATTGGAATGTTCTCAGCCTGTACCAACATGAGTCATGAGGTACACATGCATTTTTATGTGAGATCATGCCATTTACCAGTCTGTGTAGGGCTTTTTCTTAAATGTTATATCTGAGTTGTATTTAAAATCCTTTAAAAGGCTATTTTTGGAAATGGTATTTTGTTATATACATAGGTCCCAATTTATTTAACCATTCATTTATTGTTGGGCATTTAGTTTTCTTCCAACCTTTCTATATTACCAACAAGGCTGCAAAGGATATCATTGTATGAATTTCTGATAATTTCAGCTGATTTTTTGATAATTTATTTAGTATATATTTCCAGAAGTGGAAATATCCAGCAAAAGGGAATGGAAATACACGAACTTCTAGATGCATATGGACAAACTATTTTCCAGAAAGGCTGTGTCATCTGACTTTGCATCCAGCTGGGTAAGAGAGTGGTTGTTTCTCTCACCCATTTCCACTTTGGGGCATTAATTTTATCAAGGCTTGCTAATGTAGTTGAGGTAAAATAGAGTCATTTTTTTGAATTTTTATTTCTTTTAACAATTTCATCCCCAAGCAAAATTATCACGTGTTCACTGTGTATAGTAACACCCCTCCTCTTTTGAAAAAGTTGCTCTGACAGGGAGAATATCAATTTCTATATTGCTTTTATCTGCTTAATCTAGGGAGTAGGAGTACTGCCTAACACTTTGACCTGGTGGGAGGAAGGAGGTGGGCCTTTAATTCTTCCGACTAATGCTGGAATAACTAAAGGTTGTTGTTGTTTGGTGTGTAAGTCCCTGTGAATTGCTCTTGCATAATAATGTAATGCTTCATGTTGCCTGTAGGAAAAATCTCCTCTCTCTCGTTTTCTGGCAGGTACTATCTGTCTTTGGGGGATGTGTGTGTGTGTGTGTGTGTGTGTGTGTGTGTTTGTGAGAGAGAAAGAGAGAGAAGGAGAAAGTGTATTCTCTTCATAATTATATAAGTCAAAATTTACATGGTTGCATATGACAGAAACTGAATTAAAAAAGCTTAAACAATAATAGGCATTTGTTGGCATCAGTCACCAAATTTAGGGGCTCCATGCAGCAATTAAAATGACCAGCACAAGCCCTGTGATTTTCTCACTCCTTGTTTAGGCTTTATTTTCCTCTGTGCTGGCTTTATTCTCAAGCAGGCTATTTCTACATACTGGTCCACATGACCTTCACCAGCTCCAGACATTAAGGGGAATTAGCATCCAAAATATCAAAAATAAAGGGTGCCTTTTCCCCAATCATTTCAGCAAAGTCAGAGAAGACTTTGATTGGCCCATCTCCTAATATTTACCCATTTTTACATTGATCATCAAAGCCAGGAAGGATGTGATACCCTGCCTACCTTTAGAGCTAGAGAACAGGGTCAGCCCCACCTGAACGACCGAGGCTAAGAATGGAAGAACTGTGGTCCGCCCAAAGATGCTGTGAAAGTGGTGTGCTAGTAAATGTTTAACAACTGGCTCTCTGGAGTAGGAAAAAAAGCCTATTTGTAGTGATTCTCGCCTTCCATGGTGTAAACACTCCCACTATGACTGGTTACAAGCTACCCACAAGACATCTCTGAAGGAATGGTGGGAAGAGGCACACACAGTTGGCTCTCTCACATCTCTGCCGCTGGTCCAAAAAAGAAGTCTCAAACAAAAGCACTAGATCCCATCTGAATTGTCCTGCTGAGTCTCCAACCCCACTCCGTAGACACTTCATGTATTACATACACAACAATTTATTATCAGACTGATAAGTTAGACTTTGGGAACTTTCATCCCAGGAGCTTCCCTAATATGAAGAGTCAGAAGCAGAAAATATCTAAACCCTGTAACAGAGAACAGAATTTTCCTAAACTGGGTGGAGGTTCACAATAGGATCTGAAGGAGAGATCCTCTCAAGGAGAAAGGGCAGAGTGTAAGGTGAACTTCAATACCATGAAGTTATTGACTGTGATGACTAATAAAGATTTTTAACTTTTCCCTCTTAGATTTCGGAAACAGTCATTTTTAGTCTTTTGATTTAATGATTTTTTTCCACAGTGAAATATTTTCTACCTACCCCTGAACCCCAAGTACACCATCCCCCAACCACAGCGGCCAATGTCACAGCATAAGCATCAAACTGAAGGACAAAAGTAGGCCCAGGGTTTTCAGGGGCAGCAGCAAAGTAAAAGGATGTTCACAGCAGAGCGGAGAGGAACTGGGGGACGGGGGCGGAGGGGTTGGAAGCGTTGTAGACACATTAAGGAACCATGGATGGACTAGGGAGCAAATGAGGCAAAACTCTGCTTTTCCCCCAAATACACGAAAGAAAAATTACCCTTGAAACAGATATGTTTTCATTTTGTATGTGAATTCCTAGTCTATGTTATAGTCTATGTAGTTCATTTTTTTTCCTATTTTACTCTTAGTATTTTTACTTTGATTTATGCCATGGTTCAGTTCCCTAGAGGTCTCCGTGATGAGAAGTTGTACCAAAGTGACTTCTTGGAGATTGTTCCTAGGAAAAAGTAGTTGGGAATGGAGAGGTGGGACAGGAAGGGGGGGGGGGCGGGCAAAGAATTCTGTGGTATCAAAGTCTCATGGAGGATAACTTCGGCATAAGCCCCCAGGGAAGCTCTGGAGACAACAGAGGTCATGCCTCTAAATTGTTCTGATCAGGGGACAGGAGAAATCTTACTCTCAGTCCTTGGTTAAGGACTATCTTGGGGGTGGGGGGAAGAAGGCAGGTGGGCTAAGAGAACTCTCCAAACAAGAGATGCAAGTACCAGTATTTAGAAGGGAAACATACCAGAAGCCAGTGTGACAGAAATAGCAAAGGATCCTCGGGAACATGAGTGAAACACTGATGGTGTTTGCTATAAATCACTGCATGTGTTCTTTATACATTCATGATATTAACTTGTGTCATACTCATTGAATATATTTTCCCGAGATCACTGTTGGATTTTTAATTCTGGTTATTTTCTGATGTACACATCTTTTCCGTGTTTATGTAGAAGAATTTTAAGTATAATTTCTTTGCAAAGAAGGGACCATATCAATCTTGCTTATCAGTATTTACCAAAAGGCCTAACACATATTAGGAGGTGAATTAATGTTGGAATTACATTGCATATAGAGCTTTGTATATTCAGTATTTTCCAGTTTGGGAACCTGTTGTTAAAATCCTATCATTTTTCTCACATTTTACACCATTATTCTCAGGAGTCCCATTTCGATGCAGGATGTAGAAGGACACAAGAGAACCATCACAAGGGGAAGAAATACATCTGAGCACAGGGCCTTGCTCTGATACAAAGCTGTGCTACAATTGGTTAAGAGTGATGCAAGACCCTCCTCTGGGATGCTTACCACGAGCCTCACACTGGGTTACCAGCACTCAGTTTCCATGAAGGAAGAGCAAAAACATGAAAAGAGAGCCCCTGTGTGCTCCTGACATACACCGTCTGCTGAACGTTAAGGGTAAGGTAGGAATACTGAAAAAAAAAACCAAACCCACACCACACACAACATACCTGTAGCCCACTGATGGAAGAAACGAAACACTGTGCCATGCTGAGCGCAGCGGTAGCAACAGCATACCTCAAATCCAACTCAAATACAAACTAAGTGACTCAAATACCCACACTAACAGCTTGGGAGAAGAAGAGGCTTTCCCCTTTCCAGGCAAGAACAGTGTTGAGTTTACTCTCTTTTCTTCGATATGCAGTGTCCAGCATTCCATAACAGTTTATGAGATAACACATAAAATCAAGGGGGGAAAATCAGTGCACTGTCAGAAGATAAAACAAATAGAAGAACCAAACCCAGAGATGCCCCAGATATCATACATGGATTTTTATGTAACTATGATGTGTTCAAGGGTCAAATGGAAAATACGGATGACATGTATGAACGCCCGGGGAATTGAGCAAGGAGATAGAAACAATTAAGTCCAAAGGAATTGCTAGAAATCAAGATTATCCTACAAGAGAATTTTGGCATATGTACAGAAAAAACTGATAGAATTGAAAAGAGAAACAGACAAATCTATAATTAAAAATTTGAGATTTCAATACTTCCCTCTCTGTAATCAACAAATAGAACAAGCAAAACATCAGTAAAGATATTGGAGACCAGAACATTACCAAACAAATTGATCTAATTCACATTTGCGGAATACTCTATTCATTCCCAAACAATACATTCTTTTCAAGGGCACATGAAACATTTATCTAGACAGACCATGTTCTCAGAAAAAACAAACCTCAATAATATAAAAAGAATGAAATCATAAAAGATGTGTTCTCTGACCACAATGGAATTCGCTAGAAATCTGTAACAGATACAGCTGAGAAATCTCCTCATATATTTAAAAAGTAAACAATGCATTTCTAAATAAACCACAGCTTAAGGGGGAAAAAAAGCAAAATAAAATTGTAAAATATTTTGACTTGAATGCAAGGAAAACAGAACATATCAATATTTATTGGATGCAGGTAAATTAGTGCTTACAGGAAAAATTATATCATTAAATATGTGCATTAAAAAAGAAGGAAATCAATGGTCTGAGGTTCCACCTTAAGAAATTAGAAAAAGAAGAAAAAAATTAAAATGAAACCTACAGCAAGCAGATAGAAAAAAATGATAAAGTTCTAATGCAATGGAAAGCTGAAAAAACAATAAAGATCAATGTATTCAAAGGCTAATTCTTTGAAAAGATCAATAAAATTGAGAAATCTCCAAGCAGACTGGATCACAAAGAAAGAATATTGGAAAACGGGGGAAGACTGGGTTGTTGGGCTGGGGAGGAGATTTGAATTACCAATATCAGAAAGAAAAAGGGGGACATCACTATATAACCTACATTTTAAAGGATAAGGAATATCACAATTAATGCTATGCCAGGAACTTTAATAATTTAGATGAAATGGACAAGTTCCAAAAGATACACAAATAAGCAAAGCTTTTTCAATAAGAAATAAACTGAAGAGTTCTGTATCTATTAAAGAAATTGGATTGGTAGTTCAAAACTTTCCCACGAATAAATGCCAAGACAATTTGACTTGACTGGTGAATTCTACCAAACATTTAAGGAAGAAATACTACCAATCATACCAAGTTTTTACAGAAACTAGGTGAGGAGAAATACGTCTCAACTCAACTTATGAAGCATTTATACTTTGACTTCAAAATCAAGTAAATACATTATAGAAACAAAGCTCAGGCGGTGCCCTGGGCGGTCCGGCAGATCTCTATCTTGCTCAACAGTGGACAGAACAGGCCCAGGGACGCCCCTTCTACCAGCCTCTGACCACCCTCCAAACTTTTTAACAGTGACAACCTTGGGAGCCATCATCCCGGCCACCCTCTGCCTCCAGGGCCAGCCAACACCCTGTTCTCAGTTTAACTCCTTATTAGCGGTTAATCATGACCTCCCAGATTCGTCAGAATTAATCCACTGAGGTGGAGGTTGCCGTCAGCAACCTGGTGCACAGCATCTGCGGGGCTCCTACCTGTCTAGGCTTCTATTTCTACCGCAAGGATGTGGCTCTGGAGTGCGTGGGCCGCTTCTTCCCGGAGTCGGCCGAGGAGAAGCACAAGGGCCCTGAGCATCTCTTTAAGATGCAAGACCCGCGCAGCGTTGGCACCCTTTTCGGGACGTGCAGAAGGCCTCCCGGGATGAGTGGAATAAAACCCTGGACGCCATGACAGCTGCCGCGCTCTGGAGAAGAATCTAAACCCGCCCCCTTTGGGATGGGCAGGCTCTGGGTTCTGTCTCGCAGACCGCCAGCTCTGAGACTTCCTGGAGATCCACTTCCTGGATGAGGAGGTGAAACTCATCAAGAAGACGGACGACCACCTAACTCATCTCCCCGAGGCCCGCGCAGGACGAGCATCTCTTGGAAAGGCTCACCCCGAAGCACAACTAGGAGCCTCTGAAGTCCAGCAGTCTTTGAGCGGCCCCTCTGGGATCCCCCTGGTGCCAGGTTCTGCCCGAGCCTCTCCCTGCTGCGGCTGGGCAGCTTTTTAACCACCTGGAGCCCTCCCAAGCTGTGGACCACATGGAAACAATAAAGCTTTTTGTAGCAAAAACAGAAACCGCAAAACAAAAGAAAACAAAAAAAGGGGGGTGCCTGACTGGCTCAGTCGGTAGAGCATAAGAGTCTTGACCTCAGGGTAGTGAGTTCAAGCCCACATGGGATGTGGGGGCTACTTAAAATAAAAATTAAAAAACAAAAACGGGCACCTGGGTGGCTCAGTCAGTTAAGCATCTGACTTTGGCTCAGGTCATGGTCTCCCAGTTTGTGAGTTCCAGCTCTGCACCTACAGCTCAGAGCCTGGAGCCCACCTTGGATTCTGTGTCTCCCTCTCTCTACCCCTCCCCACTCATTCTCTCTCTCTCCTCTCTCTCAAAAATGAATAAACATTAAAAACAAACACAACAAACGAAAAGCTCAGATGAAAATCCTTAATGAACACAGATACGAAAATCCTTAATGAACACAGATACAAAAATCCTTAACAAAACATTAGCAAACTTAATTTAGTAATGCACACACACACACACACACACACAAAGTATAATATATCACAACCATAATTTATCCTGGAACTAAAGTTTGTTTAACATTTGGAAGCCAGTCAATATAACTCACTGTATCAAAAGACTAAGATCAAAAACATGATCATCTCAATAGATGCAGAAAGAGTATTGGCCAAAACTTAACCATTCACGAAAAAACCTTTTAGCAAACTAGTAATAGAAGAGAACTTTTTCAACTCGATAAAAGGCATAATTATGGGTTGAAATATGAACCCACTCCCCCCCAAAATATGTTGAAGTCTTAACCCCTAGTACCTCAGAACATGACCTCATTTGAAAACAGGGTCTTTGTACAAGTCGTCACGTTAAGATGAGGTCTTTAGAGTGGCCCTAATCCAGTAAGACTGGTATCTCCATGAAACTGGAAAATTTAGACACAAAGACAGAGAGAAGACTGTGTGAAGAGAAAAGAGATGCCGCAGGAAGGTGGAGGGCTGAAAAAAATGTACTTACAACCCAGGAGATACCAAAGATTGCTGGGAGACCATCAGAGGCTAAGAGAGGGTCATGCAACAGATTCTCATTCACCGTTCTCAGAAAGAACCTTACCTACACCTTGATTTCAGACTTCTACCCTTCAGAGCAGTGAGACCATAAGTTTCCGTCATTTGAAGCCACCCAGTCTGTGGTCCGTTGTTATGGCAGCCTAGGAGGCTAAGACAGGCAGGTAGCTATAAAAACAACAGCTACAACAAAAATACCTGACATCACACTTATGGTGAACAACTGAATGCCTCCCTACGAAGATCAGAAAGAAGACAAGGACAAAACTTCTATCTAATAGTGGAC
Source organism: Leopardus geoffroyi (assembly GCF_018350155.1). Taxonomy (NCBI): domain Eukaryota; kingdom Metazoa; phylum Chordata; class Mammalia; order Carnivora; family Felidae; genus Leopardus; species Leopardus geoffroyi. The sequence goes on along the minus strand of NC_059338.1, from coordinate 138,684,718 downwards.
TGCGGTTCTGACCACTTGCAGAAAAAAATAAGTAAAACCCATAGAGAACGGAAATGAAGGAACAAAGCTGCCTTTATTTGCATATAACTTCATCATCTACAGGAACAATCCCAAAGAATCTAAAAAAAAGAAAAAAACAGACTAGACCTAATAAGTAAATTTAGCAAATGCTGCAAGACACAAAAAGTCAATACACAAAAAAAATTGTATTTCTCTATATTAGCAGTAAACAATTGGAAAGTGAAAAAAATCTGTCATTTTCCAAAAGAGCCAAAAAACATAAAATATTCAGGAATAAACCTAGCAGAATATGTTCAAAGTTTGTATGCTAAAAATAATAAAACATTATTGAAGGAAACTAAAGATCTAAACAAACGGAGAAATATTCTGTACTCACAGATCAGATGTTGCTAAGATGCCAGTTTTCCCCTTGACATGCTAATTAAAAATTTTTTTTTTAATTTATTTGTTTTGAGAGATAGAAAGCAAGCAGGGGAGGGGGTAGAGAGAGAGGGAGCAACAGAATCCCAAGCAGGCTCCATATCCTATCATTGCAGAACCCAACGTGGTACTCCATCCCACAAACCATGAGATCATGACCTGAGCCGAAATTAAGCGTCAGACACTTAACCAACTGAGCCACCCAGGCACCCCGCTAATTTTAAAAGTTATGTGGAAAAGCAAAGGACCTAGAATAGACAAAACTATTTTGAAAAAGATGACATTGGAGGAGTGATATCACTTGATTTCAAGACTTAGTATAAAGCTACAGTAATCAAACAATTATGGCATGGGTACAAAGATAGGCATATAGATCAATGGGATAGAATACAGAGTTTAAAAGTAGACTCACATGTGATTTATCAAAGGACTTTTGACAAAGGTACCAAGATAATTTAATGGGGGAAAAGATCATCTTTTTTTTTTTCCCAACGTTTATTTATTTTTGGGACAGAGAGAGACAGAGCATGAACGGGGAAGGGGCAGAGAGAGAGGGAGACACAGAATCGGAAACAGGCTCCAGGCTCTGAGCCATCAGCCCAGAGCCTGACGCGGGGCTTGAACTCACGGACCGCGAGATCGTGACCTGGCTGAAGTCGGACGCTTAACCGACTGCGCCACCCAGGCGCCCCGAAAAGATCATCTTTTTAAGAAATAGTTCTGAAAGAACTGTACATTATACTAAAAACAGAAAAAAACTTCAACTCTTCCACTGCATTATCTATCTAAATTAACTTAAAATGGATCATAGACCTACATAAAATGTTAAAACTATAAAACTTCTAGGAAAAAATATGTAAGAGAAAGTCTGTGACCTTGGCATAGGAAAGATTTCTTTAATAAGATACAAAAAGCACAAATCATAAAAGAAAATATAAATAATTTGAACTTTATCAAAATTAAGAACTTTTGCTTTTTTAAAGCACTGTTAAGTAACATAAAAGACAAATCACAGACTGGGAGAATCCATTTGCTAAATATCTGATAAGTTATTTTTATCCAGAATATACAAAGAACCCTTACAACTCAACAAAAAGAAAACAACCCAATTGTGAAAAAAGTGACAACAAATATGGACATTTTACAGAAGAAAATATATGAATGACAAATAAGCACATCTAAGGAGCTCAACATTAATAGTCATCTGGGAGGGCTTCCTGGTGGCTCAGTCTGTTAAGTGCCCAACTTCAGCTCAAGTCATGGTCTCAAGGTTCATGAGTTCGAGCCCCACAGCGGGCTCTGTGCTGACAGCTCAGAGCCTGGAGTCTACTTCGGATTCTGTGTCTCCCTCTCTCTCTCTGCTCCTCCCCTGCTTGTGCTCTCTCTCTCTCTCAAAAATAAATAAACATTAAAAAAAATAGTCATTTTGGAAAGCAAATTAAGATCACAAGTAGTCAGGAAAGGGTTAACTCTCTAGGTCTGGGTTGCCCAAACCCTGCATATTCCAAAGAAAGGCCTGTGTTTAGAACTGACTCTTGGAATGTTCCATGGGATATTCTGCCTTACTAGTAAGAGTGTTTTTGTATGTCTGAGCCCTTGAGTCATGCTACATTTATGTTGAAAACCTGTTTTTGTATGCCTAAGGCCTTGGAACATGCTATACCAATTTGACCCAGTAAGTTTATCCTGACAAAGTGATTTGTAGGGAACACTTGGTTTTGCTTGAGGCAGAGGGGGACCTGGGTGAAGGTAGCTGAGGTCAGTCACACAGGTGCTGCATGCCTACATTATTGACCCCTGGTAAAACTCTAGGCACTGAGTTTCCAGTAAGCTTCCTTAGTTGGCCACATGTTGCACATGTCATACATCTTTGCTGGGAAAATTGAGCATATTCCCTGGAATATGCACTTGGAAGCTTGCACTTGGTATCCCCCCCGGACTTCAGGTACCCAATGTACTTTTTCCATTTGCTAATTTTAGTGTATGTTCTTTCAAAGTAATACATTGTAACCATAAATATGACAGCTTTTTTGAGTCCTGTGAGCTCCTCTTGCAAAACACTGAACCTGAGCATGGTATTGGGGCCCCCAATGCAATGAAATAATATTTATTACACAGCAACTTGAATGACTAAAATTAAAAAGATTGTCATGCCAATTGGCAATTGCCATTTTTGCAAGGGTTGAAAGCCCCTGGAACTTTCTAGATTGTTGGTGGGGATGCAAAATGTGACAGACAGCTTCTTCGGAAACAGTTTGGCAGGGTTTTTTTTATAAAAATAAATACACTTATCATATGACTCAGCAATCCCGTTCCTGGATATATAACAAAGACATGAAAGTATATGTCCACACAAAGACATGCATGCCAATGTTTTCGTCAGCTTTATCCATAGTAGCCAAAAATTTCAAATGTTCAATGCCTGGTAGATGGATAAACAGATTGTAGAACATACATAAAATAGAATATAGAACATATAGTCTACATAGAATATAGAATATAAGGAACAAATTACCAATATATGCAACAACATGGATGAATCTCAAACACATTATATTTGGTGAAAGGAGCAAGACACGGAAAACTACATACTCATATGACTCAGCTTATGTGACTATTTGGTTAAAAGCAAAACTATACAGACAGAAATCAGATCAGTGGTTGCTGGGGGCTGGATTGAAAGAGGGGAGATTGCAAAGGGGAATGAAGGAAATTGGGGGTAATTATTACATAAATGTATAATTTGCCAAAACCAAAAGCATCTTTTGGGCCTAAAATTAACCTATGGGAAATATGACAAAATACATATTCTGATAAAAGAAATTAAACAATCATACATGAGACTTAATCACATATTCAAGTAAGATGTTCAAGGATAGAAACCATTGCCTAAATTCTGTAAGCCTAGCACGGTGTACTTAATAAATGCTAATAACTTGAAAAGAAAAGTTTCTCCTAAAATATGCATAATATTTTACCATAAAAACTTGTCTTGTGTAATTTAATCATTTTCCTATTGTTGGACATGTCAGTAGTTTCTAATAATTTACTATTATAAATGGTGTCATAAGAATAGATACATGGCTTTTTTCTACATAGTTTTTATTTTTTCATCTTTTTTTATTTTATTTTTTGTATTATAGAGATTAGAGAATCTCTTAAATTTATTATTTCTTCCTAGTTATCTAATTTCCTTGAAATTCTCTGAGACTTACAAAGTTGAAATCCACTTTTTCCTCTATCACTGCTTTTAACTCAGAAAGCCATCTTCATCCAGATACTTGAGTTCCTCCTTCTTGTTTTCTTTTGTGATCTTTAAGGACCGGTTCAAATGTTCAAATTACACTGTTACCACTGTTACTTCTATTGTAACATTTACATATTGCTTTGTAATTGTCTGTTTGTCTGACTTTCCCCTGGTAAGGGTGAGATTCTCATGAGAACAAACTATTTTCTATTCATCTTCCATTGTTCCCATCTCTAGAGTGGGCACAGGTAGGGGCTTGAGAAGGGGATCTTCGGTATATAAATGAATGATAGGGGTCTGGACAGCTGGGCCCTATTCCTACCTGGCCCTCCACCCCACTGCCACGGTGTGAATGCAGGCCTGCCTGTTCATTCCTCTTTACTATAGAAGATAAATCCCTGTTTTTCAATGTCTTGTGGCATAACCCTAGAAGAATACAGCAAATCTCACCAGAGAAGCATTTGAGTTGTACACATTTCTCTCTTCTTTGCCTCTCTTAACATTGGAGGGCTGCATTAAATTATCTGTAGTGAAGGAGTTTGCTCTGCTGTGAAATAGCATAACTAGACAATATAGATCACTGACTCTAAAAACAGAATTGTTGAGATTAGAGGTGAGTTCTGCCACTTACTAGTTAGTAGTAAGTTACTTACACTCACGGGTTTTGGAAAGTTAGTATCTTTCCCAGTAAAGTGGGGAAAGAGCCGTTCTGATCGGGTCATTTTGAGGACCGCGGAGATAAGGTATGTAAAGAACCTGGCACAGCTCCAAGCATAGAGGAAAGCACAGTAAAAATAAGGTCTCTTTTACTAGCTACGTTCTCTATTAGCACTATCCCACCTTTACTACTAAAGTAGTCAGCGGGCTCTGTCATACCAGCTAGCACTTTGGGAAAGGGGGCCAGTGGCAATGTGGAAATGTGTGCCCAGTGCTCACTGGTCTTTCTGGCGGGGCAGATACAACTCCCTTGTGGCTCTGACCACGATCTGGATGTAGGGCTGCCCTGAATCCCCTCTATGTCCTGCAGTCCTGGGATTATCCCGTTGGGTGTCCATGATTGATGGAAGAGACTTCACAGCTCTTGTGATCGGTTTATGCAGGTGAACCACTATTTTTTATCTCAGTTCTGTCATCAGCGTCCCTCGGTCATCACTTGGTGCTTCCTTCCTCTTATGTATGTGATGAAAGGTCTGAAAGCCTGGAGACCACCCTTGTTCTGGCTTCATTCATTCTGTGATTTCTCACCTATTCAAAACTGTTTGGGTGTCGTTCCAGCATCTGGCTTGTTCCTCTCTTTTTCTTTCTCTTGTTTGCTTTACAAATTAGGGAGAAAAATTCTTTCCTTGTTTTTTTTTTTTTTTGTTTGTTTGTTTTTTGTTTGTTTGTTTTTTTTTATCACTGTCATGGGACTGGGGGGCTGAGAGGAAGTTGGTTTTCAAATGTATCTGTCTGGGTGCCCAGAAAACAGGAATTCTAAGGGAACTAGAGAGTTTGCTTGTAAGATTAAGTACACCTGGAGCTGTACCTGAAGGGTTTCTGGGCTGTAAATAAATACTAAACTAGGAGCTCTTTCACCAGGATTTTAACTACAGGCTCATTTGCTTCTGTGAAATACTAAGTGAGACTCATTTCTGAAATGACTGGTGAAGACAGACTGCAAACCCTGTATTCTAAGCAAATGGTATAGCCTCCCAAGGCCATCCACCATCTGCCAGCCAAGTGTCTAAATTGCTACAGCTCAAATCCCTCTTCAGTAAACAACATTAACCAAAAGGTTCACTTTGCTGAATCAATTTCAACTCCCGAAAAGTGGTCCATGCTGACAATTCAGTGTGGCATAGGGAGAGAAACATCATTTTAGAAAAAGGATCACCTGAGTGAGACATTTGAAGGAAAGTATGAGGATTAATAATAATGAAATCATCGTAGATAATGCTTGTTGGGAACTTACTCTTTCCTAAACCCCGGGCTTAGCGCTTTACCAATATCATGTTGAATCAGTTCAACCCTTTAAGGTGATTACTAACATTGCTCGGTTTTGCAGATGACAAGAGTAAGACTTAGAGGACTTCAATGACGTATCCCAACTCACACACATGGTAAATGGCAGAACCAGGATTCAAACCCTGTCCTGCCTAAACCCTAAAACTATGCTCTGAAGCGGTCATCCTCCAACCTAGGGCCGGACCATGGCACTAGAGTTACACAAACATCCCCTGAGGAGGTTGTGAAAAACTATCGGCTTCACGCTGAGAGATGTGATGCAGAGGGTCTCAGATGTGAGCCGAGGAATTCCAATAGGACCACAGCTTAGCCTCTACTCTGTAATGGCCCCAACATTCTAAAGTTGTATCAGAAGATTACAGAAATGCCCTGTAGATTGTGGTTACGGAAGACAGAAATACTGCTGGTTTGGAGTTTTTATCGTTTGAGTACGTTGCTTGATTGGTGGTATATGTCAACTTTGCATATCTGAGACAGGTGTCATTACATACCCTGACATATTCTAGTCTCTCCCAGGGTTGTAATGGCGATCAGAAAAGAGAATGCGGCAAGGCGAGTGCTATGTACACACATATCGTACATTTATTGCTATAGTAGTATATTTCTTATTCCCTGGCTGAAACAGACTTCAACGCTCTCTTGAGGATAACTTAGATCCTGTTTTTCTATTTTCTGCACTCCCCATACCAACAACCAGTACCTGTAGCCCTTCGGAGGCCTGCCCTGGGAAGGCTGAGGCTGCCTTTCCCTCAGACATTTATGTGCATGAAGGGAGGCCCTGGTCCAAAGGCTGACACTATGTGGAAGTGAGAAACGACAGCTCACTGGCACAGGTCAGAACAACTGAGGCGTAACTTACCACGCAGAGCATCTCTGCAGGATGAGGACTCTAGACTTTAGCCTGAAATTGCACTTTTGCATAGCTTTCTGCCCTTTTCTACCCCATCCTGCTCACTTCCCTACTGGTCTCTCCCAGGAGCCCTTCCTTAATAAAATACTTGCACAATAATCTTCCACTTAAAATCTGCTCCTGAGGAATCTAAACTCTGAGTTTTTGCCCCAAATTCTACGAGCAGTGCCCCTCTGTTCATGACCCACCAACACGGACACGCTCATGGCTTCCCTTCATCTTTCCTTCTACCCAAGCTGTGTCACTTTCTAGTTGGAGGTTGTGAAGGTTCTAGACTCTCAGCCTGCTCTTCAACACTTTCATCCCTGCCTTTCCATTGATTAAAAGGCCCTAGGCATTGGGGATGTTGCCGGTAGAGGCAGGCCAGGGGTAGACAGTGGACCATTTGCTTGGTACCTTTCCACATCTCTTCCCCGAGGCAACGAATGAAATAGCGGCTCAAATGGGAGGAAGGGGAAAAGAGGAGAAATTGATGGGGGTGATCCTAATGAACATTTCCAATATATTACTTTACCGTACTACTCAATGTCAAACTGACTTTTTAGTTTTTGCCTATTGCTGGTTTGCTTTGTCCCCTTGTTCTCACTGGCCAACATTCTGGGAATGAAGATTCCCAAAAGCCACTTCTACTACTTGTCTCATTTGTCCGCTCCTATTCTCTTTTGAGTAGCAAATAGGGGCTAGATATTTGATTCTCATGATAGTTGATCTTTCTCTTTGACTCTCATATCATGGGTTGGACAGGAGTGGTAGGGTGTGAGGGAAGTGAAATCTGAATTTTCTAGATGAAAAACAAAATCTCTAAACACTAGGAAGACTAATTTTTTGCACAAATATTTTTCACAATATGGCTATTTCAGTTTGGCTTATATATCCAAGCCACAGCAGGGAAAAACATAAATAAAAATCTGAACTCTTAGAGTCAGTTCATCCTTCTGCCTGAGTATCTATAGGCCCAAAATAGCTGGAAGAAACTATTTTAGGGAAAGCATTGACACAGTGATCCTAAAATGAATGTTCCCAACTGCTTCATATTATATATTTAGAAGGAATGTGTTTATGTTGTTTTGCTGTTCTAATGAATTGAATCTGAATGGTTTAGTCATCTTTCAAATATCAAATGATCTCTATGTTGACGGATGTCCTTCTTGGCCCAGGATTTCAAACCCAAGTACCTAGAGTAAGACAACACGGTCATTTTTCTACCAGCAAAAGAAGCAACTCTGGGGCCTTGCAGATAACAACATCATGGTACAGCCCAGCCTACTTCCTGGTGCAATCTGTGTGATGCTAAAACGGCTAGAACTTTCCACCTCTCCAACATCTATCAGCTGCACATTGACAAGTAGTTGGATTGATTATATTTTACTTCTGGCTGATAGATTTAAGTTTTGAATTAATGACTGAGACGGCCAGATTAAAAAAATAACTGGGGTACCTGGGTGGCTCAGTCGGTTAAGCGTCAGACTTTGGCTCAGGTCATGATCTCGCGGTATGTGAGTTCAAGCCCCGCGTCGGGCTCTGTGCTGACAGCTCAGAGCCCGGAGCCTGTTTCAGATTCTGTGTCTCCCTCTCTCTCTGCCTGTCCCCCGTTCATGCTCTATCTCTCTCTGTATCTCCATAATAAATAAATGTTAAAAAAATTAAAAAAAATAACTAAGACTGAGATGACTTGAAAAGGGGATCAATTTCTAACCAGTTTGGGGGAAAAAGATGACTAAGAACTCCATAAATAATGCTAAGTTGGGGTGCATGGTGATGATTACATGAATGTTAGGAGAAGGAGGAAACACAAAGCCCGTGAAAATGCATCAGTGCTTTTAGGTACGTTGGATGGAAAAGACTGAATCCCATTTCAGAATTTCTTTAGTAAAATTTTAAATGATGGCTTTAAACATATTACAGCAACTTGAAAAAATAATAAAACTATTATTAGGTAATTTATGACTCAATGTCACATACATGAGGAAGCCTGTGTACGCCATTTCATGCAGTCAGTGACCATGTCCGTGTGTATGTTAAGGCACACGTGAAACTGCCAATAGTCCAGCTAGACTTGTCATATTTTCTTTTCCTTTTCTCTGTCTTCAAAACTTTTTGTAACGTGGCTAAATTACTCATAAAAATATGAAAATATACGTCCATTTAAAACTCCATCAATTTTTAAATGAGCACTTAGGCACACTTTACTGAGCTCTGAAATCGAGTCTGTTAGCAGTCATGCTGCAATTGGCAAGGCCCCTCTATTCCCTGAAACTTGCAGAACAGAGTTCAGTAGCTTGAGGAAAATTCCAGAAACAACAGCAAAAGTACCCTCAAACTGCTGCATCGTCAACAATCATGGATGACTTGGACTTAGTAATACAGAACAGTTAGACTCTCTAGTGTGACAATATTTTAGCGATACTTGGCCAATTTATCCTGCTTATGGTTTCCTTTTTATGTATGCATATAAAGTGAGACATGATAAAAGATATCTAATCAAAGTCTAATCAAGGCTAAAAGAATTCTTTTCAACAAGTGTAAAATGAATATTCTAAGCGATAAGGAGTTATTATGCTACGGTTTCTTTGGCAGCAGTTTTCCTTCTTTATTTAGTGCCAAAATAATGGCAAAAAAATCTTGCAATCAGTGATGTCTTAGATTGAGTAAAACACAGCCTTCCCAGTGGTGATCAACCACAGGCAGAGTTTGTAGCCATGCATTATTTTGGAACTACTGTCTCCTCCTGGATCGTTTACCATCATAGCCATTATTTAGGGGGATATTATTCACCAAACTAACAGGTAGTTATACATGAATAGAGGTCTCAAAAAAATGTGAAAGCCAGTAACATGACACAGAGACTGAGGATGGTGATAGATAATTTCAGGGAAAACAGGTATAAAGGACTTTCTATGCCTTCTAATAATCTGAGAGAAATAATGATCTTTAGGGATAGGAAGAATTCCAAGTTGCAGAGAAATCTAGCCCTGGGGAATAAGTCAGATAAAAAGCCCACCCTCAGTCAGTGAAGAATTCTCTCCCCAGGCAAAAGGATTGTGCCCCGGGGAGAGTCTATGCAGAAGGGGAAAGAGAAGATGTCAGGAACAAATGCAGTAGAGAGAGAAAGAAAAAAGAAGAGAGCAGAGGGTCCACTTTATAGAGGAATATAACAGCACTGCAACTGTTCTAGTCATTCATTTAGCAACCATTATGGAGCATCACTATGTACCAGGAACTGTGTTGTGATGAAGGGATTCAAAACTGACGAACAGCCAGTCCCTACCCTCCTGGTCTAGTGGGAAGAGAGACTATAAATAATTTTCCAACTATGTATTGAAGGCAAGATGTACAGAGAGCTACTGGAGTTCAGGGAGAATGAAGGGCCATTTGCAGACAGTACCCAACATTTCTTCTCCTGGCTGGTGGCACATAACTATGTATAGTTTGTCCTCCAGAGTAGGGGATGACAGAGGGACAGAGAGTGTGGACATGCACAGGTGGGCAGTTATAGGGTTGAGGGCTGTATTTTCACCATCTCCATAGAAATAAAACCCAGGAAACAGAATGTCTGAGCACAGTTGACTCTTGAATAACACAAGTTTGAATTTCATGGGCCCACTTACGTGGGGAATTTTTTTTCCATCAATATGGTACAGTACTGTAAATGTATTTTGCTTCCTTGTGATTTTCTTTTTTTTTTTTTTTTAATGTTTATTTATTTTTGAGACAGAGAGAGACAGAGCATGAACGGGGGAGGGTCAGAGAGAGAGGGAGACACAGAATCCGAAGCAGGCTCCAGGCTCTGAGCTGTCAGCACAGAGCCCGACATGGGGCTCGAACTCACGGATCGTGAGATCATGACCTGAGCCGAAGTCAGACGCCCAACCGACTGAGCCACCCAGGTGCCCCCCCTTGTGATTTTCTTAATAACATTTTCTTCTCTCCAGCTTACTTTATTGTAAGAATACAGAATAAAGTACATGTAACATACACAATATGGACTCATCAACTGTTTAATTGGGAAGGCTTCTGGTCAACAGTAGGCTGTTAGTAGCTAAGTTTTTGGAAAGTCAAAAGTTATACCTCAATTTTCAACTGTATGGAGGGGTTGGCATCCAAACCACTGCCCTGCTCAAGGGTCAACTCCTTGCCTTCACCTAATAAGTGGATTAATAAACCTGATTTGACGGATGGTTACCACTTACTGGAGTATAATAGAATTAACATGTTTATCCTTTACCAAGATGTGAATTAAGCCCATAAGACTTCTTATTTCAAAAGAAGAAGGAGAAGGAGAAGGAGAAGGAGGAGGAGGAGGAGGAGGAGGAGGAGGAGGAGAAGGAGAAGAAGAAGAAGGAGGAGGAGGAGGAGGAGGAGGAGGAGAAGGAGAAGGAGAAGGAGAAGAAGATATTTGGTGACAGTTTTCCCTAATGTATGAACATTTCAAAGTCCAAACTTTTTGGTAAGATCTCTTTTCTAAATGTTTACTTAAAAAAAACTTAACATAACAGAATGTCCTAAGGTAAAGCTGAATTTCAAGATTTTTTTCTTACCCTCCATAGAAAGTTAAAAAAAAACTGGACTGTGATTGAGCTGTGCTATGGGCATTCTACATGTTCTTTTTTTTTTAAGTTTTATTTATTTTTGGGAGAGAGAGTGAATGAGCAGAGGAGGGACAGAGAGGATCTGAAGTGGCCTCTGTGCTACCAGCACAGAGCCCGACATGGGGCTCAAACTCACACTCTGTGAGATCATGACCTTAGCTGAAGTTGGACGCTTAACCTACTAAACCACCAAGGTGCCCCTCTACATGTTCTTCTTGAGCCCCAAAACCTTAGCTTTCAGAAGCTTGTAATGTCAGACATTCATACAACTACCTCCTTGGTTTTATAGAACCAGTGTCTCCCTGGCATGGAGAAAGGTTTCCCTAGAGAGAATTAGCTTTTCTAAGGTCAATGTCCTAGGAAATAATGAATTCTGGATCAGGAAATGAAGGCTCTGGGGAAAGGTATTAGCTTAGGGGTTGCAAAGTTTTAGCTGGGCCTGAGCCGTGTGGTGTGGAGACACCTGACACGTGTAGAAGAGGTGGGCAGGTCGCTGCTGCTGTTGCCTATAGGAAGGTGAGCTGGGACAAGGCAGAACTAACTCACCTGGACCTCTAAGGCATGGGCTCTGGCCTGTTGCAGTTTCCTCTCTGTTATATTTTCCTTATGTGTTGGGAATAAGAGTTTTAAACCTCCTAATGTAACTTTCTTTTTACTAATAGTTTTTCTTCCCTGCTTCCTTTCTGCGATGGCATTTATCACTACAGAAAAAAAGAAAAGCAGCACATGCCAGATTCTGTTTAATGCACCAGCCCAGATCCATGCAGGCTCGGCTTTCTGGCCTATCAAGTTCTTGGTAGGATTTACCCTCTTCCATAGGTCATGGACCCAGTTGTCTCTGTGACTACAGACAATGCCTCTCCTTCTCCCTCCTGTTGCACTGGGGTGGGGGTCACCCTAGGACTCACTTGGCAACCATGTCTCCCCATTAGAGCTCCATGGGGTTGACTGTGACCTATAGAGTGTGGGAGTCAGTGGTCAAAAATGTCTCACTTCCTCTCCCCTAGACAGACTATTAGATATACGATCCCTTCATGTATCCTCCCTAAAAATATCCTGGGAGACCAAGAAATGGACTTGCCACAAAGCTCAATAACACATTCCCTTGTATTTTCTCCCCTTCTTACCCTGCCTTACTTGCCCTTCCCTTACTTCTGCTTCTTTGGGATGCCATTTCTAACATCAGTCTGGTCTCAGGCTCTGCTTTCTGGGAAGACTAGACTGATACAGTAACCCCAAAAGTCCATCCTAGGAAGGAGGAGACCAACTAAGAGATCTGGCCAGATGGGAAGGAGAAATGAAAGAGAAAACCAAATGATGAAATCATGGATTCTGAGCCAACCTTCCTGGATTCAAATTCTGGCTCCACTCCTTTCTAGCCATGTGACCTTGGGCAAGTTTTTCAGCTCTTAATGCACACATTCCTGATCTGTAGAACCGGAGTAATAATAAATGGAACTTGCCTCAGGGTAAGGTGAGGACTAAATGAGTTAATAATAGAACATGCCAGATACATGGTAAGGTCTATATTAGTATAAGCAGCCATCACCATCATTGTAAGGCCACATTGGTGCTGGGAGAATGAAGAAGAAGGGGAAAAAGAAAAACAAGGCCGTAGTTGCCAGCATTCTTAACTCTGACCCCCATCGAATGAAGTAATGGGGGACTGGGGTTTGGGGAGGTGGTATAGCCCCAAAATGGAATGGGCCACATGAGTTTGAAGGGGATCTAAGATATCAGAGCCAGTGCCCCAATTCCTGGAGGCATAGCACAGGTAAGTTGAAAGCCTCTCCAAGAAGCACTCAGTTCAGCCCCATGCACAATGTGGCTCCAGTGGGTGAGTACTGGTGGAGAGAGAAGTGAGATGCAATGTGCAGGCTCCACATGGCTTGCCTGTGTTAGTCCAGGAATCCAGAAGCACCAGCATTAGCAGGGGTGGAGGGCAGGGAGCAGATGTATGAGTGGAGAGGTGAAGAATTCTGAGAGGATGGGGAGAATCCAGATTCTTGGAGATAAGAATGTGCAATGACACAGGACATTGATAGCTGAGCTATGGCAGAGGCAATAGCCTGCATCTGGGGCTGTCAGCAGAAAGACCAGGATAGGACCAGACCTCAGTAGACACCAGCACCGAATACCCACTGGGAATGAGGAATGAGGAGATTTCAAAGGAAGTCAGCCAAAACTTGGAAAATAGCACACAGACCAGAGCCACCATCCCCAATCACCCTCCCACACCCCCCCCAATCACCCTCCCACCCCCAACAAATTAGCTATGATTTTCTCCGCACACAGATACCAACTTGGGAAAGTGAAGAGGAAGAAAGGAGTATGTAAGGAAAAGGACTCACTCCCAAAAGGGAATGGATCTTTTAGTTGGTTAAATATTTACCAAGAGGTATATTGTAAACTAGAAGACAATGAGTTACATTTTTGTAGGAAATTTTAACTTACCCCACCCCTCTCCCTACTTCATCAAAGAGAAGGAAAGCTCTGGTACCAGATAACATCAGTTACAAACCACAAAGGAAGTTACATTATCTTTGCACATGAGAAGAATTCTTAGAGGGGCTCCTGGGTGGCTCAGTCGTTTAAGAGCCTGGCTCTTGGTTTAGACTCAGGTCATGATCTCACAGTTAGCGAGTTTGAACCCTACATCGGGCTATGCACTGTCAGTGTGGTGCCTGCTTGGGATTTTCTCTCTCCCTCTCTTTCTCTGCCTTGCCCCATGATCGCTCGCTCTCTTTCTCTCAAAATAAATAAGTAAACTTAAGAAAACGTTTTTTTTAAGTTATTTTTTTAAAAAAAGAAGAGGGGCTCCTGGGTGGCTCCATCAGTTAAGTGTCTGACTTCAGCTCAAGTCATGATCTCACGGCTCATGAATTTAAGCCCCACATCGGGCTCTGTGATGACAGCTCAGAGCCTGGAGCCTGCTTTAGATTCTGTGTCTCCCTCTTTCTGCCCCTCCCCCACTCTCCCACTTGTGCTCTCTCTCTCTCTCTCTCTCAATAAATATTGAAAATTAAAAAAAATAAAATAAAATTTTAAAAAAAGAAGAGGAATTCTTTGAAATAATTAGGGGTTTAAAAAACATCATTGCAGAACTCAGGTGTGTAGTGATTATTTCCTACGACAAAACTCTTCGGGACTTGTAACATTGAATTTTCAGATCTTTATAACTTTAAAAATTCCCTGGATGTTTTTAACATTCCCTTAAGGCTACTCACACTTATTGGTATCTGTTTTTCCTCCAAAGGAAGGACTGGGGTGAGGGGAGGTGGGTACCAGATATTCAACGTATCTGAAACCACAAAAGGGGATGGGGAGGGAGTCAGCTATGTTCATTCAGAATGGGCAGAGTATTCTATTCCATTCTCATTGGAGTAAACAGCACATATTCCTTAAGGTCAAGCAAGTACAGAGTCTCAAGCATGAATAATTAATAAGGATGTACAAGATGTCAGAACTCACATTCCCCGGATTTGCTAAGATACAGATAAATTGGAATCTGACAAAAACAAATTGTGTTTAATAACCCTTACAGACGTGATCTGTGAAGCATTCTGTGCTGCTCTAGTTGTCCCTTGTCCAACTTCTTCTGTCTTAATTTGTAGTTGACAAAGACTAGTAAGAAAAAAGTGTTTGAACTTAAGTAATAAAATCAGTTACAAAACCACTTACTTTATCACATATTTAATGTGCTCTCCTACCACTTTTTTATATATATAACTTTCTAATCTCTCTATTTAGGATAGACACATAAAGTATCATTTAGTTTCAGCTGAGAAAGCATCTTCCAGAGCCAGCTCTGGGCTCAGCATCATGGAATGAATCATCCTTGTGAACTTTCTTGATTAAGTGAAAGAGATGGGTGGTAGAAACTTGCTTCGCTTACAGCAGGAAAATAAAATGCCCTCTGGTACCTCAAAAGCAGAACTTTCCAAGACTGGACATAGTTCTACTCTGGCAAAATTATGAACAGAAATTATGTTGCTACAAGATTCTGTATGCCTCCAAATTTTTATTTATCATTTCTCCTTGGGTGATCCTCAAACCTCTCCACTAGTACTTTGCAAATGTTATTCATTTGCCTTTCTTAGATTATGCAAATATTTCCTTCCTTCAAGGAAAGATGAGCTCAGTTAGAGATCAACTGTACATGTCTCACAACTAAAGGACAAACAACGTGAGTGCTCCAAGTTACTCCCAAAGGAATCTAATACAAATAACTCCCTTCCTCCAAAAGAAAAGCATTCATTACTAAAACTCAAGGTAGCATTCAAGCTTAAGTGGGTCCAAGCTTTTCAGCAATTCTGTAACTCTAGGTAGAGTTAAATTATGTCTACAGTAGTGTCTTTCATGGTGCTATGTGTGACATACAGTATTAGTTATACTACTCTTCTTCAGAGCCTTGACATAACACCCCCCCACTCCAAATTAATATCCTGTTTTTCCATCTCATGTTGCCAAAAATTATGGGACTAAATGTGGGGATAGGAAGGCCACATTTTTATAAATTATCAACTATTGAGTCTAAACACTGCATGAAAAAATAATACTTTCTGATAAAGCCGGAACTTTCAGTCACTGAGGAAATGATGTATTATTCACTAAATGATGTTGAAACACATTACCAGTCATTTGTATGACAAATTACAGTAGTTCATATATTATACAGCACCAAAATAAACTCCACATGGATTCCAGATTTAAATATAAAAATAAAACCATAAAATATTAAAGAAAGTAGGAGTTATGATTTATATAACCATGGTGTGGAGAAGGCTCTATAAGGATTGTGCCAAAAGCAAAAATCATTTTTTTTAATGATTTAAAAAAGGATATCCTTTAAAAAAAGGATACCATTAAATTTGATCATATAAAAATTAGGACTTATGTATACATAAAGATAAGAAAAAAATCAAAGCAACATGAACAGTTCAGAAAAAATATTTGCAACATATGATGAGAAAAGAATTGATGTATTAAAAGTTTCTCACAAATCAGAAAAATGAAAACCCAATAGAAAAAAATTACAGATGAAATGAAAAAGCTCTTTACAGGATGAAATCAACCAGTTTGTAAGCATATGAAGAAATGTACAAAGCACTAGTAATCAAGGAAACGCACATTAAAACAATAATGAGACGCTATTTTTCATCCACCCAATTGCCAAAGATTTTTTAAAGCTAAAATTCAGGGAATTTGCGAGTGTTTGGAAAAATGGTCCTTCTGAGAAGGATAAATTAATATACATCTTCTGAAGTCAGTCAAGAAATATGTATGAAAAGACCTAAAATTGTTCTTGTGCCTTGTCCCAAGGCTCTTACTCCGGGAAATACTCCTTCAGTAGTAAGCGCAAATGGCAACTGAATTAAAAATTCTGATAATCACAAGGCAGATTGGCTCGTTCACCTCTATCCCACCTCCTGTATAGCCTATTTCTGTCAATAAATGTAGATCTACATGGGGCACCTGGGTGGCCCAGTCGGTTAAGCGTCCGACTTCAGCCAGGTCACGATCTCGCGGTCCGGGAGTTCGAGCCCCGCGTCGGGCTCTGGGCTGATGGCTCAGAGCCTGGAGCCTGTTTCCGATTCTGTGTCTCCCTCTCTCTCTGCCCCTACCCCATTCATGCTCTGTCTCTCTCTGTCCCAAAAATAAATAAAAAAAAAAACGTTGAAAAAAAAATTAAAAAAAAAATAAAAAAAATAATAAATGTAGATCTACATAATAGATTGAAATGGCTTCATAATATTGCATTGTGTGAGCGTATAATAACTTATGCATCCATTCCATGCTGATAGACATTGAGTATATTTCAAGATTTTGTTTTCATTAAATATGTTTCAGAGAGCATACTACGAATTACATCTTTGTACATGTCTCCAACTATTTCCTTAAGATGGATTCCCACATGTAGAATTACTAAGTCAAAGTGTACCCATTTAAAAAGCTGTAGCAATTTATTCCCACCAGTAATTTATAGGTGCTATTTTTTCTATACCCTTGCTTAAGAGAATGTCAAAAATCTTTAACACTGTGTTTCTTATAGGTAAAAAACAAAATACGTCTCATTGCTGTATTTGATAATTCTTTTTTAACATATGGAACATAAATTTGCCTATTTTTCTATTCTAATTTTTCTATTTTTTACTCTTCTATTTAAAAAAAAGCTTTGTTATATTAAAAAATATTAACTTTGTTTGCATATGTGTTGCCAATAGTTTCTCCAAATATAGTTGTTTTGACCTTTTTTATGTTAATTTTTTCATTAAAAAATTTTTAATTTCTGCATGGTTATACCTTTATGCCATGTACCACGGTTAAACCTTGTAAATTATAGTTTCTATAGTTCGTGTCATTTTCAAAAAGTCCTTCCCACCTGGCACAAGTAATGTAAGTATTCATTACATTTACTTTTTAAAAAATGATTCATTATGAAAAATTTCAAACATATATAAAAATGGACAGAATACCACATAGACGCATCATAAAGTCAACAATTATCAAGCCTTGGCAATTCTTGCTGTATTCATCCTTATTTCTGTTTTACTGGGTTTTTGTGTGTTTTTTTTTCTTTTTTCCTTTCTTTTTTTTTTTTTTTTTTTTTTTTTGCCACAGTATTGCAAAACTGATTTCTGGTAGTCTATCACCCCTGTATCATTCACTATACATCTCTAAAAACATTTTTGTTACAAGTCCACAGTAAGATTTCCTATCTAACAAAATTAACAATGATTCCTTTAGAATCATATATTTCAACCATTATCATATTTCCCCAGTTGACCAAAAAGTATCTTTTTATAGCTGGTTGGTTTACACTGTACCTAAATAAGGCCCAACACTACTTTGGATTTCTCATCTTTTAGATCTCTTTTAACCTAGGGAGTTTTTGCCTATTTTTTTTCTTTCTTTTTTCTTGCTGAAAAAAAGTGGATGCCACTGAATTGTGGAAGACACCAGATCGATCATCCTAAATTAAGTTTCCACTTTTCAGTAGTTGGCTACTTTCTCATGGTGTCATTTAACTTATTCCTTTAATTCTTAATTCATAATTCCATTTATGTAACTAATTCCTTTATTCCTATAATTTCTGTAAATAGAAGTTAGCTCTAGAGACTTCATTAAACTTGGGGTTGGCTTTTTTTTTCAGGAATATTTAATGGATGGTTACTATAAGCTTCATACAACACAAACAAATCTAATTGCCTCACTGATGTTAAGTTTGACCAATGGATTAATTTCCTTTTCTCATCAACTAGAGCTGTGTAGTTGCCCTGAATTCTGTTCTTGTAAATTCATCACGGGCCTATGAGTTTTTGTGTATTCAATGTGTGCCAGTCATCTGTAGTTACAAATTACCTCATTTTCACCAATGGGAGCCATTTTATGTTGGCTTCTATGTATCCAGTATACCATATTACATTCAGTCATCATGGGCCCTTAAATTCCTCTTGGCCAAGAACTTAAGGCAGTTTCTCAGACTTGTCTTGGCTATTAATAGTTTTAATATCTGAGGTCATCTCGTACATTTCCCGTCCCAGACCTGTAACCACCCCTGCCTCAAAGTACTTTGTTTCCCAGAAGGGGGAATCATGTTTAAAGATCACAAACTAGGGGTGCCTGGGTGGCTCAGTTGGTTAGGCGTCCTACTTCAGCTCAGGTCATGATCTCACTGCTAGTGAGTTGGGGCTCCGCGTTGGGCTCTGTGCTAACAGCTGGGACGGAGCCTGGAGCCTGCTTCAGATTCTGTGTCTCCCTCTCTCTCTGCCCCTCCCCTGCTCGTGCTCTGTCTCTCTCTCTCAAATATAAAAAATAAAACATTAAAAAAATTTTAAAAACCATAAAAGATCACAAACTGAGGAGTGGGTATGCTCAGTGCTATCACATTGTCATGGCCCTTAGGCTTTTTCATTAAATACAGCTAGAAAATACATATTTTTTTGGAGAAAAATAAATTCATATGGCTATTTCCCCCCCAAAAGTTAACATTATAGGATTTTTACTTAAATTATGTTATTTTATACTTTCATCTCTTTTCTTACACTGAAAATCTTGACTCTTATACCAAAGTCATAGTTACTTATTAGTAATGTTTTACAGTGTATAAAAAATAATTTCAAAATAATAATACCAATAACTTTACTGATAATTAGACTACTAAATACAGTTTAAGATCTCCTGGGAGATTTTTTATCCTTTGAAGATGTATAATCAAAATACTTTATTGCAAACTCATTTGAAATAATGCCTCTCTCTCTGTAATCTGATGTAGTTAGGTACATTTATTTCCTTTTACTCCCTGTTTTCATGGATTGCTGGTTTTATATATAAGTTCACTTTTGATTATGTAAAACATTTATGTTTCCAAAGCCATTTGCAAAATCTATGTTTAATTATTTTAAAATATTTATAGGTAAAATATATTTAAATACATCGAATGCAGAATATTTTCTATATTTATTAATAGATAAAAGATGTTATTCAGAAGAGTCTCATGCCCCTTACTGCTCCCTCTACTCTATTCATTTCTCCCCTACCTCAGGAAACTATTTAAACTTAATTTTGTTAATTATTCTAGGTGATCCTTTTAGCCAATATAAACGATGTATATTTGTGCGTGTATTTTTGTGGATGTATGTATACATATATACGTACATGTGTATATTGCAAGATAATATGAATATATATTGCAGACTAATAAGTCTATGGTAGTGATAAGAATGAAGAACTTTTGGGGCGCCTGGGCAGCTCAGTCGGTTAAGCGTCCGACTTCAGCTCAGGTCACGATTTCGCGGTCCGTGAGTTCGAGCCCCGCGTCGGGTTCTGGGCTGATGGCTCAGAGCCTGGAGCGTGTTTCCGAGTCTGTGTCTCCCTCTCTCTCTGCTCCTCCCCCGTTCATGCTCTGTCTCTCTCTGTCTCAAAAATAAATAAACGTTAAAAAAAAATTTAAAAAAAAGAATGAAGAACTTTTGGGGAGCCTGGGAGGCTCAGTCTGATGAGTGCCCAACTTCCGCTCAGATTGTGATCTCAGGGTTCGTGAGTTTGAGCCCCACCTCAGGCTCACTACTGTCAGCTCAGAGCCCACTTTTCATCCTCTGCCCCCTTCTCTCTCTGCACCTCCCCCACTCACTCTCTCTCTGTCTCTCAAAAATAAATAAACATTTTAAAAAATGAAGAACTTTAGCGTACAGTAAAAGAGATAAAAGTGCAAAATAAAATAATATTTTATTAACTGTTTAATGAAATAAATTCTGTAATATTAAAGTTGCATTAGAAATATCGTTGTGGGGGTGCCTGGGTGGCTCAGTCGGTTAAGTGTCTGACTCTCAGTTTCAGTTCAGGTCATGATCTCATGGTTCGTGGGATCAAGCCCTGTGTTGGGCTCTGTGCTGTCAGTATGGAGCCTGCATGGGATTCTCTCTCTCCCTCTCTTTCTGCCCCTCCCTACTCGTGCCCTCTCTGTTTCTCAAAAATAACTAAATAAACATTTAAGAAAATAAATATCATTGTGAATTCAGGATTGTTTTCCTATTTCAAAAATATGTATTTCCTGGCTTTGTTCACTAAAAATATGTGAAGCAACGAAAACTTATGTACTTTATATATGCTTCTATATCTTGCTTTTTTCACTTAACAATGTATGCAAGAGGTCACTGTATCTTAGCCCATGAATATATTATTAAGATATAATTTGCATGCCAGTAACTTTAGCCAGCTTTTAGTATATTATTGAGTGATTTTCAGCGAATTTACTGAGTTGTGCAGCCATTGCCATAACCCGGTTTAGGGATACTTTCATCAGTCGAATAAAATCCCTTTTACAGTTAATCCACATTGCTATCCCCAACCCCAGGTAACCACCTGGGGTTTAGTATCCACTTTTTACATTTATTGCTTTGTCTTTTACATCTGCATAGTATTCAACTGTACAGATGGACAATAATGTATTCAACCTGTCCCATCTTGGTAGACATTAGGATTGTTTCTCATATTTTGTTATTTCAAATAATGCCAGGGTGGATAATATTATGCATAAATCAATCCATATTTTTACCTGTGTGTGTTGAGTTAGATGCTCAGAAGTGGAATTGCGGAGTCAACGGTAAATGTATACGTCATGATTTTGATTCCTTTCCTTATAAGTTGTTTCATTTTGGATTCCCACCAGAAATTCGTGAGAGTGTTCGTTTCCTCACACCCTCGTTAAAGGAGAATTTACTGAACTTTGAATTTTGTCATTCTGTAATGGAGGAGTGTATCTAGGATAATTTTAATGTGCTTTGCTTTTATATTGGGAATATTTGAGCCCTTTTTTGTGTGTGTTTAGGAATGACTTTCATATGTAATATTTGTTCATACCTTTTTCTCCCTTGGTTATAAGATGGTTGATTTTTTTTCTGTTTTAGGGAACGTTTTTATATTTATACATCATTGTTATAAAAATTATAAATATGTATTTCCTTTCTGTTATTTGTCTTTGATTTTTTTGCCATGCAAAGGATTTTTAACATATCATATCATATATTTAAAATTTTTCTTGTATTGCTTATGAATTTTGAATCATAGTTCAGGTTTTTCCCACTTCCAGATTATGAAATTATTCATTTGTTTTTTCTTCTTGAACTGTAATACCATGGCAATACCTGACTTTAGTGGAACTTAATTCATTTAGTGAGAAGCTTTCACAGCGAGGAATATATATTTCATATTAAGGATTCATCCATTCCCATTTTATTTTGAGGAATGAGTTTTCAATGTTGTCTTTTTAGTATCCATAGAGATGATTATATTGAACATCTTTTCATTTATCTCTTCAATGAACTCCACTTAAATATTATGTTGCTTTTTAATATGCTGGTGGATATCATTTGCTACTATTTTGAGATTTTTTAATCAATAAGTGTGATTTTAAAATAAGTGTGATCAGTTCATTAATTTACTTTTTGTGCAATCATCAGTTTGAAATGAATGTCATACTTACATAATAAAAAAATTGGAGGGGTGCCTGGGTGACTCAGTCAGTTAAGCATCTTACTATTAGTTTCACCTCAGGTCATGACCTCAGGTTTGTGAATTCAAACCCAGCATCAGGTTCCACACTGACAGTGCAGTGTCTACTTAGGATTCTCTCTCTTCCCCTCTCTGTCTGCCCTTCCCCTGCCATGCTCTGTCTGTCTGTCTGTCTCTCTCTCTCAAAAATAAATAAACATTAAAAAAAATATTTAAAAAATTTAGCTAAAAAAACAAGTAGGATCAAGCAAGGCAAGATTTAAGGGAGGAGCCCCTCTGAATGGGTCTATGTGTGTGGCAAGTCCCCCCAAATTCTCAGAAGGCATTGGTATAATTGGAAGGAATTCCACCTTACTTGGCTGGAAGTTGTTTAATCCCATCTCTAGTCCAATAGGACAAGAACAGTGAACACATTCAGAAAAGGGACGCTCTCAGCGGGATGGGCTCACCATCAGGGGAAAAGAGCACATAAAAGAACGAGCAGAAAGATGGCATTAAATGTCGAACTTTTGCACAAGTTTGACTTCATTAATTCGGGATTTCTTACTAAAGTTTCCTTAAGATACCCAAAGCAAACAGTCTATGATCCAGTTTGACACTGCCCCTTGGATAGTCTAACCGGCTAGCTTGCCAAGTTCTAAACCCTAATTATTCTTGGGAATAGAAAATGCAGTTAGGATTAAATTCTACTAAAGTTGTCCTTATGCCACTGAGAAACTTATCAACAGAGAGGTCTTTTCCACAGAAAATCCTGGTAAGGAAGTTTTGGGTAACTGATGAAGAGTTATAAAACATGTTGTCATGTTTTATG
Organism: Leopardus geoffroyi; assembly: GCF_018350155.1. Classification (NCBI taxonomy): domain Eukaryota; kingdom Metazoa; phylum Chordata; class Mammalia; order Carnivora; family Felidae; genus Leopardus; species Leopardus geoffroyi. The sequence continues at coordinate 138,661,703 of NC_059338.1, read as the reverse complement.
ATGTCTCAGATCTCAATACTGTGACATCATAGTCACAGTACCTTAGGTACTCCCCAGGGGCTACGCTACATTATCAGCTTCAGTCAATGTGAATGGGGCAACGCAGGTTGTGAGGTGGGGCATCTAAGGCATAATAACCTCCAGTACCTAATTGGGATACTGTGGAGATGTGAGGATTTCACCTGCAGACAGTATTTACCATGGATTCTGATGCCTTCAAGATCTCTAGAAACCTTTGCTAGCATTTCTATCACTATACATTTCCACTGGAATTAGACCAAGGAAAGCTATTTGCTATAGATATATCCATGAAGCTAAGTATACTCCTTTATGGAGGTGGGCTATTTCTCAAAAGAAAAAAAAAAAAGACATATTTAATTTAGCTCCCTGGAATGTTGTGACAATTTTCTAATTAATATTATAAAGAGCTCTGGAAATATCAAGTGAAATAAAAATGCTAAATATTGTATAACAGCTTTCTTTGAATAGCATCTTCAATACTCAATAATGTAACCTAACTTAATTAAACTATACAGAGTTAAATAATAAAGAGCAGAGGAAGAAATAAATCAAGAGGCATAGTCCAGGGAGAAGGGCATGTTTCCAGACGAGTTTTGAAAAGAGAGGGTGAATCAATGAGGCAGAGAGACACTAGAAAGCTGTTTTACTTGAGAGAAGATACAGACAAGGTCTCGCCTTAGACAATCTGCTACATTCCCTGGGACCTCGTTATAACATTAAATGCATCAGCATCTCAAATAACAGTGAATGTTAATGGCGATCATTGGTGAGACACAAAAGAGCACTTAATTACCCTTCGGGAGAGTAAATGCAATCATTACTGAGAATTGTACAAGTCATATAAAAGTTGAAAAATGTAATAAATTGTGGCTGGCTAACATTGAAGATCTGTGCTCACTTCTATAGCTTGAGTTGCCACTGGGTTGCCTCGCGTCTAAGGGAAGCCATGTGGCTAGTCTGGCAGTGTGAACGCTAATGATGTGTGTGGTTTCCAGACAGATACAGATAATTAGTAGTTGTGCTCTTGCCATTCTTGTTTTCCTTCCCACAGTACCCTGGGAGCCTCTATGTTGAAAATAATAGCAGCAAAAAAAAATGGAAAGATCCAGAATCCCAGAATCCCCACTTGTGGGAAAGCAACTTAAGAGAGTTCCCCAAATAAGAACAGACACCTTGGACCAAGAATGGATCAGAAATAAAGTTGTATTTGCTAAACTACTGGTATTTTGCAGTCATCTGTTATCATATATCACCAGTCCTGGTAATAAATTTTTATTTCTAAAGTTGGATATTTTATGTAAAGACCTACGTATTAGAAGAGACACATCACAGAGTAGACCAAGAATGGAGCGAAAAGGCAAGGAAGCAAACAAAGGATCTGCTTGGAATAATACCTACTCCACATAGAGAAGCACAAGACACTGAAGCAAGTGCGTCAGCATGGCTGGAACCAAGAGCTGGGCATTGTCCACTCTTACATACAATGCAGAAGTCAAGTAAGATAAGAAAATTTTCTTTAAAATGAATTAGAGATCAGAAATATGATATCAAAAACACTTTGAGTGGGGGTGCCTGGGTGGCTCAGTCGGTTAAGCTTCCAACTTCAGCTCAGGTCATGATCTCACGGTTCATGGGTTCGAGCTCTGCTTTGGGCTCTGTGCTGACAGCTTGGAGCCTGGAGCCTGCCTTGGATCATGTGTCTCCCTCTTTCTCTGCCTTTCTCTCTCTCTCTCTCTCTCTCTCTCTCAAAATTAAAAATAAACATTAAAAAAATGCCTTGAGTGAAAGTAATTTTTGCTGAGTATGGATAGGACAAGTCAGACTGTAGTGGACTGAGCACTGGGGGAGAACATAAGTAGAGAAAAGGAATGCAAAATGCTTTTTCAAGAAACTTGACATTGAAGGGAAAGGAAAGGAGAGAAGGTAGCTAGAGGAAGCTATAAGGATGAGGACAATCTTGTTTTGTTTTGTTTTCAGATTGGAGTGACAGGTGGCTACTACTAGAAATACTACAGCAGAAAGGAGGTGGTGTGAGATACAGAAGCATTCTCTGAGAAAATGGAAGAGTGTGATACCAAGTCCTTGGGGAGGGACGTGCCCTACATGGCAGGAGACGTGCCTCTTCGTCTAAGAGCAAGAGGCAAGGACAGGTGCTGCTGCATATTGGGGGAGTATAACAGGGAGAGATTTGGCATATCTGACTCCATATTGCTTTGATCTCCCTTGCTGGTCTGACGTACAGCTTAGAAACCTCTTCTTAACTTTGTGCATAGACACGGTAACATTTATGCAAACCGCCCCTATAGGAAGCCATACTCCACTGAGGAGATAAGGCAGTATGTACAGGAATAACATTTGCCATGGTTAGATTTCTAGGAGCATCGTGACTGGAATACTGTATGCAAAGATCAGCCCACCAAAGTCAGGAAAGTATCATAACCTTCCTCCGATCTTTGCAGGTGCCCGAGAGTCTACAGATGTCTACAGACTTCAGTCACTTCTGGATTCCAACCCCCTCCTGCTTTCCCCTTTTCCTAACATAAAAGAAGCTCAAATTTCAAGTTGGGTGAAGATGATTCTTTAGGAAAATAGTCCCTCATCTTCTGGGTGTGCTGGCTTTCTGAATAAAGTCGCTTTCCTTACCCCGACTTCTTGCTTCATGACTTATTGGTAGGGAGAACAGAACAGGCTCAGACATGGTTACAGGAGGAATGGTTGTCTGCTTTCACTATGGGGATTGCAACGAATTGAGAGATATGGGCAATGTTTTGATCAATAACAATGAAAAAAACGGGAATAATGTCAAGACAATATACAATCAAATAAGAATGAAAACATAAAACCAAGTAAGGTGGACAATTGCAAGGATATAGAGATAGAGATAGACGCAGGGATAGATTCACATATAAGGACACAGGTGTAAAATATAGTAAAACAAAACATAGAAGGAAAAGATAGCTTTTTCATAGATATTGGGAATATAGTTGATAGTTACATTGCAATTTGAATTAAGTGAGAAAGAAAAAAATTATTATCAAGGGACCACAATGTGCCACAGAGTGGATTAGTTTTTTATTTTTTTAAGTTTATTTATTTTGGGGGCTGGAGGAAGGAAAGAGAGAGGAGAGGGAGAGAATCCCAGGCAGATTCTGTGTTGTCAGCATGGAACCCAATGCCGGGCTCAAACCCACAAACCAAGAGATTATGAATTGAGCTGAAATCAAGAGTTGGACATGTAACCAACGGAGCCATTCAGGTGCCCCCAAAGTGGACTAGTTTTACAAATATTTTTTTTCATTTATTCCACATTATAACTGCATGAGGTATCATTTCCTTTTTTAAAAAATTTTTTTAAATATTTTATTTATTCTTGAGAGAAAGAGAGACAGAGCATGAGTAAGGGAGGGGCACAGTGAGAGAGGGACACAGAATCTGAAGCAGACTCCAGGCTCTGAGCTGTCAGCAGAGAGACTGATGCGGGGCTCGAACTCACGAGCCGTGAGATCATGACCTGAGCTGAAGTCGGACGCTCAACCGACTGAGCCACCCAGGCACCCCTCATTTCCTTTTTTAATTTTAACTTGAGTAAACTGGAGTTCAACCCACAGTTACTAAGTACAGAGCTAGGGTTCAAACTTGTGGCAGTTGGTGCGACTTAAAAACTCATGTTCTCATTATACTTCAAAACTGTGATTGCTTTATGGAACGAAAGAATATCCACTTTGGCAACAAATAAACCAGAGTCACTATATTATTTCCACATCTTACTTGCTATATGGTCAACTTTCTGGTAACACGATCCATATCTTTTTTACCTTAGGATCAGTTAGGCTTTGCACAGTGTTTAAGTGTATCAAACGTGTCCAACAGTGATTGTAGTACTATCTAATTTCCTTATGGCTATTTCAATATTCACAGCAGGATGAGATGAAAATATTACAAAGAAAGACAAATGAAAGAAAGAACATAATTTTAAAGGACAACTTATGATGAGATAATCAAGAAATAACCAAGATGGAAGAGCAATCAATGGTGTAGATTGCATATGATCATTGCAAGGGTTATCTGAGTGATTTGCATATGCTGATGATGGTGGAGTCATGTCACTGTCAGTGGACAAGGACAGAACATTCCTGCTCTGGGCCACATCCTCATATTTTCACGTGGGTGCACTCAAAAAGTCTGAACATCGTATTGTCAATTAATCACTACCAAATATGTCAAAAATGCTTTGTTTTTTCTCAAAACCTATATTGAATTTTAAAATACATTTCCATGTTCACACTACAAATAATGACTTTTGCTTTACTTGGTTTTTAACCCTTTTTCAGACTCCATTGGAGAAGCCCAAAGAGCCCTTCTTTTACAAATCACATTTTAACATATACAATTTTAACAACATAGAGTTAAGAGTTTGAAAGCAAAATAATGCATATTCTAACAAAAGTTCACAGTTTTAGGTATCGAAGGAAATCATGATATGCATAATGCACAATAAGCAACATTTGCCAACTACCCGTACGGAGCGTGGGTACATCTGGTATAATATTTAATTTGAATACTATCTTTGTGTTACGCACTCAGCATGTCAAATAGTAACAGTTATTTCAGTCACTTAAATTCAGAAAACATTTAGATGCTTCATTCCAAGTCTATGGCCAAAAAAGCCCAAAAAACAGAAATCATAGGAAAAAGGAATGGTAGGAGCTAAAGGTAAGACACTGGATTATATTCTTTTATTTAAAACTGACTTTCATGTATTTTTATGAGATTCAAGCCAAAAACCAAAGAAATGAATGACTTTAAATGATTTTTCGTCTTAAACATAAGAGAGCATACACCTGGACATCTCCATATGCATATATTGATAAATGATACATAGACAGATACATGAATGGTTATAAAATAGGGATTGCTCTGTGCATATTTCAAAATTATTCAACTTTTTTGCACTTAACAGAAAAACAGAAGGGAAACATCAAACATTCTAATTTCAGATGAATTCTTGCCACTAAAATTAGTCAAAGTCACAGAAAAATTGAGTAGTTAGACTTATTAAGGCTATTTTTAAACTATATTTCACTTTTAAACAGTATCGATTGATAATACCGAGAGATGAGGATATTGCGACACTAACACTTCTCCTACCTTTCATTTCATTTTTTGTTCATTAAATATTTCCTTTGGGCCATCAAGGTGTACATTCTGTCCTAATTCTAATAATCCCCATAGATGTTTTGTCTTCATTTTAATTGGAATAAAATGCTCACCTCCATTCCTTTTCTCAAGCCCTCTGAATTCCTGAGTTCTTTAATTAATTGCATGTCTGGCTGAATTTCAGCATCAAGTGGTTCTTCCAGGATGGACTCATCAATGTTGAGTTTGTTCCTGTTTGGGAATAGTTGCCAACTTGCCTTCAGATTTATTGACAGCTTTGATGGAGGTACCATTCTTGGGCCATACCTTGCCTCAGACTTCACCTTTACTCCATTGTCTTCGGGCATTGAATATTGCTATGAGGAAATCCGAAGCCAGCCCAATCTTCCCCCTGATAGATGCCAAATAGGAAAACACTACACTCATTATATAGACTAAGACACTGAGGATCAGGAAAAAAAAGACTTATTAATGGTCATACAATTTAATTAACAAAAAAAACTCCAGGTCCCAAGACTTCCTAAAGTTCATAATAGAGAGTCAAGGAAATGCTTGGTTAGCTAACTATGCACCTTGTTTTCTTTCTCCCCCATGAACATCAGGTTTGAATGTGTTTCAGAATACGGCTGTTCCCTACATATTTCCCTGGGGCTGTGGGATGTGAAAGAGGAAGTAACGAAGCCATCTGCATTCCTGTATATAAAAGCTATAGAATATGGCTGCAAGCATTTTTTTTTCGAAGACATAAAATAAAGTGTGTAATTATTCACAGTCACAAATTAAAGTAAAATCATAATAAAAATAAGATGAAGCCTGAATATGATGAATATAAAATATCAAATATGTGTTTACAGATGTGTTGAAAACAAATAAAGATGAGAATCAGTGAAAGAAAGACAGAGAAGATATATGAAGGCATTCACCAGCCACTCTTAAAAACCTTAAATAATTACAAGGATGTGAAGTGTTGAAATTATGTTGTGCATTTGAGCAAATGTAAAATCCATAAAATCCATTTTTATATTATAAAATGAGATTTTAAGAAGTATCTGTTTGTCTATCTAATGGTCCATTTTGCAATAAGTGCCTTTGTAACCTCCAAATAAATTTATAAGCCTTGCAGACTGTGATTATTTTCTATCTCTTTCCTGAAGTAAACTGTATATGCAATTATAAGGGCAATGGAGTGTATATACAGTTAAGAAGAAGGGGAGATTGTGATAAAAGGGGGTGTCTTTCCTAGAGGTAAAGAAAAAGCTACGATTTGATATTTTGAATCACTAGTAGAAATTTCTTTTTATGATCTCTAGTATAATGGTTGTGCTATTGAAATTATATTGAATTAACTAACAAGATACTTCGTGTACTGCCTGTATCATGCATATAAATTCATGCCACTAGGTGGCAGTGGTACCATCTAGGGTAGCAATGACCTCATGAAATAGCTTCATCTATCTATCTATCTATACACACACACACACACACACACACACACACACACACATATATTTTCTTTTTTGAGAGAGAGAGAGAGAGAGAGGAGAGGAGGAGGGGCAGAGAGAGAGGGAGACACAGAATCCGAAGCAGGCTCTGCACTGTCAGTCAGTGTAGAGCCCAATATCAGGCTCGAATTCATGACCTGTGAGATCATGACCTGAGCCGAGATCAGATCGGAAGCTTAACTGACTGAGCCACCCCGGCACCCCCAAAACAGCTTCGTCTTAATTGTGCAACACCTTCTCTCCTCTACAGCACCTGGAGCTTCCCAACGGTTAACACATTGGAATATTTTCGTTGTTACTAACATACAACTACACTAATAAATAAAAGATTAATTAGATATCTGCCTCCCAAAGCAGAAATCGTAGAATCAAGATTTTAAAAAAGCTCTGTACATAACGAGTGGATATTTGCTGCCTTGCCCTCTGCCTCCAGTTGAGTTGAAGTGCACTGCACGAACTATATCAAGTTCATACAGATAGACGCATTGCTGGAGTGTTTAAATAGGTTTTGTCACCACTTACCTTAATTTAGGTTACAAAATTACTGTGACATGCTTTGTAGAGGCAGGAGCTCTCCTGATTCTGCTCCTTCAGGTGAGTTTTAAACTGGCTGCTTACTCTCCTCAAGATGAAGATCACATTTTATCCTGCTAATGAGTTTTGAAGCATAGTTTCTCCTCGCAGGACAGTTACTCTTCAAAAATAGGCTGAAGAAATTCTTCCTGGAGCCCTCTGCATTTTCTCTTACATCTCACTCCTACCCATGGTTCAAAACTGTCACCTCTGTTATGAGTCACACTCACTAAGAATCAATGCTTTCTTGGATATATTGTCATCGGTAAGCTTCTCTGATACATTTCCTCTTCTGAAGCTTCTTATCGTGTGAGAAGTTCTTTTTTTTTTCTGAACATTCATTTAAGATATTCTACTAAGTAAGCTAGCAGTTTTCAGATCTCTCTGTCACTCCTTAAAATTTGGTTCTCCTGTCTGTCATTACTTCTCAATGTAATTTGAAGTAGATGAAAGAGACTGATGTTAAAGCCCCTGTAGATCACAATGATGTCTTCATACCCTACCCTGCATCAGGTTCTACCAAAGATGCCTGTATTCATTATATATTCTCTTGACTGTAGGCGGAGATTGTTTTCAACATGTCTATTTCTGTATCATAGTATCTTTTTTAAATTAACAAAGAAGCCCATGCATTTGAAAGAAAACAAGCTGTAACATCAGCCTGGGTAACTAGAAAATGTAAGGAGTTTGAGAGTACCAAAAAAACCCGCACGGTGAAGAGCCGTTCTGACCTTCAGTAGTATGCAAATGGCTTTCTTTTAAATGGTAGCATGATCAACACAAATGATATTTCTGGGTCTTGGCACATCAAACTACCCACAGATGAAAGATGACTTAATTGCTTTGACCACAGTCCGAGTCAGAAGAGCTCAGTTGGCAAATATAAAAATAGCTTGGTGCTATTTGCATTTGCATTTGAGTAAGGAGTGATTTTATTTTAACGTTTAAAGTCTAAGTAACAAAGCAACCCACAGGTAGCTAAACACACCTCAGCAAACAACGGATACAATCCCTAACCAGAGAGTGTAAGGGGTGCAGAGGACACATTGATCTTGTCAGCCACATCCGCGTGCATAGGAAATACTGCTGTCAGCACAGCACCTTTAAATTCAGATCACAATATATTGAGAGTTTATGTCTTTAGAGGTTAAGCAGTTAAGCATTCATAGAGATTTGTTGCCTATCCCATCACCTTTAAATAACCTCCTAAAAATCTTTTAATAATTAATTATTATTCTGAATGTCTAATATCCCTGTTAATAGCTCACATTGCTGCTCATAATTTTATCTAACAAAGTATTTCCAATAAATAGTCATAGGGAGTGAGGCTTGCTGTATTTTAGACTTTACCATGTAGCAGCCCAAATAAAGCAAAAATATAGAGAAGAGAAAAAACATGACACAAAGAATAGGAAATTTCTCCAGGCCTTGTATGAAATGTGATTCCAAAGCAAGTCATGGTAAAATGGGGACTATGGACTCTTCATTTCTTCTAACTGGTTATCTTTGTGATGACTTTATTTTCATACCTTCTAACTTTGTGATATGAACAGCAAACTTAATGCAGAAAAAAAAAATCTGCCATCACTGATTACCATAGCCAGGCTCACAGACATTTAAATCAAAAGTCACCTGAGTTGGATAAGGTTTAAGTTTTTTCAATAAATTATTTTTTATAATGACTATAAAAGTTATATAGTACACAGAGGCTAGCTGGAGCTAGATACTTTACTGTACCTGAATTGCAAGGAATACTTTCTGAGACATAAAGCTGACAATCAGACATCTGAGTGGGGCTGGAAAATAGCAGTCCCTGAAAGATGAGAGTGTGAATTTTAGTAACCTCGAAGGCAAAGACCATTGTTCTTTCCCTCTCGAACCAGTAGACAGAATGAGCAAATGATGAGACAAACACATGTGAAGAGATCAAAAGAGTAAACCTGTACCCCAGAATCCCTTAGTCAGAGCTGAAAGTGAGAATTCTTATTCCAGAAAAATCTATATTTCTTTTGGCATTTAAAAACCAGTTCTGTGATCATGCTAAAATCATAAAACGGCTCAATTTACAAAGTAAACTGGAGTGATTCTTTACTGAAATGCAATAAAGTCACTGATGTTGCAGTACAATCACTGTGTACTTATAATGCCATCAATTTTCTTCAAAAATTTAATTATGAGTAAAAAAGGGCAGATAACTGTGGGCAAGTGAAAATACATATTGTTCACAATATCACTATTATTTCAAAATACATTCTTGATCCAAACAACATAAAAGAAAATGGTTTTAGGTAATGAAACTTGGAGGGCAAAAAATATGGAGAGCGAGTGGTTAAAATTAAGAAAACTATTGTTAATATTTTTTAAAAGAAAGGAGAATAAATAACGATGCAAAGAACCTAGAGAAAATATTAGCACTTTATTTAATCTTTTATTCTTAAGATTTTTTTTAATTGTAGAAAAAATTATACACATAACAAATATCTGTCACCCATAATCTTTATCAAAGGATTTAAAGTAACTCATAAGAAACCTCACCCCTGGGTCTCCAATTTGAGCTCCCAGGGGGAACCAGGATTAACCATCAGTAAACTTCATACAGATTTTTTTTCCTGCATGTATCTATCCACATACGTTTTTTGATACCAAAAATGACCATATTATATTCTACATCTTTTTTTTTGAACATAATTATGTATCAGAAATGTCACTCCAAGTCAGTTCATTTACTTTTTATAATAGCCTACTATTTTATGGAATAGAGGCATCATCATTTTCATAATCATTTGTTTACTGAAGAACACTTAGGTTATTTCAAAATTTTCTGCCATTTTAGAAAACCTTTATACGTATATGTATGATGCTCACTCCATTATTTCTGTAGGACAGATTCTTAGGTGTAGACTCCAAATCACCTTCCCAAAAAGATTGTACTGATTTTGACTACAACTGTACTCGCACAATTCTGAACATTGTTAATTTTAAATTTTTTTGGCCTATTTTAAAATTTGTTTTAATTTATATTTTCTTTTTATTAATGATCCTGAACATTTTTTATATCATGCTTTGGACATTTATATTTCTTCTAATTGCCAGATTAAATTACTTTCCTATTTTTCCATTAGATAAGCTTCTTATTGTTTTGTAGAAGCTCTTTGTATATTGTATGTGTTTATTTTCTCTTCCTAGTCTGCCATTTGTCTTTTAACTTTGTTTACAGTCTCTTTCTTTGCAGAACAGGAATTTTAAGTTTTTCATGTGTAATTAAATGTGTCAAACTTTTCCTGTGTGAGTCCTTGAATTTTTGCCTTGCCTAGGAAAGCCTTTCTACTCTAAGTCTATAAAAACCATCCATCTCTATAAATGTAGTATGTTATCATTGCATTACCTTAAATGTATTTCTCAATCCACATGTAATTGATTTTACTCTGATTCTAATAAAATAATAACACAAATCTTAAGAAGAAATTTTCCTCAGATACTTACACAATATTGAAACACGGGGGCAATAAAAAGCTGAGGTTTAAAAAGAAAAAATAATTGAGACAAACCTGATTTCCTTTCTTGATAAAAACAACTAAATTAGTGGGAAAGGGGAGGCAAGGTGTGCAATAAATTTAGACCTTTGATATACATTGTCTCCATAAATCTTTCATAAAAAATTAATTCAAATTGGCTTTGAGATGAACACTGTCAATTGAATTGAAAACTGTCTGATGGACCATAAACAACAGAAATAATAATAGCATTGATGTATCCACCCAAAGGGAGGAAGAAACAAAGACCACGCTAGGATCAGTGATAGATCTGGATTCACAAAGCTTTTATGTTAATGATCTAGAAGGAAGAAAGAAAAATGATATAATCATTAATTTAACAAATGTTACTAAACTGAAAAGTATGCTTCACACATCTGGAAGCATTACAATAGAAGATTGTGAAGGATAGAAACACAGTCGCTATCTGAGTGAGAATTGACTTTGAGCCAAATCCACAGCCATTTCTCTATCCATATACCAGTTAGTTGAGTCAAATCACACTATGGTGACCACTTTGTAACTGACTAGAGACAAATTCATTCAGTTCAAGATAACAGCCAGCACACCACAAGCAGAGCAGTTAGGGATATTCGGGAAAAGGGAGAGAGAGCGGAGATATGGACATTGAAGCCATTGAAGTGAATATAAAGAATCCAACCGCTATGGCTCCTACTCTCCTTGACCCTCCAGCGTGGCCCAAGCAGTGAGAGATGCTCTAAAATCTGCCAGCATCTGAATGTTGTGATGGAAAAAGTACACAAAATACAAATCAATAATGATAATCAAAGGTGACTGAACTGGTTTAAATGGAACAGTTAAAGAAGCATAATAAAGTGTTAACATTAAATTCACATTGCATTTTAATGTTTACAAAATGCTTCCACATTGTTTCATTTGATTAATACCCTGAGACAGTCAGGAAAAGCATGATTCATAGATCCATATTCCTCCTGAACCTAAGTAGGATCAAGCAAATTGCCAAAGAGAGGATCTGCTTTTTCTACTATACCTACTCATACCTTTTAAAGCAACTCACAGAGAAGTGCAACCAGGTTTGGACACAGATAAAAATCATAACTCAAAAACTTCTTTTTAAAAGAAAAGCAGACTGTATCTTCATAAGACAAGGACTTTCCACAAACACTGAATATACTAAATGTATTCTTTGGCCTCAAATCTGCATACCTTTTTTCCTTGCCTTTTTCTTCCTTTTTTTTTTTTTTTTTTTTAATACTTGTTCTCAAAAACAACTGGAATATGGGAAGCAACTCAAGGGAGTAAAAATGTTTAGGTACACAGATTACAAAACAATCTTTCTGGGGAAATCTCAAGTTCTCATCCATGAAAGCAATGGAAGCTTTTTAAAAAAAATTTTTCAGAAGTCTCTAAGGCCAGGAGGCTCTTAAATCACTTTTTTTTTTTTTTTTTTTTTTTTTTGAGAGCGAGAGAGAGAGCAGGGGAGGGGCAGAGAGAGAGATTCCCAAGCAGGCTCCTAACTGTTAGCGCAGAGCCCTATGCAGGGCTGGATCCCACGACCCCAGAATCGTAACCCGAGATGAAATCAAGAGTGGGTCGCTCAACTGACTGAGCCACCCACATGTGCCCTCAAATCACTTTTGGCTTGAACTTTAATGTCTCCATGCAACCCACATAGTAACATCCATTCTCCACTGGGGCATTGCTCTACCATACACAGACATACAGCCTGGTTAGTCTGCCAACATGATTGTTTGCAAATGATGGCCCCTTTCAGGTAGTCTGAATGAAACATTTCATCAGAAGAATGTTATTTTTATGTTAAGGCACTTTTGTCATGATGCCTTGCAGCTGTTGGCTTCCTTTTTATAATACTTGCTTACCAAGGTGTAAATATAGCACAAATGTGCATGTGCGTATGTGTGTGCGTGTGAGCGTATTTTTCCAAGTGGACAACTCAATCAGTATAGTTTTCAGCCAAACACATTTATAGAAAAGCCCAGTTAATGTCTCTTAAACATAAGTTAAAATGATTATGTACAACAATACTGCATTGCTAGAGTAGATCAAATGACCTCATCAAAGATGTTTGAGAAGGTGTCAAACTTCTCCATTTAAATTTCGAAACTTAACTGTGAAAAGCTCTCTAGCTAACCATCTGTTTATCTAGTTCCTCCTATATATAATCAAATTTCTTTCTAACAGGAACTCTTACATTGACAGAGTAAATGAGTCCAAATATTTGGCTTAATAGATTTTCACTTTAATGAATCAAATAAAATTAATCTTTCAACTGAAGTAGAGTTTACATTTGTCTGTTTGATCTACAATATTTTTGAAGGATATTCATAATATTTTGTACACTATCGAAAGCATATCTACTTTTATTTGTATTACAAGCAGCTGGCCTGTGTATATAATCAAAGATGAGAAATGTTTTTAATTAGGATATCATCTCAAAGTTTTACTGGATTTTAACTGTATTTATAAAAAGGATCGAAGCCTGTGAAAATATACTTCAGAAACATTTTAATTCATAAAAGTGTTAGGTATCCATAATTCTATTATATGCATTAAATTTAGGGAAATGATTTGGCTACAGACAATATTGCAAGCTCAGAAAGCCTAAATAAGACATTCTGAAAGATTATGTGATGAGAAGATTTATTAAATAAAGAAAGCAAAGGGAGGGGCGCCTGGGTGGCGCAGTCGGTTAAGCGTCCGACTTCAGCCAGGTCACGATCTCGCGGTCCATGAGTTCGAGCCCCGCGTCAGGCTCTGGGCTGATGGCTCAGAGCCTGGAGCCTGTTTCCGATTCTGTGTCTCCCTCTCTCTCTGCCCCTCCCCCGTTCATGCTCTGTCTCTCTCTGTCCCAAAAATAAATAAACGTTGAAAAAAAAATATTAAAAAAAAAAAGAAAGCAAAGGGCTACTGAGGAGAATGGGGAAGATTATTTACTAATGTTGATTGGTAAAAATTGATGAATAATTAGGAGAATTAATATTTCAACACACCACCATCTCACATCAGTCTCCTTTCTACCATAAATGCTAAGTATTTCTACCATATACAGAAAGCAAAGGAAGGGAACTATTTTTACTGAAAATACCTACACTTCAAAAAGAAATCTTTTGGTGATTAAAGTATCTAAATAGTACTCAGCACTTGGTTTTCACTAGTTAATTAATTCCTGAGAGCACTGAGGTATTTATAAAGTTACAGTATCTTTTGCATAAAATGACTAATTAAAATCCTGATTTAGAAATTAATCTGTGGATATTTTCTTCCTTCAAATTATGTATATATGATAAGGAATCATACTTTATTACCAATCCTCAGAATAAGAACTATATCTGCACCTATAAAAACTACGTATATGTAAATATAACATGCAAACTTCTATTTACAAATAATTAGCTTCCAGGATTGTTTAAATGATCACAAATTTCCAGCTCACGCCTTGCAATCGTAATCAATTTATCACAGAAATAATTTTGGAGGCGTAAAATCAAGTGACTCATATTTGAATACTTCATATTCAGCGTTTAAATATTGTCATCCACCCCTTTATTCTCCTCATTGCCAGGAGATGGCGCTGTGGGTTTTAAATCGCGGCGCTAAAATCCCACAGCCAAACTGAACTCTCGGCAGTGTTTCTTAATTGATGGACACAAGGCAAGCCTTAAAATTGTTCACCTTTTTTCGTGCGAACAATTTGTCTTTTAAAAATGCTTTCCAACATTCGATGAAGATAAGGTTCCAGGGAGGAAACAAATAAGTGTATCAGCCCTAAGGGAGTGCAACCGAATGCAGGAATGCAGCTAACCAAGGAGGGAATGAACTCTTCCAGAGACTTCACTAGTCTTCCTCTATCTCCATCTCGTTCTCTGGGGTCTCTGAAGTGACAGGCAAGCGTGAAGTTTTTCTGCTTGCCTTCCTGCGCCCCTCCCCTTAAGAGTCCCCACAATCGGAAAGCCCTCGCGGAAGCCAAGTGGGCCCTTGTTGGCGAGCTAGGAAACCCACCAGCGCGCCCTTGTGGGTCTCACAGTCGTGCTGAAAAAGCTGTTTCTCCGGGGCCGAGGGTTTCCCTTCTATACCTGTTCAAATAGTCTTGAGGATGACCCTCTTTTCTTTAAAATAAAGGAAGATCTTCCTGAAAGAACTTTATTTTTAGATCAACAGGTTTCAACTTTTTCCTGGGCGAAGTCCTTGGAATTGCCAAGCGCTTCTGAGCAATTGCAGTGATGGGGCCCTTGGCGCGCTGCCAGGAATGTTGCAGCTCCGGTAGCCCCAGCACTCTCGCTGCCCTCTTCATTAGCCCCGCCAATCCCAGGACACACGTGGAACCACGGTACGTCTCTGCAAGTGAGCTGTGTAGGAAGCACCTGGCGAAGAGGGTGAGAAAATACTGATGACAGAATGACACAGGAAGGCTTGACTTCAGGCGCTTGATGGGCTTGAGTCTTTCCGCCACCGAATGGATCGTGCTTTCCCAAACGCAGCGAGGTTCGGGACGATGAACCCCAGCGGTACAGGCTTCAAGCTGACCCAAGTGCCACCAGACAGCACTGGGCTGGCGAGGGGCAAATGAAACTTCAAGGTCAGCGCGCCTCTGATTGGCGCTGGGGGCACGCCCTGCTTGCGCGCTTTGGACACGGCCCAGGAGGGCTCGGAGACCGCACTCCCGGGGCGGTTTCCCCGGATGGAGCCGCGCTGGGTTCTCCGCGGTTGTGGCCACCTGCGACCCTCCAGGCTGGGCTCCTCCAGGAAGGGGCAACCCGGAGAGGGTTCCCATCACTCTCAGGAAATTTGCTCTTTCAGAACAGCTCCCAAGCGAAAGTTCATGTCATCTTTGGCAAACTTTGCTTTTCCTTTTTAGAATGTTCTCTCTCTCACAGACACAAGACAATTTTCCCCTTCAGAAAACACAGACTGACACCCAAATCCCAGTGTTGGGGGGGTTCTCCTAACTTTTTTAATCTAGATAAGTAAACTGTTCAGTAGAGCTATAGAAACAACAAAGAACAACTCCTGGGTTTGCTCTTTCAAAGTACGTTGGATTGTGTTCTGTTCTTACTTTATTTAGGTTCCTATTTCAAATTTCAAGCAAATATTAATAAAGATGACCACTAAGAAATTTAATTATGACCTAAAAAATTAGTTTGAAGTTCAGTGCTATAATTTCACTGGGGTGCTGGTTGCTGAATATTTTAGAATCCTTTCAAAGCCGTAGGTATGTTCCCTCCTGCTGTAACAAAACTGTATTCATTTTTGCACAACATGCTCCGGCGTCTGTACATTTGGTGTTCAACGCGCAGCAGAGAAAGCTCCCTGGCCGGATGTGTGTCAGGCTATGAGCCTGGCGGCATCAACCCGGGTAGCACCAAGGGCACCCTGCTGGACTTTGGTGCCTGATGTCCACCCGCCCTTGCGGCCCTGGGAGGGGCTTGATACGCCTCCACCCTGCTGGGGACGGAGGAGACGTCCCCCGTGTTTCTTGTCCCCCAATTGCTTAGGTAACTCACAGTGACCTTCTCTGAAACTGCTGAGTCCCAGTATTTAACTTCCTATGCATCATTCTCAAGGGGTCATCTGTGGGTCAGGAGTTTTCGCCGCGGTCTCATTTCCTACCCTTTCTTCCCGGGCAGCCACTGGAGGTGTTTATTTTGGTTTGTTCACTGCTACCTTCCTAATTTTCTAGTTGCATCGGGAGCCCCGGTCCTTTCTCAGCTTCTTGGCAGGATAAAGTTCAAGCACAGTTATCCAGAGTTCCTGCGGCCAGAGCAGCTGACACCAGTCCTCCACTGGTAGAAACCAGGCGGCGGGATCCCACTCAAGTGAGGAGAGGGAGTCTAGGCCATGACTGAGGGTGGTGACGATTAAACCAGGTAACGAGACACCAGGCAGATGTGTTTTCATTGCCTTGTAAGATAAATGCAGTGTTAAGTGCCTGACAACTTCCCAGAAGCAATCAGCCAAAGTTTACGAGTGCATAAACCTCAAAGAGCATTCCCCAACGGTTGTTAGAAGGCCCACATTCAGAGCTTCTATAAATTCTCCGGCAGTTTCCCAAAGCTAAGTTTCCAGTGACTATTAAGCAACCACCTCCTCCGGGGAGACCGGGGGGATTTTCTTGAACCGTCTAAGAGAGAGGTTTTTGGCTCCTACTAAGTGAAATAAAGTTGCGCAAAAGTTTGTTCCAGAAGTTTGGGTGGCCAGGGAAGAGTAGGGAGGTGGAAGAGGGGAAGGAATGGAGGTGAGGTCTGGGAAAGGCCACGAGGTGCTCTCCTCGGTGCTGAGTTATACAATAGCGCCGATGGACCGGGGTCCGGCGAGGGCCCCAGGTCTAGCCAGGACGGGCGGTGCCTTTGCCACCTTGCGTGGTGCTCCAGCTCGGCCATTTCGGCCCTGCGGGGCATGGCCCTGTGTGGCGGCCAGCAGGCAAACACGACCTCTACCGGACTCGGGCATGGTCGATCCTTCGCCCGTCTAGTGCCCACAGAGGGGCCATCAGGAACGCAGGCGTAGCGCGGACAGTGCGGGCCCACAGGATGGGCAGGCTGGATGGAGAACCACGTCAGACATCCGGGGACGTGTCGCCACTCCGGCCAGAGACGCGACGGTGCCAGTCTCAGTCCTTCGGTAAGTGGCCAGAGGACTTTGGGGAGTTACTGTCACGCACACACCAGGCTCACCTATGTTTACAGAGAACCTTTGTTTATGATCCCAGTGAAAACAAAGCTGCTAATTGAGAAGCAGCACCAGGAGCGCGTCTTCAGCTTCCTAAAGGGAGAGGTTAACAGCTGCAAGCGCCGGGGGAGGGAAAGTGGGAGGGAAGCGGGGAGCGAGAGGCCGCCCTGCACGTAAACGTGCTCTTAAGCCCCCAGCGAGACACGTGGGCCGGCTCAAGCCTTCCAGAACCCCCGGCCTGGGTCCTCGGCTGGATAGCTTCCCACAGCCCGATAGCATTTTCTCGGTCTTCGGATTCCAGTAAATCCGAAGGCGCGAAAGTAACCGACGACAGCGTAGTAGTTGTGTCCCCTTGAGACTGACTCTCAGGCAATTATTTTGGAAAGATGCCGCAGAGCCCCTTTTCATTCTTTCCAGGTGAAAATGCAGACGCCTCGGTGTCGTCCTCACCCCTCCTTTATGAAATAAGGCGCCCAACTGTTCTGATATTACCATTCAAAAACAGGTTCTGTGGCGAACCTCATTTGTGAATCTATTACAGAGATTAATAGATTATTTCTCCTTTTTCAACTAATTCTCAGTGGGGAAATTTAACCATATGGTAAGGAGAGAATTAGAATTTCATCACATTAGAGCAAAATGTAATGAAAAGAGTCCAACACCTGGGGCCAACTCTGAAAGCCACAATTAAAAGGTTTTTAATGAAACCAGAGAAACCAAAAATTTCATAGGCTTCAGTAATTCTGCCACATAAGAAAGATTTATTGGAGGCGTTGGGAAATATTGTTTTTACTTATGTCATAAGGATGAAAACCAGCCGCTAAATACCATGTGCTCCCAGATCGAACTCAGGAGCTAGAGGACCGCGTGTACCATTTCCCATCCGGAAAGGAGCACTCGTTTTCACAGCTCTCCCTTCCCAGCCCTCCAAGAACAACCGAGGCACATCCAGATGTCCCTGAATGGCTTCCTGGCTGTCGGTTATGTCTCCGGGTAAATAAATAGGCTCAAGTGCCCCACTTGGTGTGTGAGAGGATTTGACTCCTGGTGGAGTTGACTATTCTGAAACAACTGGATTTTAATCTTGAGGAAAGTTTGAGAAATCAGTTTTCTCCCGCGTAGGAAATCATATGCTTCGTGATCACCATCACTGTCACAGTCATTTGGAGACCGCTGAAAAAGCACCCTTTCCTTCTTTCTTTTCTTCCTTTTTTTTTTTTTTTTAATCTAATGGGCTGCATAATTAAGTTGTTCTCCATTTTCTTTCTTTTTTTTTCTTTTCTCTTTTCTTTTCTTTTCTTTTTTTTTTTTTTTTTCTTTCTTTTCTTTTATTTTGTCATCCGGATAGGAAATGGGCAATGGGTGTGCGGGGTGGAAATAAGGCAGTGTGTTCCAGGGGTACGACTGCTTTGCTCCCTTACTAGCTGAGAATCTTGGGTGAATTTTCGGCAAGCCAGCGGGACACTACTTCGCCCCCTCCCCCCGGAAAGTCCCGTCACCAAATCCAGATCATTCCACGAACAGGGGTGGAGTATAATTCTCTCCCGGAAGGGTAATTTAGCACAAGATGAGACAGCAGTGGCGAGGGAAGGGCAGTGGGGGTGGGGTGCGGCGGATGGGGGCGTTTGCTCTCCCCGGGACTCCCAGGCTTTGCCGCCGAGCCACAATTTGCTGAAGGAGCAAAGAACATCCTCGGCTCTAAGTAGGGCTTTTAGTGTGCTCATTGATGAGTGAAAGTCGCCACACATGTCAAGCTAAAGGCAGTTGTTGGGTTACTAACAGGACCCAGCGCCTTGCAAACATATGCGCTAAGCTGTGTATACAGATGGCACGCAGAATAATGGAGCAGGCGCCTTTTATAAAGCTCTAGCTGCTGCCTGTCTTCAGACCTGGGAAATGAAACTATTCAGACTCGCGGCCAGATAGCGCCTGCGATTGTTTGTTACCGTTTTAATCCTATTAATTAAAACGTTAACCTGATTGGGTAGAAAGCGCTGTCCCAACAGGCGAGTCTTCTTCATAATAACCTACTCAGAGATAATGATGTAAAAGACTCCCCCGTCTGTGGCGGCGGCTGGTTGATGGGTCCGGAAATCTCTTGAAGGTGAATCCAAGCAAGATAAACGGTGCGGAGAGGCGGCGCGGGGCTGGGCTCAGAGCGGCGGCGGCAGCGGCGGCGGCTCCACTCCCTCCGCGCCCACCCTCCCACCATGCGGGGCCGCGGCCCATGGTGAGCCCCAGCAGCCAGCACCATCGGCTGGAGACGAAGAAGAAGAAGAAGAGGAGGCGGAGAGCGCGGGGGAAGGCGAAAAAGAAAAAGAAGGGGAGAGGGCTGCCAGCAGCACCGGGACCGACGCGCGCACCAGCCCAGGAGCCCGGCTCGGGCGCGTCTGCGGCGCCGCCTGACTCCCCAGCCGAGGCGGCGGCGGCCGGCGCGGCGGGCCGGGGCTGTGCGCCGGCGCCGGACCATGGAGCGCGGGCTGCACCTCGGCGCAGCCGCCTCGGGCGAAGACGACCTCTTTCTGCACAAGAGCCTGAGCGCCTCCACCGCAAAGCGCTTGGAGGCGGCTTTCCGCTCCACGCCCCCGGGCATGGACCTGTCCCTGGCGCCGCCGCCCCGGGAGCGCCCGGCGTCGTCCTCCTCCTCGCCCCTGGGCTGCTTCGAGCCGGCTGACCCCGAGGGGGCAGGGCTGCTGCTGCCACCGCCTGGGGGAGGCGGCGGCGGCGCGGGAGGCGGCGGCGGCGGCGGCGGCGGGGTGGGCGTCCCCGGGCTGCTCGTGGGCTCTGCCGGCGTTGGGGGCGACCCTAGCCTGAGCAGTCTGCCGGCTGGGGCCGCCCTGTGCCTCAAATACGGCGAGAGTGCGAGCCGCGGCTCGGTGGCCGAGAGCAGCGGCGGCGAGCAGAGCCCCGACGACGACAGCGACGGCCGCTGCGAGCTGGTGCTGCGGGCCGGAGGCGCCGACCCGCGGGCCTCCCCGGGCGCGGGAGGCGGCAGCGCCAAGGCGGCCGAGGGCTGCTCCAACGCCCACCTCCACGGCGGCGCCAGCGCCCCCTCGGGGGGCCCCCGGCGGCGGCGGCGGCGGCAGCGGCGGGGGTAGCAGCGGCGGCGGCGGCAGCGGCGGCAGCGGCGGCGGCAGCAGCAGCAGCAAGAAATCCAAAGAGCAAAAGGCGCTGCGGCTCAACATCAACGCCCGGGAGCGCCGGCGGATGCACGACCTGAACGACGCGCTGGACGAGCTGCGCGCGGTCATCCCCTACGCGCACAGCCCCTCGGTGCGGAAGCTCTCCAAGATCGCCACGCTGCTGCTCGCCAAGAACTATATCCTCATGCAGGCGCAGGCCCTGGAGGAGATGCGGCGCCTCGTCGCCTACCTCAACCAGGGCCAGGCCATCTCGGCCGCCTCGCTGCCCAGCTCCGCGGCGGCGGCGGCGGCCGCCGCTGCCCTGCACCCGGCGCTCGGCGCCTACGAGCAGGCTGCCGGCTACCCGTTCAGCGCCGGGCTGCCCCCGGCCGCCTCCTGTCCGGAGAAGTGCGCCCTGTTTAACAGCGTCTCCTCCAGCCTCTGCAAACAGTGCACGGAGAAGCCTTAAACACACCCCCGGAAAACACTAGACCGACCCCAAAGCTAGAGGAAAGTGAAAAGCTGCCCCCCACCCCTTTTACTTTGGTCCTCTCGTAGTTGTGAAACACTTGCAAACAAAACAGAGGCGAAAACTGAGAAGTATCAGAGACAAACGGGACTTTTAGCCTCGACATCCCCAGAATCTCGGTCTTTGGGGTGGGGAGGGAGGGAGGAGGGAGGTGGAGTTGGGATGAAGTATGGATGTTTTTTTTTTTTTTTTTCTCAGAAAAGTGGCAACTTTGGTGGCAGCCTAGACCGCAAGGAAGCTTAAAATATAAGTTGGGAAGTAGTCGCTTGGTTATTAAGCGTGGAGAGTATTTATTAAATGGCAAAATACTAATCCTACTAAATAATTGTGAATTTGGCTAGTGCTGAGGGGCAGAGGAGGAGTCCGGGGTTGGGTGGCTTGTGGGATGAATATTCATTCAGACAAATCAGAAAGGGCACTTGAAAATAAATTTTGATTCTGAGCCAGGAGAAAAACTTGAAATGTAGACTTATTTAAGTGGGGGAAGAAAACCAGAAAGAGACACATTGCTATGAAAGACTTGTATTTTTTATTGTCTCTGAACTTTAATCCTGTGAAAATGCTCAAAAGTTTTGGCAAGAGTGATATAAAAAAAAAAAAAAAAAAAACTGACTGTGGCTGAAAGAATTGCATTTAAAAATATTTATGTGCACCTTGTTACTTTTCACTCTGCAATGATGTATTAACAATTCATGGTATTTATTTGTTATTTTTCAGTGACCCTTCCACATCAACAATATTTATCATGTGTTAAGGTCATGGGTCTTTTGTGCAGATTTTTTTTAATGCCTCTAAAATTCTGTTTTATAGATTAACTTATACTGTGTGCCAAGTGTTTAAAAGGTTTATTTGCCAACAAGTATGAAGAGACATATTGATGTATCTGAGCTGCTTAGGTTTATCAAAGGTCACCTGGATATTTTCAGTTGCATCATCCCTGTATTTAAATTGAGCTTTAATAAATTGCTTCAGTCCAAAAATTACAGGAAGGTGTATTCTTAATTGATGAATGAATTGATCTCTTTTTTTGAAAGGGGACTCCTTTGCATTCTAAAAGGGAAGGACATCACAGCAATAGATCCTATAAGTAAGAACATGCTAAGCAAATATTTTTCCAGGCTGTGCTGTGCATTTTTAAAAGGTCTAATTTAATTGCTTTTAATATATATGTACATATATAAGTTATTTTAACTGTGGAGAATTATTTAAGTTAAAAGACTGGTTTGATTTGCCTATGGTGTGAAATCCTTTGTTATTTTTCTAAAAAAAAAATAAAATTTAAAAAGAAATAAAATAAAACTAAGGAAGAGCAAGAAGCTATTTACCCAAAGTGAGCTTTCAGTTTTAGTTTGCATGGCTGTTTGCCTGCCTTTCTATCCTATGAAAATCAAGAAAACCTTTTTTTAAAAATGGAGTCCTGCTATTTTCCACTCCTTGCAGATAATACAAATTCAGCTTGTCAGGTTGGACGGCGAGTTGGGAGCTATGATGGATTTACTGGCGGGTTTTGGATGTGTAAAGAATGATATATATATCAAATAGGTCAATCAGACTATGACAGCTATGTACGACCATTTGTATGTGTATCTATGTCAGAAAGAATCTTTATTAAAATATTTTGATCAAACATTTTATTATGCTGTGCTTTGTGGAAGGAGCAGTCCCCTCTCTTCTGTGTTACTTTGCTTGAAAGGTAACAAAAAAGAAAGGAGTTTCAGAGAAGGTGGAACTAGGGTTTGGGCAGGGATACCCACTTAGGAGTAGCCCCACTTCACTTGTTTACTTGTCTGTAGGATGATGGCTGGGCCTGGTCATGGGAGGAGAGAGCAGTGGGGTCACTGGTGAGACCCAGAGGAGATCCAGAGTTCCTATCTGCTGGCATGAACTTTGAAGGCCATGCTGCCTCTGGAACTCTTCCCACTTGTGTGGCACTGTTAACCATGCCAGGGCCCATCAAAGAGGCTAAAGTTTCTTAAAGAATTTAATCAAAATTTCTATCTCCAACTGCCTGAAAGCCCAGGAAAAGAGATGGATTTGGATTCTCTGAGAATGGATTTTGTTGTGGCTTTCCACTTTTTTCTCTTTTGTAACAGGAAAATCAACCAGGCTTAATTATAAGTGTAAACAATGCCCATAGAGATTTTCAAAACGTACTAGTGTGGCTTGTTAATGAGATTTTTAGGGACTACATTGGGATTGGGTTGAGGATTGATTCTTTTAAAGAATGTCTGTGTAGGCTTGTATTTGGATCTTAATAATGTCCTCAAATGTAGAAGACTTGATTTTTGCTGTGGTGGAGGTTATGGAGATGGTGGTGGTGGTGATGGGTTGTCAGAGTGTTTCCTCTGTAGGCAGTAGGCTACATGCATTTTTGTCTGCATAGCCTCTGCTCATAATGATATCCCTAAATGACATCAAACTTAGTGGGGGGTGAGGAGGATATTTTCTGCTCCACTTGCCATCAAAAAAGATTAATCAGAACCTGTAACTTTTCAGAAAACATAACAGCAAAAGGCCTTGAAGCTGGAGCCCTCCCAGTCAGGGAGTGGGGGTAGAGGGAGGGAACAGACCAGGGCAGCCCCCAGGCAGGAAGAGACCATCTCTCAGCATTTACCAGACAAAGCCTGGGTGCGTCTAATTATGATTATTAAAACAATTTCCATGACGATGTCTAATATTATGTTAATTTGAAAACAACTGTGTATGAAAACTGTCGACTATAATACCTAAATTCATTTAATGAAACACATCGTTAAGGCAATTAAACCTCCTGGATGTGATTAAGAAACATAATTACGACACTGTTCTGAGCCATAATTGGGTGTCTTTAATCAAGGGGTAAAGTGATCAGCAACACAGCCATTAGTTTGTATTGTTCTGGCCCTGCTGTCCATCATTCTGATTAGGAATTAACCACAGCCACCATCAGTAGGTTTTTTTTCTTTTTGCATATTAACATTATAGGACATACATTTGCTGCAAGATTTACTGCTTGATATTTCTCATTATTAAGAAGACCTCCTTGAAATACTCTGTAACCTCTGTGTTGTTTAGCTATTATTAGAAATTGTACAAATAACAAATCTTGAACTTCAGGAGAAAAAGAAATGGTCATACTTCTTTTATTCTTTGATCATTCATTCGATCTCCAGTCTTACTCTTGGAAGAGACTTGAAACGGATGGGGAAAGGAGAGGATGTTGAGGATAAGTTGAAATGTCAGACGAATATGTACAATTATTAAAAATGGCGAGGTTAATAATATTTATTTTCATGTTGGTAATTACAGACAAATCAATTCTCTTTCCAAATCCAGGAGTTGGCCAGCGTTTGGTTCTAGGAGTAAAGGTAGGACACCTGAAAGGACCAGGAGAGGGGTTTCCCGTGATTTCTTAGGTGGCTCTCCAGATGGCCTGAAACTTTTCAGTTTCTCCAGCAGCAACTTTCAAAGAAGGAAACTGATTGCCGGAGGAGCAATTCTTCTCCATCCCGGCAACCAGCACACCCCCCCCCCCCGCCCCCCGCCCCCGGGGGCTGCTTCCTTTCTGAGGTTTGAGTCCTGAATTGCGCGGCCCAGTCTGGAAAGTTGGCCCACACGCTTGTGGGCCGCAGATGTATTTCCAGTATGTACCATCCACGTCGGGACCGAGTGGCTGAGCACCAGGGGCATCAGTGTGGTCTTGGGGAAGTGTTCTCTGGCCGGAGCAGACAGGCTCTGGCCCCTGAGGCTGTGGCTCACCAGACGGCCAGAGCACCTCGCCCGCCTCTGAGCCTGCTCCACCCGAACCGCGCCTTAGGTAGGGCGCTTCTTCAGAGAAACCCCGAAGGATGGATCCTGCTACTTGTTTGTTAGAGCACAGACAGTAGGCAAATGAGGTTGAGCGAGGACCCTGGGTCCCACTTGGCTTTCTATTCCACCGGTTTCCTTCTCTAATTTCTAATTTCAATTGCCTTCTCTAAATTCTAATTCCTACTTAATCTCATCTCCAGCTTGACACTAGGCACCTACAGAAGCGTCGGGGTTATTCGTGGACTCCTACAGGACCAGCAAATGGTCATCTTCGAAGAGCTTGCTCGTACCCCTCCTTCCCCTCCCCGTCTTGTGTGTGAGTGTGTGTGAGTGTGTGTGCGTGTGCGCGCGCGCGCATTCTGTGCTGCCTTCTCCACTCTCCGCAGCTGGGCATCCCCCCAAGATCCTGTGTTGAGCTTCAATTCTACTCCCTCCTATCCCACCCACCACCCATCCTTACTGTCTACGGCTCACCCAGGAGAGCCCAGGCTCACAGGTTTCCCTTCTCCACGAACTCTGGGACCCGGACGCTGGAACCGAACCTTTCCACGCGCCCTAGACCCTGAGATTGCCCCAGCATGAGTGGCATTGACTTTCCAATATAATGACTTATGAAAGATATAATCATGTGTTAAATTGAATCCTCCGTTTAACTGTTAATGGTGTGCTCTGGGCACATTTACGTATTAGATGCTATGGTAACTAATTACCACTAGGAAAAAGGATAATACACTTCCCAGACTTTGAAAAATAATGATGAGAGTTCACTTCCCGGCTCGCAGCACACTGTGGCGGCTCTGCCGCGTGGAGCGACAGAGCGAGAGGAGACCCGAAAGTGTGCTCATAGAAGGCAGGAGGTAATGAATCCTGGTCAGACGAGGCTCCTTAGCAAGACCTTTAATGAAACTGCGATTCAGTTGGGCAAGTGGTGGTAGGGGGAGGTTACCAAGTGCACAACAGTGCCTCCACACAAAATTAAATTGCTCAACGTAAACATCGGAAACATAAATAAGTTTTCTTTTAATTAAAATGCAGGTCCGATTAAATTATCCTCGTGCCAAGCAACTTTACATCAATTAACAGGTTTTTTTGTGTGTGTGGGCAAAATAAATGAGCCCCGCTCCTGCGCGCTCCGCGTTGGCACTTATAACTCGGATGCTCCCGGCTTTGCCAATGTGGTGCAGGTTGATTTCAATTTGGCCTTTTAAATCCGACATTGGGCACGGTAGATGGAAGGAGGGGAGCGGGGGGGGGAAACAGGAGACAATAACTTGAGTTTAAGAGCAAAAACAACTCTCAGGGTAAGAGCCCTTTTCTTCCTGCTGGATCTCTGGCTCTTCAGATGTGTGGTTACTAGAACCAGGATACTGTAGGTTGTGCTGCATAACCAGGTGTCTGTTTCACCCCAAGCCAGGGCAAATGTTTGTACTGGGGACCCTGGAGGGCAGAAGAAGGGGGGGAGGCGGGAGAGTCAGTTTTCCTGGCAGCCCAAGGTTGTAGACCGAAAGTCCACAATACACGTGCCCACCGCGCCGCTCTGCTCGCGCTGCGCCCTAGGAGGGACTCTATGTCCGCAGCCGCAGGGCACCCCTTCTCCCAGTGTCCCCCATGGACTGAGTGCCCAGCCCCTCCCGATCCCGCAAAAACAACCAACCAGCCTCCAAGTTTCTTGGCACAAAAAGAGAAGTTCAGGGTTCTGCCTCAAACTCTTTTTTTCAGAGTTGGCACTTGGACCCAGTTGTCCCCTGTGCCCCCTGGCAGGTGGGTTCACGGGCAGATCCCAGGCTTCTCAGGAACACCCCACAGCCTTGCTAACCCCAGGAATTCTGTGGAAGCGCCCCAGTTTTAAACCTCAAAGAGCTCTTTGCTCCCTAGCAAGGCAGGGGAAACTCTTTGCTCGCTTTTTCTGAGGTTTAATTTGGGTCAAATTCTACCACTTTTTACTCGTCTTAACAGGATCCAGGAGATTTCTGGATAATTGCAAAATTATCAGGTACCCCTGAATGCGTGTGGATGTGTATGTGTGTGACTTTTCTTTCTTTCCTTCCCCTATGTTCTCTAATTCGAGCAATATAGAAATACAGATTAGAAACTTTAAGAGAAATGACTGGGCTGGGAAGGTTGGATTGCAAAGGGGAAAGAGGATTTTGCAGTGTCCAACCCCCGCCCCAACCATATATAATAAAATAGACAAGCCTATCTTACAAGTAAGTCACCAGGATGCTTCGATAGGGAGTTACCTTTAATTATGCACCCTGTGATATCATTCTCCTTTCCGGCTTGAGAAAGAGTTAATTCTTTCCCAAAGACCATAGTTGCCCTTGTCTTCTCAACCTGATTCAGAGATGCAATAAAATATGAAGCAAATTTATGATCTGTTTCAAGCATTTTATTGCTGTATTTTTAAATTCATATATGCACATATAAGAACTATGATCTGTGAATAATTTGAAATGCTATAGTAGAATGATACATTTTAGATAAAACATAACCATATCTTTATATAATTGTCTCAGATTAAAATAAAAAAGAAAAATAGATTTCTAATGTGGACCAAACTGAAAAACTAATGACAGCCATAAACTGCTAACCAACCATAAATTAACATCTTCATCAAATGCTAAAATGGTATCAGTGGTTATATAAAGCAATTATTATTTCTCCTTATAAGTTTTAGAATAAAGTTCAGGGATATTTAAAGGATCCATTATTTACAAATGCTTCACAATCTTAAAGATTTCACATTTTATTAGGAGGATGGTTGCAACTCAAATCTGCTGTGTTAATAGAGATGTTTAGAGATGAGAATTTAGATTTAAACATAAAAATGCTTCATGGCCTAAGCTCATTTTATGCATTTATTCTGTTCTGGCAATTACTGAAGAACTTGGTATAAGGATTTCTTTGTTAAATATCCTCACCTACTCTTTGAGAAGAGAAGACAAATAATACCTTATTATAATGGGAGACACCTGGATTATATACCTAACTGGTTAAGACATTAAATCATGCACTGTCTGTTCAAGTAAGTACAGCTACCTTTGCCATGTACAGTTTCTCTGCAGAGCTATGGTCAGAATCCTGGTATCAGGCTGAGCCATGAGACGTCCACGAAAGGAAATGATTTTCCAAACCAGGCCTCCACACAAACATACAGCGCCTGGAGGAGGAAAGGAAATCTATCTATTGAATGCTCCACATATCAGGAAGCAGGGTCAGGGAGTAACTTACTTTAATTTTCTTTTGGAGAAGCATCAGGCATATAGATCTTTGAAGTGTACATTTTTTAAGAAAGCGAAATTAAGTAAAATCTAGAATTATTGAAGTAAGATCTTTTTAAAATTTAGAAAAAAATGGTGTTTTATGAAAACCATACTTAATTGGACAATAGAGGATCTGTTCACAATACATACTCAAATTCTCTCTGCCACTCTGTTACTTATAGCAGGTTGTCCTATATAGACTTATAGAGGGTAGTTATTATGGATAAACATCTCCAAAGTTCAAGGATTAACTAAGGTTTCCAACTGGCTAAGTGTTGGGACCACTCTGTAACATTTTGCAAACATTGTTTAGTCTGAGGACTTTCTTCTGTAGAAATGAATACTATTTTACAGATTTCGTGTAAATCTAAAATTAATTCAAAATAAAAACTTAAAAAATGGATACCTAACTTGAAAACACAGAGACAGTACTTTCTGTAGACTTCAAGACTCATTAAAAAAAATTCAAAACTGATTTAAAATACTTAAAAAAAAGTCCATTTAACAAAACAAAGACATTTGTAAAACTTTAAATATACTGGACAGTTCTTAGAAGTTGTGAAATAAAAGTATATTTCATTTAAACACTAAACAGAAAAGATGAAAGAATTTACTAAAAAATCTGGGGTATTTATCAGGTAATAATGACATAAGTTCTTAGAAATAAATGTTATATGGAGTAAATGTTCTCTTGTAAACAAATGAAAATCTTAAATTAACACATGCTTTATATTGAGGAGTGACTCATGGATGAATCATTAGATATTAGTACCTTTACCTATTTTTTATTATTAGATTATAGTTCTCTTTATGTCTAGTTTCTCCTATAGGCACCAAATGTTGTAAGGGAAATAAAATGCTTCATGAGTGTATCACTAAACACTTACTTCCTGTATATTTAGCAATATATCCTACTTTTCCTCAAATAATTGACAACAAACTATATCAAACCCAGTTAAAATTATCCAGCATAACCACTGACTATTTTTTCTATCCAGCTATATCCTGAATAGAAAATGTATATTATGATTCACATGGTCATGGCTGCTTCCAGACAGTTAAAAAAATAAAATTTTTATTTACTTGATAAATGGTTTTTATAGTAAAATTGAAATCATAGATAATTATTTCATAGACTGCCCATTTAATGACATAATTTATCTTAATTTTTAAACAATACTGAACTGACTAGTTCAAATACACAGGAACACCTTTAAGCTAAGGCAAGTTCCTGTAAAAACGTTAATGACTCACAGGAGTGTTTCTTAGACAAGTCAAGTGTCCAGGAAAAAGCTGTATGTGTAGTTACTGAAGGAGCCACATTTCATCTTCAACACCATCCCATATTACTTGCTTTATCTACAATTTGGATTTCAGCTTTATGAATAAATAGAACACTGTCCAAGTATTATTCATCTTCATTCATGATCTGTGTTAAGCGACCTGCAGAAGACAAAGACCTTGTCTAATGGGATCTCTTTTCTATTTTTTGTTGTTCTTTTACATCTCTCCACAGAATGACTACAATTATTCAGAGCTAGAGACTAGCAAGGTCAGCCTGGTTAAAATAAACTTATTAAAAAACGTATTAGTCCCTGATATTTCTTGGGTCTGTTTTTATTATTTCCCACATAAACAGCTAAGTTAAAATATATGAAAAATACTCTGAATATAACAATGAATGCACTTTTCGGAAGAGTATCCGAAAATAACAATGTGTGTGTGTGTGTGTGTGTGTGTGTGTGTGTGTGTGTGTGTTTGGGGTGGGGGAAGACAAGAATGTGAGGATATTCAGACAGCAAAATTATTTTCCAAATAAATCGCTATTTGCAACCAAATCTTCTGTCACCCAACATGCTCCTAGTAGGGAAATAAGGAGACACAGTAATTCACCTGAGTTTTAAAAGTTAATTTATTGAATTATCGTTGTAAATAAAAGATAACTAAGTAGATTTACAAAGCATTTGCATTTCTAATCTAATGCCTTTTTAAGATTTGCTTCCTCATAAATCCACATATATACCATTTTAAAATCAAAAGATATTAAACGAACAATTCAGAACAACAGTTTTTTTTATAACATACAGCACTTCCCTTTGACTAAAAAATATTGTTAAACATCAGCATTGCCAAATTATCTCCTTTTTAAAATTGTGCAGTAGTTTTTTTCACAAATTAAATTCATCTTACTCAAGAAAGTATTATAAACAAAATAAAGGTTTCAGCTAAAAAGCCCAAACATCAATGATCACTGATTTAGATTAACACTATGAAGCAAAGTAAGTAATAATTGCGTTAGAGAAATAGTAGAGAGTTTTATGTGATTACTCATTATAATTTAAAATAATGCTACAGGGAATGTAATCTTGGCTTGCTAACTTTTTCTTAATTGAGTATGTGAATATGAATACCTAATAATGCAGTTCAAGTAAATAATAGTTTGCAATATGGGTGATTTTAATAGGTTAAGAACAGTGCATATTCTAAGGGCATAGAGTTCTTATTTTATCATTATTGACATTATTTTATACTAAGATCAAAACTTAAATAATTTTTGTGCTTTGATCTTTGAAATTGGTTTTAAGGTTCCACTGTTAAATTAGAAGTCATTTACAGGAAGTGTTACCCAAATTATTTTTTTTTTGTGAGAAAATAAACAGAAGTAATCATGCAGATTTTGAGTATAGAAACTCTTTTACCTTAGACTTGTGACCCCAAACTTAATGATAAAATGGAGAAAATATAATTAAGTGTTCCAGGAAAGCCAGAACAAGGCAGACAGATGTCCCCACATGGGTTGCTTAGCAGTGTGCCTTATTTTAGTAGTAAATAGCTTTTTTTCTTAATATCTTCAGAGCATTAAGTTTTTGCCAACTGAATGCTTCGTTACTGTTAGCCATTGATATATAAAACAATATTATTATTCATTTCCTTTAATTTGAAACTAGGGGAGGGGCTGTAAAAATGAAAAAGAAAGAGTTTTTATGATATATAAAATATAGTTTGTAAAAAGATTCTGGAGCCTCAATGACTGTGTTTGGTTTGCTATTTTTATCATATAATCACAATACCTGATGTATATGTTTTATTGTGCATAATTATGCACATGGTAATTTCTCATTACAGAATACGACTCTGGAATGACTGATGGAAGATTAGTTAGAACTAGTGGTAAATCAGAATTTTAGAACCCTTTTAAAGAGATGAATTTATTACTTCCAACGACACTTATAATAAATTGGTTGTGTGTGTGGTTTTCCCTAATAAATTGTGTGTTCTTGAAGAAGGGTAATCCAGTGCACAGCCTCATGTCTAGAATAGAGGCAATGCTCAATAAATGTTTGATTGAATAATGAACTATATGATGAGTAAAAAAATATTCCCTTTAACAAATATATAAGAACAGTTTTTAAAAGGTGCAACCTTGTTAAAGTATCTCCTTTACAACTTCATGTTTGCATATTGCATTACACTTTTCAAAATAAATTCACACGTCTCACTATGTTTAATTCTCATCATGAACCCTCATTTCAAAAAGGCCTTATTATTTTTATTTTGCAATTAAGGAACTGAAGCAATGAGAAGCAAAATGACTGGTCGATGATAACAAACTAGTCATATCACAGCTAGAATCCATGTCTTTTAGCTTATTTCTACATGACATTTTTTTTCCTATTCATAAACACTCTTTAATTCCTACATGTAAGCCTGTGACATGATTCTGTTTTGCTTCTACTGCCCATTCCTTTTATATAATATTTTCTCAACCCTTTTGTTTATCCTTACTTTCTATTCTAAATTCCTGGACACACTTTGGAGTTAAGCAGAAATTAGAACTGAATAATTTCCCATGCTCTCTCTGCTGTAAGACAGAGTATACTGCGGAGACAAATGGAAGAATATGGTAGCTTCTCCTTCAGGGAATATGGTGGA
The DNA here is from genome assembly GCF_018350155.1 of Leopardus geoffroyi. NCBI lineage: Eukaryota > Metazoa > Chordata > Mammalia > Carnivora > Felidae > Leopardus > Leopardus geoffroyi. The sequence goes on along the minus strand of NC_059338.1, from coordinate 138,629,612 downwards.
CTAGTTGTCCTCCTACTACAAAAAGAATGGGCTACGCTTTGTGGCAGGCAGAAGATAAAACCTAGGGCCTAAGTTGGGAGTGTGTGTGAAATCCAAGATTGCTGCACCAAGCCAAAAACTTGCAAAAGGAACATCCTTGGTTGGTGAACTAGAAGGAAACCTCGCTCCACAGCAAGACTGACTAGATCTGCCTCTCTCGCTGATGGCTCTGGGAAAAGAAAAAAAATCCCCAAAGCAGAAAGTCTCTCCTGTCTATTCCTTATCACAGAACTGCTTTGTAGCTGATTTAGGGTTATAACCCACATTACCCATATATTTCCCATCCCTCATTTCCTCTCAAAGTACTCAAGCTGAAAACTTAAAGTGATCTGAGTTTGATAATAACATCAGTACTCACACAAAAGAAACTCAACTTCTCCCCAAAGGAATGAACCTTAAAACTCAGGTCTTAAAAATTTTCCAGAGATAAAATTCCAAGGAATACGGGCTCAATAAACAAGTTATACTGAGTAAGAGTTAAACTAACAGACACAGAATCAGACCCACAAAATACTAATGATTTAGAAATATCAGATACATAACATAAAATAGGTTTCTTAATATACTTAAAGAAATGAAAGAGGATATTGACTGTATGACAAAGGAAAAAGACATAGAAAAGGACCAGGCAGATAGGAAGAACAAAATTAATCATTGAACTTAGCAAACTCAGTGGGATCAGAAGAAAAACTGAAAGCTAAGTTGGCAGCTGGCACCTGACTCAAAATCAACCCACAGAAAGGAGAGGATCATAAGGATCTAAGGATGGAACATAACAAATCTAGAACATCTTGGGGAGAATGAAGGCAGTCACAAACTGTGTGTGTGTGTGTGTGTGTGTGTGTGTGTGTGTGTGTGTGTGTTTGGTGTGGTGTGGTACCATGGTTGGGGACAGAGTCTGTGGCAGCCCAGGGTGAAGGATGGCTGCACACAGCAGTGGGAAGACAGGTGGGGGTAGAGCTCCTGCTCTGGCCTCCCCCCCAAATTAAGTTTCCCATGGATACAATTTCCATCGTGGGGTGAAGAGGTCATTAAAACACTGTGGGTGCATGTTATGGAATACTAAACAGCAGTTAGAAGAAACATATTAAATATACGTATGTATCTGTGTGTGTGCATGTATGTGTGTGTGTGTGTGTATAGTAATATGGATAGATCTTTAAAAACATAGGGCTTAATAAAAAAAGAAGGATCTCATGTATAGAAAAAGCACTTATGTAAATTAACCTGCACACAGGTAATATGTTTTATAAAAATACATACTAATAAAAAGATAAGCATCAAACACATCAGAACGTTTATGATGGGGAGGAGTATAATGGTGAAGATAAGGGATAATAAGATAGAGTAAGTAGATAAGGCCAGAGGGGTCTTGCTTGGACAAATCATAAGTGTGTACCATGAATAAGAAGGATAAGGAGTAGGATTACTCAATCCTCTGAGGTGAAATAAGAAGCAAGAAACAAACTCCATGGATGAGTTAAAGAGCAGATTAGGTACACCGTGAGAGTGAGATCTATACCAATTACCTAGAATATAAATTAGAGCTAGAAAACATGGGGAGAAAATGTCAAACAACATGGAGTATCGAGTGGGATGCTCTAATACAGACTCTGGGAGAGGTATTATTCTGACATTATGGCTGAGAATTTTTCCCACCTGATAAAAGACCCATATTCTCAGACTCAAGAGGCACTGTGACATGCAAGCATGATACAGAAAGACCAAGAACAGCAAAGACAAAAAGAACACGTTAATGCCATCAGAGAGAAGAGGCAGACTACCCTTTGAATAATTAAACTGACGGAAGGCTAACCTCTTGACAGCAGCAACAGAAGCCTGAAGACTATGCAGTATCTTCAGAGTGCCGTGAGGAAACAGACTTGTGCGCATAGCAAAGTCATCTCTTAAGGATGAGGGCAAAAAAGACATTTCCAATCAAGCAAAAATCAGAGTTTAGACCAGCAGAACCTCACTAAGAAATGTGTAGAGCATGTACTTTAAGAAGGAGAATATGAATGCTAGAACATCTATTTACTATTAAGTATTGTACTTTATAATGTTATTTTAAAAATCAATCGCCTTTTTAAAAAAAATTTTTTTAAGGTTTTTTATTTATTTTTGAGACAGAGAGAGACAGAGCATGAACGGGGGAGGGGCAGAGAGAGAGGGAGACACAGAACCGGAAGCAGGCTCTAGGCTCTGAGCCATCAGCCCAGAGCCCGACGCGGGGCTCGAACTCACGGACCGCGAGATTGTGACCTGAGCTGAAGTCGGACGCTTAACCGACTGAGCCACCCAGGCGCCCCTCAACCGCCTTTTTAAAAACAATAGCACAATGCTGAAATAGTAGAAGTTCCAATCATGCGATACAAATTAACTGAATTTTATTACCTGCTTTTCCTGATTATACACAGTATCATCATTTATGCCAGATGCCCAATAATCCCTTGGTACCCTGAAATGAGAAAGCTTTGAATCATGGACACAATGCTGCGTTATGGCATATAAAATTATATTGCATTACATAATCAATCCAAATAAGCTCCAAGTCCAAAAGATGACGTGTCAAGAACAAATCCTGCTATCGAGTTTCTCAGTTTATATAAATGGAAGCATCTAGGAAAGAGTTCATTGCAATGCTGATACAACCCTTCCAGTTGACAGTGAAACCAAACACTACCATGTAACGATTTCAACATTTGCTCCTAACAACAGACCTGATACTAATGTCTCGGGCAACGGCTGAATCTGCAATAGGTTTTGTGTGTTCTTATACATCTTATCAGTATCTAACTTAACATGAGTGGTCTTACATAACAAGAAATTTTGTTGCATTGAGCCATAGTATACAAAGTGATAAAGAACATTTATGGATGATTAAATATTGAAGTGAAGTTGAAGCATTTAATCTACTGCAAAACTCATTTAATGCAAACGTACTCAGGCGCTATAGATATTATTGATATTACACTTGAAGGGAACATTTTCATCCGGTTTATCTCATGAAAATTTAATTTCCTTCTTCTCTGAGAATTTTGCATTTGTTAGACTGTGTCCATTTCTAGCACAAATTTCCAGTTGTACATAAAGTGTGGTTTTACATATTAGAAAAGAACATGAATGACTTAAAAAATCCCACAGTGCCAAATTTATTGCGGTACATTTACTATGACAGGCGAAAATCACAGTATGTAGAAAAACATAAAAAAGCTATTTTGAGTTTATCATTATGCTTATTTTGATGTCCATTTTCATGTCGACATTCTATTTTATTTTATGATAGGTTTTGTGCAGACTGGACTGATCACAGATCAAATATAAATTGACACTTCTTAAACAAACAAACAAAGCAATTACATTTGCAGAAATTCAAAACAAATTGATAAGCCAAGGACATTTAGGTTAGTTTTGATAGATTTCTTTTCTTTCTTTTCAGCTTCTTTAAGATTTTACCTTGTACCTAAATAAAACATCAGAGGCTGGATGCCGAATACCAAACAGAAAACGGCTGCAGTTTGCTTCTATAGGTTTATCATCAATTATTTCTAAATCAAAATAAGTTAAAAGTACAACCAACAATTCCTTTATTTCAATAATTGCCAAAAATCGGCCTGGACATTTGCTGGCTCCAGTTCCAAATGGCATTAGGTAACACTTCAGTTTTTTTCCTTTTTTGAAAAAGGTGGTTTTCTTCTTACCATCTTCTACAAAACGATTAAATCTGAACTCCTGTAAAGAAGAAATAAGGAGTATGAAAATTAAACATTTACATGAAATAGTTTGACCTCCGTTCCACAAAGTTGCCAGCTCTCTCTGCCCTTCTTACAAGGCCTCTCTGCATCCAGCAAATGCCAGAAAGCAAAGCGTGACCAAGTGCAAATCATGTATGAACTTTCAAAAATCTCAAATGCTGCTAGGGAATTACTTCTCCTCTATCATAGTGAAATGCACACACTGAGAGGACTTTTCTTCCTAATTCGTATTTCTCTCTTAGGAAATACATACACTTAGGAAACTCAGTGTAGAGGTCATCTCTTAGTTTTTGTTCTCTAAGATGGGTTCTGACTGATGGGCCCTTGGTGGACTGATGTTCGGTACAAGGTAAGGGCTCCTGCACTGGCCACCATCGTTACTCTGGAATAATGTCTCTTATTGGCCACAGGAGCTGCCTAATATGCGTTCTCTACTCCTTCCCAGTTAGCTACTGACGGACGAGGGCTGTGAGCTTAGGATCCAGTGCTTATGTCTGGATTAAATGGACATAAAATGAAATGTGAAATCTATATAAGGCACTAGAGAGGAACTAAGCCACAAAATTGGTCTTGCTTGTTTTTGGACGTTGTACTGAATTTCTCTTATCACACTTCTATTACAATGGACTCTCTTTGGAGAGACTCTAGGGTTGTAGGTATTTCTGACTCTAACTCTAGGGTTGTAGGTATTTCTGATATGTTTTCATACAGAAGTTACATTACTCGTCACAGAAAATTGTAGGCCTGGTTTATCTATGGTGTTTAGCCTGGCATTAATTTACTCTCGCTTGAGTTTCTGAGAGGAAACTGAGTGACCTTATTTCAGCCCATGGCAAATTAAGCCATTGATTAAATTACAGCACGTGGCATGCATGAAAACGACCAAGTATTTCCTATACTTGGTGCTCATTAGCATTAGACCTGCTCGGCACACAACTTTGATATGAACTATATGAAGTCAGAGGTAAACAGCAGGTCAGATTGAAAGCATTTCACATTGCGGTGAAAACCCTACAATATGTGGATGGATTCTGAATCCATCATAAATCATCTAATTTTCTCATTCAATATTAATGTCATCAAAATAATTTCTTTTAAAAGTACTGGGTTTGTCCTTACTCACCTAGATACCTTTTGTGATAAATACTCAATCTTGGAAAACACACTTTGGGTGGTTTCAATCCCCTTTCAACTTGCAAGCTGATGCAATCACAATGGCAAAATTAACCTGCATTACAACACAAGTATTCCTGGCCCCCCTAGACAGTTCTCGGATGTATCTGAATAGGATCTAACCAGAGCTGAGCTAAAAATATCTGCGCATCCTTGTATTAATGACCAAGGACACTCTTGTTGACATGCATTTTGTTCCTGGAGAAAGAGTTACAATATGGTATTCTCTCCCGATGACTTTTTCCATTACTGGCGCCCAAGCTTGCTTGCCTGAGTTTAGGACTGCTACTTCTTCCTTCTCACTGACCAATCTGAGGAGAGAACCCTCCACAAGAGCTTCTCACATAGCCAAGTCAGTTCAAGTTAATTTACTCATGAGATGATTTGTTGGAAAAGGTCTCACTGTACCTGCACTATCTAAGGCAGGAAATACAAAAGGAACACTTAGCTTGGGTTACAACTTCATAGTGTCCTGATTATATAAATAAGCCAATAATTGCTTTACTTCATGGCTGTTCTGTTCTTCCTTGTGAAAGTGAACGTGCTCCCCTCTGAGAGGCCAGAGGGGCAAACATATAATGTGCTGCCCAGCCCTGTGACCTGCAGGAGGTGTTCACATTCAATTCCCTCAAATTTCTAGCCAATCAGCAATGATACTCTTCTAGTTTTCTACCACCTTCTATTAAATTTCCTTATAATAAACATCATAGGAATTCTTATTTAGTTGTTTATATTATTAAACAAGAAGAGAAAAGTCCAACTTCTGTTGTTCTGTTACTACCACCAAGCTCAAAGGACACATGGGCATACGTATATTTTTGAGTTAAAATTTATTTTCAGCTTGTTTTCCATTGTCAGGGCATGGGGAACTAGAGCAGAAACCAATATTAGGAAAGGCCCATAGCAGATACTAGAGAGATGGTCTGGTTTTTACCAAAACAAGAAGGGGTATAATAGTCTCACCTGTAATATTCTGGGGTCACAGTGACAAAGAACAAAGTGTGAAGAACTCAAGATACACACATTCATTTGGAACAACTTAAATACAGGATTCATCATGTTGACTTAAACTCTTTGCAGTAACCATAATAGGTTAGCACTTCACAACTAAAGAAGGTTAATTAAATGCAATAATAATTAAGTGGATGAGAATAGAGAAATCATTTTAAAAAAGGTATGACACTGTAATTCCCCTTACTTCTCTAATCATTCTGTGGCTGACTTCTGAACATCTTTCTTCTGCTGAGGTTTGTGTAGGCATCAATCATGGCAATCACATGGCTGTGGCCACTGACAGATTTAGGATAGGGTGTGTGGACAAGTGCTACAGGGGTAACAACTGTGAGGACATCTGATAGAAGTTCCTTTCTTGTGAAGAAAAAAAAAAAACAAACGTTTAATCACCGCTTCCCTTCTGGACCCACTACATGTGAAGACTTATAACTGCTGTGGCCACCAGGCTGAAGATGGAGCTAACCCACAGGAATGGTAGAGCCAAGAAATCTCAGGAGATTAGAGTTGTTACGCTGTCTTATCGATCTCTGTATTTTCAAAGCACCCAACATAGTGCTATGCACATAGTAGAGGTTCCACATGTTTGTTGAACTAATGAATAAATACATGATTAAAGTATATTTTAAAATCAATCTTCAAGCTTTTGAAGAAAACACAGATATGGAAAGAGTAAACAAACATGTAGAGAATGAAGCATAGATGAATATTCAGCGTTCACAAATAGAGAATGGTATAATAGCACTAGAAATCAATAATGGATAGACGATACAATTCTCTAGACAGAAAACAGTTTTGGTGCAAGTGACTGAGGACCATTGAACTCCCTCATTTGCATTCTCCAAATATTGTGTTCAGTTGAGTTTAAGAGATTTTTTTTGAGCACTTCCCCGTATGTGAAACATTGAAGTTGAAAATAAAATGTAGTCTTGTTGAGGTAGGTGACATGCAATACAATCAGATTTTGTATTCACTCAATCATTTTGGGTATAGGAATCCAGATTAGAGAAAAGATATGATTTCTTAAAATAAAAACTGTCAGTGCTTTGAGTAGATGACTAAGGGCCTGGACTCTTGCCCCAGCTTCACAGTCAGTACTCCCGGGAGCAAGACGACAGAGTTCTTTTTATCCCCATAACTTGGGTTCCAATTAATTTATACTAGGTTGAGAGAGTGTGCATATCTCTTCCCAGCTTTGTGTTTAGGGTCTTCATATTAGCAACGTGGAATCAGCCATGTGGGAGTATTTGTATCGCAATAATTGACAAAATTAGGGCTTTTCAGAGTGCCGTGCTGGCAGCACACCCTGGTTCCAACACAGTAGGTATGAAGGCCAATGTACTGGTATGGCAGAAACCCTCTCAACATGAGGCACCTAGCTCTGAGAACACAGCCATATGATAAGGCCAGTTCCCTACACTCTGCGCTCTTCAAGAGAAGAGGCTTTTAAATTTCTGGGTCACTCATCACGCCCATCGCAGTGCTTTTGGCATCACACATGCTCAGTATACATGTGTTTCCTTGAAGTATACGGATGGCATCATCTCTATACCAACGTGAGATACACACAAAATATTAGAGTACGTCTTCATCTGTTATGGCCAGTATATTTGTAGAATAATGACAATAATCAGAATAATCAATACAACAGTTTTAATAGTGATTCAGAATTTATACAAGGGCTTTCAAATTCGTTTATCACTTTATAATCCCTACACCTCTGAGAATGAGGTCAAATAAGGTCTTTCAGCCTCAGAGCTTTGGGTGTGCTCCAATGGCTTTGTAATTACTTTGTTTTTCTTCACTGTTACCTTACTTTAGGAGGCGACGTGGTTGCGATAAAGTGTTACTACTACCTTAAGTGTTTGCTGTTTCTTCCCTATCACTCAGTTGTGTCCCCAGGCTTCCTTTTGTACCTCACCACCTCTGGCCACAAAAAAAACCAACCAACAGACTTGCACCAATAAACTAAGCAACCAATATTCAGGAAAAGAAGAATTCTTCACACAGAAGTTACACATTGGTAGCTTGTAGACCCAGTTAGGTACCAAACGCTTTTTGTTTAGTCCATGTTGTGTTTTTAAACATTATGTTTCCAAACATTTAAAAATTCTTAACTTTACCCAAAAGTCTATTTTCTGAGTTAAAAAAAAAATTTATTACTTTTTTAAAGGCCTCAGCCATGCCAGGTCTACATGCTTGTAAGAGCTGAATGTTAGTTCAGAAGTAAACAAATGGTTTTATTTAGATGCCCCTTGGGATCTCCATTCTCCATAGTTCTTACCAGCCCTGAGAGTCTTGCTACATTTATACACAAGACACCGCATCCATTTGTTCTAGTTAGATGCATATTTGAATATGTAATATTGATTCTGATTTAATATTTTAACTTAAGTATGTTTTCACTTTCAGAATATTCATCCATCCCAGCATCCCCTTATTTATTGACCCTGTGGACACCCTCATGTGCAAGGCACTGAGAATGCACAGAAGGCAATGATGTGGTCTTTCCCCTTCTGGAACTTACAGCATATGGGAGCACAGACAAATAAACAAGTAATTGGAAAGCAGCAGGTGGTATGCACTATAACAAAGTACAACAGACTCCACAGTGGGCAATGGCAAATTCCCCGAGGAATGAGGTGGGAATCAGGAACACTGCCAAAGAAGAGGTGATTAAGGGTGATTCTTGTGGAGTAATCTGGAACCTCTTGAGTGGACAAGTAAGGAGGAACATTCCAGGAGTAGAGAGGTGTATGAAGGAAGACAATGGACTGTTTTTGGAATGTAATATTCTCGAGTCTCTTGGGCTTGAACATCCTGAAACCATGCCTCATTGGGTAGGAAAACCTATGCTCTGCTAAGACTCTTCAGTCTCCGTGTCCTCCAAGAATAACTATACTTATATTTGGAGCGAGGTTTCTTCAAGTTTCTGGCCTAACAGCTATTGTCTGTTTTCTATATCTAAGGCCGGGTCTTCCCATTCAAGATCTACAGGGCACAAAAGGCAGTGAGGAATATGAGCCTCTGAAGAGCTTCTGGGCCAGTGCTCTTAGTGACAAATGGCCAGGGACAGAATTTCCCAGGATTTTCTTCTCTTTTTTTACTGTCAGTGGATGGTAGTTTCATACGAATATCTGTTCTATGAGCATCTACAGCATCTCTTACTGTCATTCTAAGTTGATAAAAATGACAGGAATAAATCTCTATGCCTGACAGTGGTAGGTGCTCAGTAAATGTTTACAGAATGAATGATTAAGACCTTGCTGAATAATATAAAAATGGTTCTGAACCATACATTTTTCTGTGTCAATAATGACCAGCATTCCACAACTAATTTCAAGAAAATAATGTTGGCAAAAAAAAAAAAAAATAGCTAGTTAATGGTGGTAATTTGGTAAACATTTATTATTTGTTAATAACTTTAATGTTGATTTTATTATCATGATATGAATGGTAAACTTAATGACTAGTAGAACAGTCACATAACGAATATAATAAACACAATTTAAATAAAGAAAAGAAACTACAGACAAAATTTAAAAATATTTTTCAGCGATTAGTTATTATTTGCCTTATTTACTGAATATCTATGTGTTGATATTCTTTTTTTGATATTTACACATGTGGAGACAAAGCTAGTTGTCTGCAGAATGTTCACTCACTCACTAATACCCTACTTCTGATTTGCTGTCACCATTTATATATTGCCTCCTCTTCTGAAACACATAGAAATCATATGCACACTTTCCCTCTCACTTAAAAAATTTGCCTTTGCTGATTAAATAGATGCACTTTTTGCATCGTAGTTGGAGTCTATCCTCTTCTTATTAATTTCCAAAACTCAACAATACTTTAATCTAGCCTGGCTGCAAAACCTCTAACTTAGAAACTGGGTTTTAAAGTGGTCCAGCTATAAACTGGCCAAAAAGAGCACAGAAGTTCACCTTTCAAAAATAGTACTTTATATACAAAAACCACTATGGCAACACCATTACTTCATGAGACACACAGGCAGAATATGACTGCATTCAATTTGCATGCAGGTGGTGAACCTCTGAAGTGGTATTAAGGGATGAGCCAGGGTGGATTAATTTCCAGTCTTTGATATTCATTAACTCCAGCTTCAGAAAAAAATACAAGGAGATGACACAATTACCCTCAGAGCTTCACCCGTGAGAAGCAGCTTTACAATCTGAAGTTCGTAATGCCATCCTGATTTATCAAAAAGGGGCATATACCTTTGGTAAGAGGTGAAAAAGTATATGGGCTTAACTTTGGCAGTGATGGTATTTGATTCTGGGACAGTCAACCCCACTCTGGAAACACTTAGCAAAACAGTCATTATCATTTATTCTCTAAGCCACCTGTCAACAGTTAGCCCTCTATGGTTTTCAATAATTCTCTGCCAAGTAAAACATATTTTTTTGGCCTACAGGTAACGATAGGCAAGGTACCATGCCTATTTTGTTTGAAGAAGGTAGCATTTAGTCTCATCATTCTATTTCTATTTGTAGATCACAAAACCTTTGAAAGAGAGATACTTAGGAAACACTTCAGTAAACAGGAAAATTTTCCCACTGGAAGAAGAAAAGAAGTCATCAATCCATCTCAAATTCCTTCTGGGACAAGGTGGAAGAAGCAAGCTACAGAAAGAGAGTATGAGGCCCCTATCCCTCTGCCCCTTTCCCTGTTCACGCTCTCCCTCTCAAAAAAAAAAAAAAGAGTATAAGGAAGAGGAATGTGCTTGCAGTTATCTAAGAAGTAGCAATGATGCGTGTTTACCTCTGGAGCTTCAAAGATTTCCGGGTCATAGTGTAAGGCCGGAGGAAAGATGGCGACCAAGTCCCCCTTTCGCAGACAGTAGTCCTGCGGCTCTGAATGTATAGTCAAATCGTCTTGAACAAAACGGAAGATGCTTGAGAATGAGCATAGTCGTAAAACCTCGAGAATGGTGCTTTCTGAAGGACACAAGCAAGCAACAGCTTATTAAAATACAACTGCTCCTGAACAGTGCACTCAATTGCCATTAAGCTCATTACCAATAGCTTTGATTGAAAACAAAGCCCTTTCGTAATCAGATCTGTTGAGCACCAAGAGGTAGCCATGGTGGCCTTCCACGGCCAGAGTGAGGAAGAGGCAGGGGAGATAGCTGTGACCTGGCCCTAATCACAGAAGGCAACAGTGGTGTACTTGGGCAGAGAGCCATTAACTAGGCTTTTTGTAGGAAGGAAAGGTTTGTAAGAGAGGAATGCTGTGTTATAGGTATATCCTTTGGACATTAAAACCATATCCCCGTTCAAGTATGGTGCTGGCGGGTTATTTCACCAACCTTTAGAACAGCTACCTCTTTGAAACCAGGCTTGGACAGTTAACAACCACTTAGGCAGTTCATAGTAAAGTAATTGTAGTAGTGCTTTCTGCGATGGCTTAACACTTAATATCCTTTATGCTAGCTGTAAATAAAATGTGGGTCAGCATTTGTTGGCAAAATTTCAAAGTAAAAAGACTTTTATAGGATTCAGAAGAAAACCGTATTTCCCTCAGCATCCAGGGAAAATAACAGTCACCATCCTAACCTGGAAGATTCCAGAAGCTGAATGTCCTTGCTTTCCCAGTGGCCTTCACCTTTTGCTCCTAGCACGACAGATTTTATGGCTAATTTCCGGCAATTTATCCTGGCAGTTTGAGGAGGAATTCCTTTGGGAATAATATGCATAATTTGCATAAATCATTCTGATAGCATGCATATCAGCATGTAGCTCCTGTCTAGGTCTGCATCTCTGCCTTCATAATCAAAACTGACTATGTTTTCACCAGCGTGAATGGGTCCTAGAATATAAAGCTTGATTCTTTCTAATCAGCAATGTGAAAAAGAGCTCCAAATTGAGCATTTGTCCCCTTTCACATGGTAACAAATGGTTGTGTTTATGGTTTGCAATTTAGAATCACACACAGACACACACACACACACACACACACATACACACACACACATCCCAATTTCTCAGTGTTCAACAAAGCTCTGAAACATAGAGTACTCAGTTATGAGATTATAGCAATGCACTGGTCAGTGAGGGCTTGCATCCGCTAAAAAATAAAAATAAATGCTATTTCACTAAAACTTAAATCTACACACAGCTTGCACAAGGATATCAAGTAGCTTTGGGTGCCTTCTCCCAGGATGTTTTTCCCTAAGCATGCATTTGTCTGAAGAAATGAGGCTGCGGTCAGCTCTGTGTGGCCAGTGTGGTGATTCAATGTGACATACAGTGAGGCAGTGCATATTCTTTTGGACTGCCTTCGTTATTATAATCAGGCAGAGTCAAATCGGTTTGTTGGTGATGAGGCCAGAAAAGAACTTTGGTTTTGGAACATGGACTCTACCGCAGATAGCCACAAGGCACCTGACACGACGGATTTCAGCCGGCAGGACACCACTGACCAACATTTCTGTGCTGAAAAGCAAGGGTCGGCTTCCCATGTACTGCTGCTGGCTCCATTGGCTCAAGAGCAGAGTAGCATCATTTTGGCTTGTGGTGTGAAATGGTAGCTGACATATGTAGCAGTGAGGTTCACCCAACAAGTCCAGTAGGGGTGTGGGAAGAAGAAAGACAAAAGCAAAAATAATTGTGGGGCGGCTCTGTGACAGGGCAGGCATTTACCAGTCCAAACGACACGGTCACATCCGATTGGCCGATGTGCTCGAGGGAAGCATGGCAGCTTGCGCCCACTGCAGTATCACAAATGACAATTGGGCAAGCATATCTTATGCAGAAGTTAATCACAATAATGGAGCACAAAGTGTGGCTTAGCGGTCAGATCGTAAATGACAAATCTGTTTTACCTTCCAGTACCAGTTATGCGCGCAAGACGAGGTTGGCCATCGCTCTGAGCGATCATGCTGATAATCATTAGATGACAAAAGTAATGAGTTGCATTATTATCAACAATGGAGAGGAGAGCTTCCGTGGCTCTGTGTCACAACACACAGACACAAAAGCCAGCAGCTTTCCCACCAGCCCCCGTAAGAATGCAGGCAGAGCTATATGTTGAGAAGAATGACAACTGCACAATAAAAAAATTGCAGCCTTGACTTGTAGTTGTCATAGTTGAGCAGACACCAGCCAGTGCCACTGACGGACCAGCTGGGCCCTGGGAGGACTTCCATGCTGCACCAGGAGGTACAGTAAATTATCCTGCACGGTAGAGCAACATCTGTTTCTGTGCTAGTGCCGAACAAACAAGGCAATTTAAAACATACCAAGGGATAACCAAGCAACAAATGAACATGACCCTCATTTTTTTCCTCCTTCTCACACACGAGGTGTTAAACTTCATTGTGCAAGCACTCCACGAAAGAGAGGCCAGGTTGGTATTTGATAAGGTGTTGTCAGAGAGATTTTGCAGATTTCCAAAATGGAAAGAAAAAGCTTATAGTATTGTTATTCTTAGAATCTTCCTTCCCCCCTTCTATCGTCATTTCTTTTATACCAAAGCTAGCACTCAGTTCTCAATTCGCTCTAGAATTAAAAAAAAAAAAAAACTTTCCATATACTTATAAATATTCAGTCTTTAAACCTAATTTGCTATACTTAGTTCACATGCCTTCAAGCATTTGTCTTCCAATTTCCACTGAATAAATGCGTACTAATGAGAAGTAGAGCAAGCTGCTGAGGCAAAGCTGGGTGACTTGGGTCTGGCCTGCCACCAGCTTGTGATCGGCGGGCAAATTGAGTTAAAATGAAAAGTCTTGTCAGCTGAAATTCAACATGGTAGCCAAACAGCAAGCTGTCAATCATCCAGCCAAAACAAGGGACTGTAGGTAATAAAAGGTCATGGTGATCATTAGCGCACTTGGCTTTCGTACGCAAGTTAATTTTAATTAAACATGATCTCTATCTGTAAATGTTTTATAAAACTTATTGTGCATAATGGATTGTTAATTTATACTAACATTCAGCAGGTAATAGGACCCTCTACTTCTGAAATGCATTGTGGAGAAACGGCTATCGAGAATGCAAATATTTTGGGGATAATTTACACCAGGCACCACAAGGTGCCAACGATTCGATTGTGATTAAGATAAGGCTGCCTGTGTTTTATTAAGAACTGAGCTTTACTGACCAGTTCACGCCACGAAATTGGATTACAGAATTCCCACCATCAACTTACAGTGCAGAGCCTGAACCACCTCCTTCACCTGGCTAGGAGAGATTTGTTTCTCTTTTCAGGAGCTAAAAATATTCTGATTAAGTATCCCTCCTAAGCAGAAGCTGGGGAATGTGTTGAGCTAAGATGCTTTACCACGTAACTGTGAAGGAAAATGGCAAACGAGAGGAACTGCTGGTAGGAAGAGGCATACACACTTTCTCTTTTGCCCTCAGATCTCAATCCTGGCTGTAATAATTGACAGATGATTCTCATTTGCAGATTTAAAGTGCTGAAGCAGCTCATGACAATCAATAATGCATGTAACGATGCAAACACAAATAAGCACATCCAAGTTTCTGCCTCACACTTAGGCCATGTCTGTATATGTGGAATGAATGTACTGTGACATGGCCAGGCTGTTAATTTGGGTCATCTTAATGATCGGTGCAGACTGTCACACAGTCTGATTAGCCATGGTGATCCGTGGATAGCTGTGATGGCTGTAGTGAAATGGACAGCCAGCCCCTGCCACAGTCCACTGGGGCTGAACACTTGGGCGGTCTTACAAAGGTGTATGAGAAGGGGGGACAGGAGGATCTGCAGGCAGTGTTCCGGAAGGTATGAAGAAATGGAGTGAGGCTCCAGGTTGTGTGTGTGTGTGTGTGTGTGTGTGTGTGTGTGTGTCCATTTTACATAACTGCCTTCAAGACAGGTAAGAAGGTAAATTAGAAATTGCAATAATCAGATAACTTGAAGCAGATAGCTAATTTTGGGCTCAACAACTGTTTAATATATTTAAAAATTTTTTTAATGTTTATGTATTTTTGAGACAGAGAGGGACACAGCATGAGCAGGGAAGGGGCAGAGAGGGAGACACAGAATGTGAAGCAGGCTCCAGGCTCTGAGCTGTCAGCACAGAGCCCGACGCGGGGCTCGAACTCACGAACTGCGAGATCGTGACCTGAGCTGAAGTCGGTCGCCCAACCGACTGAGCCACCCAGGCGCCCCTGTTTAATATATTTTAAATCAAGTTAGCAGTACGTCTGAATTGGTACAAATGTCTACTTTCACTCTGCACTGAAGACACAACATTTGGTTTTCTGCTAAAATGTGGAAATGTAAATTCAACATTCATTTGTTCAATAAATGTTTATGAAGGTCGTACTCTGCTCAGGGCAGTGGACCACTGCTGCCAGGAAAAAAAAAGGAAACACGGTTTTCTTGGCCTTCATGGTTTGGCCTTCATGGACACTGCAATCTGGGTAGTTCAAAGTTGGGAAGTGCATATAAACAGGAATGTGGGGCAAGATTCTAGAGAAGATTCTGCACAATTTCTGAGTAGACACCTCTAAAGATGGCATTCATAAAGTCCTGGAAAGATACAGACAAAAAAAAAATCAAATTCCTCTTCCACATATTAGCCCTTTAAAAATATTTAAAGACAAATGGGGTACCTGGTGGCTCAGGTCATGATCTCACTGTTCCCGAGTTTTCAAATGAGCCCCACGTCAGGCTCTGTGCTGACAGCTCAGAGACTGGAGCCTGCTTCAGATTCTGTGTCTCCCTCTCTCTCTGACCCTCCTCTGCTTGTGCTCTCTCTCGCTCTCAAAAATAAACAAACATTAAAAGACAACCATCATGTTCTTTTTATTTTTATATTATTTTTTTTTTACATTTATTTATTTCTGAGAGACAGAAAGAGACAGAGCACAAGCAGGGGAGGGGCAGAGAGAGAGGGAGACACAGAATCTGAAGCAGGCTCCAGCTCTGATCTGTCACCACAGAGCCTGATGCGGGGCTCGAACCCACAAGAACTGTGAGATCATGACCTGAGCCGAAGTCGGACGCTCAACCGACTGAGCCACCCAGGCGCCCCAATCATGTCTTTAAATTGTGTGTCAGGGATGACATGGCCTCAGTCTCTTGGCATCCTAGATGAATTCAATTAATCAATGTGTCTCTAAAAGTGTGGCAGAATTGGGTGTGGTGTTTCAATTAGAAACGTGGAAAGGAACTACTTTCTTCACCTTGCATACCAGACTTCTATTCATGTTTTGTTGGAAGCAGAGGAGCAACAGATTTTTGAAATCATATCACCACAGACTTGTCTTAAGCTTTGTGATACCCCACAGGTTATCAGCTCTGGCTGCCCATCAGAACCACCTGAAATGGTATTAAAAAAATAAATGCTCCATTCCAGACCAATGGAATCAGAACCACTGCATTAACTAAACGTTTAAATGAGTGGTTTTGAACCTTGGTTGCACATTTAGAACCCCCATGGGGAGCTTTTAAAGCCATCAGCCTGCACTCCAGACCAATGAGATCAGAACCTCTGGGGGTGGGACCAGGTATGAGTAGTTTTTAAAGCTCCCCAGATGATTCCAATGAACAATCAAGTTTAAGAACCGCTGCTTTCAACTATTCTGCTAAGCCACACATTTCCTCATCCTGTTCTTCTGCAGTTGATTTTTGACCTAAGTATAGTATTTTGCCTTCTCATTGTTTCCCTTTCAATTCCTGTTTCCAGTATTCATTATATTGTCTAACCCTCTTAGCTTTGTGCTGAACTGAAAATCTGATATACATCCAGATCAGTGTTTTTCACTTTTTGACCAATGTTTCCTTATATTACCTATGAAAATCTCACTATCTGATTTCTGGTGTAACCCTTTGTGGAAGATACCTTTCCTTCCTTCTCCAGTTAGAAGTTTCTAAATGAAGAAGACTATCCCCACTGAAAGAGAGGATTTTATTAAACCTTACTATTACTGTCTAAATTGTTTATGACTTTTGGGGCGCCTCGGTGGCTCAGTCGGGTAAGCGTCCGACTTCAGCTCAGGTCATGATCTCACGGCTTGTGAGTTCAAGCCCTGAGCCAGGCTTTGTGTTGACAGCTTCAGATTCTTTGTCTCCCTCTCTCTCTGCCCCTCCCCCGCTGGCACTCTGTCTCTCTCTCTCTCTCTCAAAAATAAATAAAAATAAAAATTTAAATTATGTATTATTTTTCAAATACACAATTATCTTTAATACTGAATGAACGTTTTCAAAACAACACCCACAATTGTGACAAATAACCACACTAAGATGTTAATGATAAGGAGAACTGTATGTGTGTGTGTGTGGGGGGGGGAGGTGTATGGGAACGCTATCATCTTTGTAATTTTTCTGTAAATGCAAATTTATTTTAAAATGAAATACCTATTTTTATTTAAAAACACCCCCCAAATTCTGATGTGAACCTCTAGCCCCATTATTACCCTCAAACCCAACTGCATCTGAGAATCAGTGATACAGATCCTTGTAAAAGAGTGGTCAAGTTCTCTGGTAAAGTTGTAGAGCATTTTCCCCCAGAAGTGACAGTATTTATGGGTTAGCATTTAAGTCAGAGCTGGCATCGATTTCTGGCTCTGCCACATACCTAGCTGTAGGAGTTGAGCTGGTTAACTAATCTTTCTGAATCTTGTTACCTAATAATTAAATGAAGATAATAGTACTTTTACATTAAAAAAGCTCATATATGTAAAGCAGGTAGCACAGTGCCTACCACATAAGAAAATGATGGTTGTTAATACTGCCATTCATACTGTTCCATCTGGAAATTAAAAATATAGTTAACTCTATCATTATGTTGCTCACGTTTTCTGATCTTGTACATGTGCTCATCATGGCTAGCTTTGCTGAATCGAGACACAAAGAATCCCTCTCCCCTCTCAGTTTGGACAATGAGAAAGGGCTTCGAGGGCTCTGCTATGAGACAAGTCTGAGGGAAAAAGGTTGGATGTGGCCAGAAAACCCTTTACCTCCGTGACCTTAGGCAGGTTATTTAGCACCTTGAACATTTTCTCCTCTGTAAAAACAATGACAACATAAGAGCGGCCCTAGTCCCCCAGTATTTTGGCGAAGATCACCTGAGAAAATGTAGGAGTCCATAAAATTGCCTTGAAATTATGAAGTCATTAATATATTTATTTATTTTTTTTTTTAATTTTTTTTTTTTCAACGTTTATTTATTTTTGGAACAGAGAGAGACAGAGCATGAACGGGGGAGGGGCAGAGAAAGAGGGAGACACAGAATCGGAAACAGGCTCCAGGCTCTGAGCCATCAGCCCAGAGCCCGACGCGGGGCTCGAACTCACGGACCGCGAGATCGTGACCTGGCTGAAGTCGGACGCTTAACCGACTGCGCCACCCAGGCGCCCCTGTGAAGTCATTAATATATTTAAAATGGACTATGTCTAATGATCATTATGTGTTACTAAAGTTCATTTTTTTTCAACTGATCATTTCTTTGTTTCTGCTTCTTTCTCCTCACTAATTGGGTTTAGCAAGTTTTGATAGAATTTTGTTGGAGAATCACTCACTGCAGGCTCATAATTCTAGGGGTTTTATAATATACGGTCTCCTTTTAAAAAACTGTTACACATTTTGCTGAGCTTTAGTTTTATAGCACCTCCTTTTATTCCAATAACCCTCACTTCAGCTGCAGGTGCAACTTTTCTCATTTTCAGAACATGTAATTGAACAAAATTAGGTGCCTGCAATACACCTGAGTTATTCACTTATTCAGGTCAGAACTTATAATCCACTTTGACTTAGGTTCTTCTTACCTAGAGTATGTTTGTTCTTTCATGTGTGATGCACAGAAAGAGCACTCCTGAGGGGTAAGGTAGATGTGAGTTAGATACCAGTTTGATTCACAAATAATTGAAAATGAAGAGAACAACATAAACATTGCAGGGATGGCATTGAGGTTAAATATCATTTTGGGGATAGCAATAGATAACATTTATTGAACCCAGACTTTTAAAGTTATTTATATACATTATTTAGGCAAATGTAGAAGAGGTAGTATTCAGCGAGATTATTTGCTCTCCGTTTGTCAAAATTCCAATTTTGAGAGCTTCTTTCCCCTCCTTGCATTACCTTTTTTCTTCTCTCTGACTCATCTTTTCTCGTTTTTCTTTCTCTGTCTAAATCCTACCTCCACTTCAGGTTTCTCTTTCTGGGAAAACTGAAAAATTCTTACTTTCTCTCAGAGTTTCTCAAACTTCCATTCTATCACCAATTCTTCCTATTGAGATTCGGCCCAACTGGCTGTTATTTGAGCCTCATTGCATTTACAATCGTATTTTAAATTTATATTTAACTTTTATTGTAGAGACCTTTACTAAACATCAATCGATATAAAATTTTGGTGAAGTCATGATAAGCAGAGTCCTCATAATAAGTTATATAAGTATACAAAAACATAAAGTTGTGTTTTTCTTTATCTAAAAAAAAAGGTGGAATGGTTTCAGAGAAAGATTCTCAAGAGCATTGGAAAAAAGCATGAATCCCTCACAACCTCTTACAGCAGATGATTGCTTTGAATTACTTAAACAGGCTTGGTACTTAAAAGCCAAATCTATGGTACATATTTTAACTTTTGCTGACATTAAGTGTATATTGATGTCAGAGGAAATTTGATACATGGAAGGCCTAGAGGATTGAGCCACAAATGTCAATAATATATGCACAATGATTCGCATTATGATAAACCCATGCCCCATCGGGCTCTGTCTTCTATAATCACTCTAAACAAGAGACATCATTTTTGTTCAGGAATAAAGCACTCATTTCTATGGCATTCTAACTTTCTTTTCAACCTTACTTTATAATCAATGTATGCTGACATGCAAAATCTCTGTTAAAAGAGATTTCTTCTTCCTGGTTAAAAAAAAATTTCTTCTTCCTGGTTAAAAAAAAATAGCAGCATTCATTTCATCCTTGTGATCTTTTTCCTTATAATAATAGAAATTCAAGATGTATTTATTTTTAAAGAAATATACTTAGAATATATAGAACTCTGTCCTTAAGCACATGAGAAAGGGGAGACACATATACCCCATATCAGGGGGTACACTGTAAATATTTAATTCTGTAAATCTTCCTTTTGTATGTACAATTCATGCTCTACTTATATCGAGAAATATTCACAATTGAACTATGACCAGACGCAGAGGTTATCTGTTGTGTTACTAATTCATGTAAAAATTTGCTTCAATCTGCATCAAACTGTCTATCTCGTGCAAGAAAAAATGCACACTATTTTCTAGAAGATTAAATTCTCGCAATGAACAACACTGGCCTCTGCTGGTAACCGAGGTCACGATGAACAGAGATCCACCTTTTCTAGATTGCTGAAGGCTCTGCCTTTATCCAGGTAGATCTACACTCTCTTAGAATAACTGTTTTTCACCTGTTGATGACAAGTGAGCTGTAAATTAATGAGGGCTCCAAGGATGAAAATCTCTAGCACTAGCCATGGACCTAAATGGACCCAGACTGTAGATCTGGAACTTGCCATTTCTTCTGATGAAATAAATTTAAACATTTCTGCTTTAATGTCACAATTTTAAAATGACCTTTTCTTTCACGTCACTCCTCATCAGGGAAATACAAATCAAAACCACACTCAGATATCACCTCACGCCAGTCAGAGTGGCCAAAATGAACAAATCAGGAGACTATAGATGCTGGAGAGGATGTGGAGAAACGGGAACCCTCTTGCACTGTCGGTGGGAATGCAAACTGGTGTAGCCACTATGGAAAACAGTGTGGAGGTTCCTCAAAAAATTAAAAATAGATCTACCCTACGACCCAGCAATAGCACTGCTAGGAATTTACCCAAGGGATACAGAAGTGCTGATGCATAGGGGCACACGTACCCCAATGTTTATAGCAGCACTTTCAACAGCAGCCAAATTATGGAAAGAGCCTAAATGTCCATCAACTGATGAATGGATAAAGAAATTATGGTTTATATACCAATGGAATACTACGGGGTAATGAGAAAGAACGAACTATGGCCTTTTGTAGCAACATGGATGGAACTGGAGAGTGTTATGCTAAGTGAAATAAGTCAGGCAGAGAAAGACAGATAACATATGTTTTCACTTTTATGTGGATCCTGAGAAACTTACCAGAAAACCATGGGGGAGGGGAAGGAAAAAAAAAGTTAGAGAGGGAGAGAGCCAAACCATAAGAGAATCTTAAAAACTGAGAATAAACTGAAGGTTGATGGGGGGTGGAAGGGAGGGGAGGGTGGGTGATGGGCATGGAGGAGGGCACCTGTTGGGATGAGCACTGGGTGTTGTATGGAAACCAATTTGACAATAAATTTCATATTAAAAATAAATTAAAAAATAAAAATGGGAAAATTACCTTTTCTTTCAATAACAAGATGCCGAGAGTAAAAGAGAATTGATGACTTTCAACTAAATATTTAAGAGTAATAACTGTGTACAGAATATAAACACATATTCCTTTAAGTTTATTTGCTTTACTTCCCAGTATCCATCATCTGATTCAGAAAATGCAGCTGAAATTACTGGAATACATAGGAAAGCAACCTTGAGTTTCATAGATCTATAAATCTACCCAGAAAATACTGTGTAGCCATGTGAAGGTGACTACCCAGAATTTTTATGCACATTGTTTTTTGGATTTGTTCACCAATAATTCTGCAAAGACCAAAATAATATTTGTATTTTGGTAATGTTGGGATTACTTTCTTTCTCCAGGCAAATATAAAATACTTGGATAATGTATGCTAAATTACTTGGATAATGTATGCTAAAGACTATACGGTGATACATTTTTCCCAATTGATCGAACAAGCTAACCAAGTGCCAGTACAAGACAAGCTTCCCGCTACTGCTTCTGATGGGTCTGAGCCTAGTCAGTGGGAACAGTCTCTTAGAACACAAGGGCCATTCCTTTTAATATCGCCCAATAGTCAACACAACTCAAGATCTGTGAGTTCTTTGCGCTCGGAAGTTCCCATCAAAGAACTGGAACATATTTATTTTATTATTATTTTTTAATGTATATTCATTTTTTGAGAGAAAGAGAGACCGAGTGCAACCAGGGGAGGGGCAGAGAGAGGGGGAGACAGAATCGGAAGCCAGCTCCAGGCTCTGAGCTGTCAGCATAGAGCCTGACGCGGGGCTCGAACTCATGAACAGTTGGGATCATGACCGGAGCTGAAGTTGGTTGCTTAACAGACTGAGCCACCCCACCTTTTTAAAAATGTGAACCTGGAACATATTTAAAAGATAAAAAACTGAGGCCAACACAGGCTAAAATACTTGCTTACGTTGTCAGGAGTGGAACAACAGATACATATAAAGACATACTCCTACCTGTGCCCAATGGGACTTGGGTTATTGTACAGTAAAGGATACCACAGGATGAAATATCAATACAGAAGGGACAGAGAATAACTCATTGATACGGAATTTAACTTGGGGAGTTAAAGTTTATTCACATAAACATATGATGTGTCTTATCAAAACTGGTCAAGGAAAATGCAATCCATTGTCATCGAAAGCTCATGTCACTGGTGTACACGTCTACGTAGAAATAGAAAACCGGGGCGCCTGGGTGGCGCAGTCGGTTAAGCGTCCGACTTCAGCCAGGTCACGATCTCGCGGTCCATGAGTTCGAGCCCCGCGTCAGGCTCTGGGCTGATGGCTCAGAGCCTGGAGCCTGTTTCCGATTCTGTGTCTCCCTCTCTCTCTGCCCCTCCCCCGTTCATGCTCTGTCTCTCTCTGTCCCAAAAAAAATAAATACACGTTGAAAAAAAAAATTAAAAAAAAAAAAAAAAGAAATAGAAAACCAACTTAGTCACTCCTGACCTCCAATATATTTGAAATAGTGGCTATGCATATCTCATGAGTCAGTGATTATTTTATAAAATACTGACATTTCACATGGAGTAATTAGTAGTTGCTGCTGCTTCTTTTCCTCCTGTCTCCCTTTCTTTTTCTTCCCTCCTTCCTTTTTCTCTCCCCCAAGTATGTTTAAGTCAAGAAGTTCCAGTGGAAATCACTTTTACTACGTTCTTGAGAATCATACACTTCAAGCTGTGTAAAACATCCTAACCTCTGCCTTCAAATATAGATACCATTTTAGGGAAGAATAAATACATTTGGTACACAAGTTGCCTTCTGAAATACTTTCTTTTTCAATCCCCAAATACCTTTCTTGTCAAGATAGTGCAGCAGTGTTTAGAAAGCGTTAGCACACCAACAGATGCTCAGAATCAAATGACTTAATAGGCATAAACTTTTTTTTCCAAATAATTGCAAAGCTTTGGTTTAGCCTTTTGCATACCTTGCATAGTTAATTACCTAGGCCTTAATGTTTACATGTAATGAGAGTATCTACAGCTATAAACTACATAATTTATAATTGATGTAAATGGGTGTTATTATGTCAATTAGGCAGCTGTGTCCTCCACCTCTTGGTAAACAGCTTTGAGTGATAAACTGAGTTTGCAGAGAGGTACCTTCTTTTCTTCATAACAGATAAAAATAAATTACCTAGGTAGACCAGGCTGTCCAATTGTTCTCTGGTGAGGTGGATGGGAAATCCAGACCCTTTCTTTTGACCTGTTGACTGCAGCAAATGGTCAATTTCGTCACGCAGCACTGCCATAGCTTCTGGGTGCTGTAGGAGGTAATACATCGCCCAGAACATAGTTGGAATAGTGTTTGTCACAGAGGCCCAGAGAAAGCCTAAATGATGTGCTGGGAGAAAATAAGTGAAAAGGAAGATTAATAGCGTTTATTACACTGATTAGATTTGCAGTGTGCTAATTAAAAGATGTTAGGACACAGACCCAGCCAAGGATCAGTGCATGCTAATGAGGACCAATAGGCTTCTGAAGTCTAATTTTCTGCTTAATGAGAATAGTTTAAAATGTAATGTGCGTGTGGGGGATGGGGAGGTGGGGGATGAGATAAGAGGAGTAAATGCAGCTTAGTTATACTCTTTCTCATTATCACCATTAAGTATCTTGTTTTACCACCTCAGCAAAAAAAAAAAAAAAATCAATTATCACAGAGGGTTGTTTCAGAGTAAAACATTTTATCATTAGCCAATTAGAAAGAGCATAAAAATTTTCAAGGTCACCATTTTGTCTTTTTATTTCAAAGGTCTATTGTAAATTATTTTATTTTAGACAAGTAATCATCCAGAAGTTTCTTACCTCCTATTTCAAGGTCCTCGAGCGTATAGTATTTCTCCAGGATATCTTGCCTCATTTGAACAACTTCTGACCATCCTTGTATCTTAGCTAAGTGTTCTGATGTCAAGTTTTTTATCAGTTTATTTCTAATAGACTTGACATTTCCTAGAAGCTCTATGGGTATGTCTGATACTAAATACGGGAATTTGTCATCAAATTTTAAATAATCATCTCTTAGCTCAGTAGTAAATTTCTTCGTACTACCAGCAAGACTTTTTCCATATATGGTTGTAAATGTGATCTCAAACATCACTGAGTTGCAGAATGCCAACAGCGGTGTCATGACCCAATCTGTGGCTTTTAGTAGGTGGAGTTCAAGCACTTGTCTTAAATTCTGCATCATGTTTTCTGTGAGTATGTCCAAAGATTTCCCTTGTAAAAATTGATAGCAGACGTGAAGTTCATCGTTCAGGTCATCATTGGTTTCCAGCTTTTTGATGGAAAATGCTTTCCTTAAGAGTTTATTACTAAATATTCGAAAGCTTAATTTGTGGTTTTTTATCACTGACTGGTACTGAAAAGGGTCCAGGATAAATGTTATATACTTTCCTAAAAGAAATAAATGAGAATATGAGCTCTTTTGGTAGCAAAACACACAATATACCTGAAATTTGAAAATACTTTAATCAAAATTAGAAAGACCTTAACAACATCTAGAAAGGTGCAAAGTTTAATAAAAATCCATTTTGTTCAGATTCCATACCTGTTTCCTTTAAAAATGGGAGATAGTAGGAAAGGCTTTAAGTTAAATATTCTTAAATTCTGAATGACTTTTAAAAAGATACTGTCTTATTTTAATTAAGTACCCAAGTATTTAAACTACCCTTGAAATATCCTCAGAATATCTTGACTTAAACATTTCTCATACAATAATACAAACAGAAAACAAACATCAAACAAACAAATTATTATTTACACTTCATAAAGAGCTATTTCATACTTGGTATCATCTTAGCTTTGGTTGGATACAATACCTTTAACTCAGATAAATGAGTATGTGGTATGAGGCCAGTACTCACAAGTTAATGTTCGGTGCAACACTAATACCAAATCAAAATGTCAGCATTTTCATTTTTATACATGAGAAAATAGTGGTTCATGGAGATTTAGTAACATGTCCAAGGTTACCTACTGATTTGTGACTAAAACAGAATTCCAAACTAGAACCTATCCATTCATGCATTCATCCCTACCTTCAACATTTACTGAGATCCAGATATTTATTTGGATCTCTTTCCTCTTAAGATAAAAAGATGCAAAGAAATCATTGTATTATTGTGGATGGTGTTGTAGCAGAGATGTGAACGCAATGTAGGGGAAAGAGAAAGGGAAATCTGCTTCAGTCTGCCTGGAGTTATCTATCATCAAGATAGTTCCTTGAGGTGCTGACATTTGGTCTTTTCATAGATCAGTGTTGTCCACACTTACCCAATTAAAAGACTTAGGGTGCTGGTTAACAATACAGATTCCTGCCTGATTCTGATTCGTAAGGTTTAGATGTGGGACCTACAAGTCTCTATTTTTGACAGGGGCCTGAAGTGATTTAAGGCAGCACACTGAGGAACATTGCCATTCTATGGTTGGTCTCTCAAAACTGGCAGGAAACTTGGAGAGTTCCCAACTCTTGGGAACTCTTGGAGTTGGGAGAGTTCCCAGTTCCCAGGTGATCATTGATAGTTGAACTATCAACTCTAAATTAATCAGTTGAAAAAGCTAAAGAAAGTCAAGAGAGGTTAAGGGCCAAGATCCCACTGCCATTTTTAGTGGCAGAGCCTGGACAAGAAGTCACTCTCCATTCATTGTTCCGTTCCTTACGCAGTGCTGACTTCCTCTCACTAGAGTGCTGTTTTAAGATTCCTAATTCGAAGTATTATGCAAATAGTATTTAAAATGGGCATTTAATGTCCTTTTTTTCCAAGAACCGACATGAAGTTTAGATAACCCTACAAATTTTAATATCTATTAATTATATTGTCTTCTAGAAAACAGTTCATAGACATTAACATTTGTAAGATCATACACACTTTCCTTTTCACTTTATCATTCCTCTTTGTGTGAGTGTGTATGTGTGTGTAGCTTTCTTAGACCAACAATGCCTCACTTGTAATTTATTGGTAATTCAAGCAGCATCACAGATATTAAATTCAATGTGGTACATGATCAGAACAAAGTTTTGAATAATTTGCAACCTAATTCTTGAAACAGGATAATATGTTTTTGTCTTACAATTTTAAAACATAATTTTTAAGTATACATTAATGTACATGTGTTATGATGTTTTTCTAAAAATATATCATACGTCTTGAATTTTATATATTGTATTTCTCCTTCACTTATTTAATAAGGTGGGCCAATATAGGAATGAGGGTAAAGCTAGAAGTGTCTATTCATTCTGGTCAGATCCCAAAGCTGCGTCTATAAAGTAAACTGGATTTTTTCCCCCTAGGGAGAGCAAAAAGGACTCAACTGGATTTGAGCATATTTTATGACACCTGCTTTACCATAGCATCTTAATTAAATAAAATTGCCAGCATCTGCCTGACAAATAATTGAAAAAAAGAGTGAATTCTCTTATTTTGCAAAAGATATAATTTTAGGCGAAGCTATGTATTTTCACAGGTGGTGATTCATACTTTCCTCCTTTCACTAAATGAGAAGATTTTGTTAAATATCTTTAGGGTTATTTTAAATTAGCCACTAAAATTCAGAGAATGTATAAAAGATTCAGTTTGTAAAACACACAATTTTTAGAGAATAGTTTGAATTTTTCTTACCAATTTTCTACATTCATTAAAATCTAAGTGGAAAGACAAAACTATATTCAGCCATGACAGCATGAGCTACTGGCCATTGGCCTACTGAAGTAGATAGAGCCTGTGTGCATGCAAGAGTTTTTGTCTTCAATTCATCACAAATACACATATAGCCCCTCTCTCTCCTTGCTGGTTAGGATATGGGAAGAAAACAATGAGATTAATTTCAAATAAAAGGAATAAAAGCTAATTAGCAACCAATTATTGATAAATTGTTTTTTAAAATAAGCAATTATTGCATATAGGTTCTTTATAAAAATCCTTCCTGATTAGTTAAAATCAATTTATTTGTAAATGAAATTCTCACTCCTGTCAAGCCTCTTTATACTTCAGGATCTGTATTTTCTCTTTCTCATTCTTATTTTAATTTTCTTCAACATCAAGGCATTGTGTTTTCCCAACTCTCTTTCTGAGTAAGATGTTGATTGCTTTAAAAGTAGACGTTTTGATTTTCTGGATTTTACTTTTCAAGTGGGTTTGGAAGTACTAATAACCCTGGAGATGTTAGTTGGCTTTCCAACTTTTAATCTTCAGTATAAACAATTTAAGCTAAGTTTTCCAAAATTAATATTAATTTAAACCATCTGTCCACCATCTGCTAATGTGAGATGCAAAACCAGAGTTTCTTTGTAATCTTTAATCAGACAGTTAGGAAAACACATATACATTCATAAAATGAATTTAAATTTTTTAACAAAGGAAATCTGAAAAGTTATTCTGAAGGCCATGTATTCTTGGAGCAAAATTAACTTTTGCTCCAGTGTGATTTTATGTAAATGAATATCAAGTGTTGATAGGCAAGTTGCCTAGTTTACAAAGATCACAAGGTAGAAACAATATCCATTGCTATGTTTCCAAAAGAGAAAAGAATGCTGTCAGCAGTTGATATGAAATATTGATTTAAAGAATTTCCGAGTTTGCATTTGTCTAAAATAGAAATGTCAAAATGGGGCTCACTTCTGCTACATATATATATATATATATATATATATATATATATATATATAATGTAATATTATATGAACTATTTAATATATATCATATATAATTATCTTTTAGAGCAATAAATTTGAAATGGGCTGAAAATTTTTAATGTCTTCTTTAACAACAATTTCATTCTTGTCCCTTTTCAGAGCTGAGTCTAAAGATATTAATTCTAGCATTCCTGTATAACCTGTGCATGATCCTTTACTAACTCGGCAGCTTTTTCACTTCTTTCGAAATCACTTCTTTTAGGAAGGTGAAGCTACATAACGCGAAGTACATCAGTAAATATAAGAAAAATTAAATTATTCACCCAGTTGTCTTGTACACAAAACGTCTGACATCTGGATCGTTATAAATTGAATTTTGATGTTTTCATTTCAGGTATTTGGTGCTATCCAGAGACACGTCCATGGGAATTCAGGACATAGATATAGAAATGCCTAGTCAACAAATTTCTAGATATAGAAATGCCTTTAGATATAGAAATGCCTAGTCAACAAATATGAGATAAATTTGGATTTTAAAGAGATTTTCCTTAATTATGAGCTTTTAATCTCCATGCTTAGTTTTTCAATAGAATTTTTTAAAACATCAAGCTGAAAATATTAGTTTGAGAGTGAAATATGAATGAACTTTTTAGTTTCTGAGGATGATCACATTTTATACTCTCCCTCTTATTAGGGAGATTTCACTAGCCGCTGACAATGATGTACAGTGGTGCTTCGCTGGGGTGACATCTAGGGAAAACTGTTCCTCTGCACCACCACACAAAACCAATTAGAGAACTATTTTCTGCGACAGGGCACGAATTTACGTGGTTTCTCATGAAAAGATGTACCTTTTAATTTCTTTATTAAGATGACATCCGTGTCCCTTGAGACTTTTGGGGATGACAATCATTTGTTCATCATGCAAGAGCATACAGTAACTGAAATCACATTACGGGACAAGGGTGGAAGGCCCCGTTCCTCATTTCACATTTTCCAAAGGAGCTATTTTGCCAACTGATCGTTAGAAGCAAATACGTTAACAGGGTATCTTGACAGGAATTAATACAAACTCTGGTAAGGAGCCAAAGGGGAGTAGTGGTACACATTCAACTGTGGTTGTGTATTGTTGAGTTCAACAGCATAACCATGGTCAAATTATTTAGACATCAGAAATTCAACAAGCTTCTTAGCGTCTAAGATTAAGATATCAAGTGTCAGTGGAAATTGGTTCTTTTTTGAACAGTGAATAACATTATCCAACTCTACCACAAGTTTCTGTTTAATCATCTTAATCATCTCAGGCTATTTTTGTACAATGTATTAAAAGGGAAAACTGAGAAGATCAATAATTTGTGTCTACTCATTAGGACATAAAGTTTAAGTTTTTAAGTAAGAGTGATTTTTTTTTAAGTGAAGAATATAGTTTTGTTATTATGAAGCCAAAAGATCACTTAGAATAGAAGCACCAGGTATGGCCTTTATTTGTATTATAGTAAGTGTTTCATCAGCTCTAAGGTATTGGGAATATCCTCATCAAATATTTATTGTGAATCAATCACTGCTGAGCTCTGGTCTAAATGCTGGCAATAGAGGAGATAAAGAATAATGAAGGTAAATAGACAAATGAATTAACAATAAATTCACAATTTATTAAATGCCATGACAGAGTGATACTGAGCGTAATGGGAGCCTGGAGAAGAGGCGTTAAACATAACAGGGGAGAAGAGATGGTCAATGATGCTTTGGGGAGGAAGTGTAATGTGACTATGACCTCAAAAGATGAACCCGTGTCAGTCATCTTTTCAGGATGACTCACAAACAGAAGAACGGCACTCAGGCAGAAAAAACAGCAAGACAAAACACGGGCACAAAAGGGCATCATGTGTGAGGAGAAATTTCAAACAATTTGGCATATTAATAGTGCATTAAGCACAAGGCAAGCGGTAGCAAGAGCCGAGGCCAGAGAGGTGGGGGAGCCCAGTCTTGGGGAGCCTTGTGAGGATTCCATTAGATAGAGCAGTTGCTCCAGATGCATGATGTTTTTTTTCCATTTCAATTTTTCTGAAATCGGAGTGTAGGGAGAGACTTGCCACTAGGTTGTGATGAAATGGATACTGCCTGTTCATGCAAGAAGGCAAGCCGTGCTGATAATTTCATCCAGTTGGGTCGTTGTTTTTCTCCCACTTACATTAAAATGGCAGCACTGAAATGAAGTTGCTCTATGTACAAAAGGTTGCTTCTGATACTCAACAGAGTAATTGCAGTAAGAAGAAATTACCTAAATTCTTTAGGAACAGAACATAAAATTCCAAGGCTGATTAGAGGAAGGTAAAAGGGTTGAGCAAAGAAAGGTGTTTAAGTAAAGATGACCCAGTTTAAGGAATCCTCAGAGTCAGTGAAAGAACCAGAGGTGCAGTGTCACCAGAGTGAAAGAAGAGGGCGTTCTGAAAAGGAATGAGAGATTTGTATGGTCAAACAAAGTAGAGAGGTCTAGTCAGGTGAGGGCCCATTAATGTCCTCAGCAAGGCAGATGGCTTGTTCCAAGTAGGAGGTATCTAGGAGATAAGCAAGCATGGGAGCAAATGTAGGTAACTTAAAAAATCTGGATGCAAAAGAGAAAAAAAAAAGAAATGAAAGGTACCTAGAAGGAGAATATAGGAGAAGCTTAAGTATGGCTATTTTAAGCTTTATGTAAGGGCCTAAGAGGGAAAGAAAAATGAAGACATATGTTTGGGAAGAATAAATAATGAAACCGGACCTTTGGAGGCAGGATGTTACGGTCATGAGGACAGGTAATTGTCTTAAACATTCTTTGAAATTAGGGAAAATGTAGGGAGGATAGCTGTGAGACACAAGGATATCCGGAAGATAGTGAGGGTCTGAGATCATACCTGATGGCTTCATTCTTCTTGGGAAGGAAAGGAAGGCGAGTGAACTATGTTGCCACAGCCCAGTGAGAGATGGGCAGCTAGAACAGCCTGGAAAGGCCTTTCCTGCCCTCCCTCCAGCACGCTCAACTAGAAGTCAGAGGGCAAAGAAGTGCAGATAATCTAATCTGTAGAGATCAGATTTCTGGGACATAGGACATGAAAGGTGAAGAAAAGAAATAGCTAGTCCAGTGATAAGCTGATATAAAAGACTGTGCGAAGATGGCCAAAGTAAACTCTTTCTATCTCTCTACACATGCTCCTTTGCAATGGGACTCTGCCATTCTTCCCAGAGAGTGGTGAAGTTTATTTCCCTACCCTTGAGTTGGGGCTGGGCTATGACTGCTCTGACTAATAAAATGTGGTGGAAGAGAGGTTTTGTAATAACTCAGCCCAGTTCTCAGGAGGCTCTGCAGCTTTTCCTCTCACCCACCTGAGGACAACTTCTGGAGAATGAAACATCGTGTGGACACAGAGGCCCAGTCAGGCACGTGATGAAGCCATCTTGGAACATCCAGTTCCCAGTTAAGCAGCCAGATGACTCAAGCCACAAAAGTGATTCAGGCAAGATTGGTTGCTTTAAGGCATTAAATTTGTGGGAGGTTTGTTACACAGCAGCTATTTAGCTATTTAGCTCATATAGCTGGACAACATGGGCCTTAAAGGAGGATGAGAGAAGAACATTCCAACTTTTCCTCTCAGCCCTATAATATTGGGATGTTTAGTAATCTTGCTGTAGTTTTCTTTTTTCTTTTGTAAGCATTTTATTCAAGTGAGAAGCATAACAAACACTTCAAAATTAAAAATACATTGTAAAAAAATACATTCTAGATCAGTGGTTGCTAGGGGATCAGGTTGGGAGGAAAGCAGAATGAGTATGTGGAACCCAGAGGATTTGGGGGGCAGTTACACTATCCTCTATGATAGTGAATAATATCCAGGGAATGGTGGATCCATGACATACGTTTGTCAAAACTCAAAGAACTGTACAACGCAAAGGGTGGACCCTAATGTAAACCACAGACCTTTAATAATGTATCAACATCAGCTCATCAGCTGTGACAAATTATGGGATATACTATAGTAAGAAATAATAAGGAAAACTATGATCAAGGGAAACAGGATATATGGGTAATCTCTGATCAATTTTCTTTAAACCTAAAACTGCTGTATAAAATAAAGTCTGTTAATACATTCTAGCCTTTTTTCCCCTTGAACCATTCTTTTTATTCTTTAATTTTTTAATGTTTATTTATTTTTGACAGAGAGAGAGAGAGAGAGAGAGAGCGCGCGCGCATAAGTGGGGGAGGGGCAGAGAGAGAGGGAGGCTCAGAATTCGAAGCAGTCTCCAGGCTCTGAGCCGCCAGCACAGAGCCCGACACGGGGCCTGAACCCATGGAGTGCTAGATCATGACCCGAGCCGAAGTCAGATGCTGAACCGACTGAGCCACCCAGGTGCCCCGAACAATTCTTAAAACCAAGCCAAATGAAGCCAAAATGGCAGGTGATGGGAGGACAGCAGGGTTCCCCAGGTACCCTCAAGACTTTTACACTTGGTGTAAAAACTTTGTTTTTAATGTGAAAATTACTGTACTCAAAGAAATAGTTTTCTTTTGTATTAGCCTACAAATGAAACAATAATATATAAACATTCCACATTTTGCCTAGAGAAAAATACAACTTAAGAACTGAGAAAAAAATCAACTGAGAATTTATTATTTTTTTAAGCATTTTTCTTTTCTGTTTTTTGTTTCTTTTAAATTTTAAATAGGCTCCACACTCAGTGCGGGGCTTGAACTCATGCCCCTGAGATCAAGAGTTGCACACCCTACCAACTGAGCCAGCCAGACACCTCAAGAACTTATGACTTATGGAAGGTACTTATAGAAGTGCTGCTTACCCCCAAGGAGAACAGTGAAAGTGTCACCATGTTGCTTTTGAAGTGTTTTCATGAAACCTAAAGGATTCTTTTGGAAGTTCAGGGCCTCTCCAAGGTAAGGAAGCCAGCCTTTTATCAATGGAGGCTCACCAGGTCTCCTATGAGAAAAACAAACAAACAAACAAACAAACAAACACAAGAAAAAATTAAGTCCCTATTTTAATACATGTGAGTTATGAATCCACTCTAGAAGTGAATGGATGAATTGCACAGCTAATTCCGTTCTTTTATTCAATGATTCTTATATAATCAAAGACATGGATTTATTGAGCCCCACCAGTATGTGTGGGTTTTGGGGTATACAGTTCAACTCATAGCTTTTGGTGAGCAACTTTTTGAAGAACTTTGTTATCTTGTTAAGACTCAAATGGCTGACTGAAATGACAGCTACACTTAGTAACCATTTTATGTATGAGCTCTGTCTGTACTGTTCTGAGTGTTAGATGTCAGGTAGTTCACTTGCCAAAGTAAAGTTCTTTGTTATCAGATGTCACTTTAGGCTAGGATTATATCATTAGAAGAGGGACAATTAATAATCTCGAAAAATCTTTTATGCTGTTGGGAACAGTAAAAACTTCAACATTGTTTCCATGAAGTATATCTTGTTATATCCTTTCATAAAGTTTTTATTCAACTACAAAATGAATAGGAATATTTATTAAATTTTACAAGACAACATATGAAACACATTCAACGAAACATTGAAATATTGTGAATTAAAAAACAAGTTCCTTCTTTTTTGCCCTATAATCCTAGCAAAACTAGACTTCAAAATTTCTTCTTCTTCATTTATTTGGTGAACTCAATCTGATTTAAAGTTAAAAAAAAAAATCCAAAGCCATTTTATCCTAGAAGGGATTAAAACAAATATTCAAGAGAACTCTGATAATTCTCTATCCCATCTGTGAAGATGACTTATACTACAGGCAGTACAACCCATTTTGATTAATCACAAGATATTACTAGCTCAGACCTAATCAAAGTTCAAGATTATGATCATATTCAACATGGACTTTTATGTAGCTAGATTAACCCTATCAAAAGCTTTTATTTTCCCACATCCCAACATGGTAGAATTAAACTTAAAACATAAACATCAGATCTTTCAGGGGAAAAAGGAAATAAACTAACACAAAATAAACCCAAAGTATGGTAGAAATAAAGGAAAAAGGTATCAAAACTCTTCTTTCTGTTTTTAGAATAAAATTGATTTTTATAATAATTTATAAAATGTATGCTGTTATTTAGATACATATACTTAGAAAGATAATAAACATTGCATAAAAGTGTATATCTTATGCTTCCTCCCTTTCTCTGTTACTTTCTTAAATGCTAACTTTCTCAATGGAGACTTGTTTTTTTGAGCAATTTAAAAGTGTACCAAAAAAGTATTTTAACAGTTAATTCTATATCCATAGATTAAACAAGAGGAGACAACATATATGATTGTAAGGTAGGATCTCTAAATTAGAAACTGCCATAGCATACCGGCTATAAATCAATGGCTTTCAAAATTCGTAAGTGATCTTAGTTCACAAGATTTCCTTTAAAAATATTAACTCTCTTCCTTGGTCTATTTTTACTCTGGTTTGTTTAATGTTGCTTGAATGTTGCATTGTGACAAAGATTTTGAAAGGCTTTTTGTCATATCGTAATTTAATGCAACTAATTTCATCCTCTATGCTCTGTCATTTGGTCAAAAGCTGTATTCTTCACGGGATTTCCGCGGGGGAAAAGGATTGAACTCAGAAATCCAGGGGAATATTAAGTTAATGTTCAGAGTTAGGGAAACACATTAGGAAGCCATTTTACTGTTACAAAGATGAGAGGATCATCATTTCTTACAGCTATGTTTATTTTGGCAGCAATAAGCTCAAAAGTATGAAATACCATGTCACAACTACGCATATTTTCAGCAAAAAATATAGTGCTGGTTCATCTTATGACCCATCAAAGACAGACCACAAAAATCTGTCTTCATCAGTACATTTGTAAAAATTATTTAGAGAGGAAAGACATCACCATAATGATCCAGAAAGGCCTGCTGACATATGGCACAGTGTAAATACTGCTATTTGTCTCTCTCATGCTCTGTGACTTTGAAAATGAAATACCCACTGCCCACTGCTGAATGAGAGAATAGATGCCTAATGTTTCTTGGGAATGATCAGGTCCCAAAGCTTAAAAGGAACAGGTTCTGAAGCAACAGTGGGTAATTTAAAAAATAAAAAAAATAAATTAAAAAAATGCAAAAAACAAAAAACAAAAAGAAAAACTGTAGTCCACACCCCCTCTTAATCCCACTCTGATGGTATATACTTTCTTAAATATCCTCTTTACTATTTAAGACACTACAAGGACACATCTTATAAATTTTACAAATTAGAGCTTATAAAAGGTTCTCAATGATTAAACCCAAGTTCTTGATTTTTTTTAGAGAGTTCTTGTGCATGCATGTGCACAAGTGGGGGAGGCAGGGTGGGTGCAGAGGGAGAGGGAGGGAGAAAATTCCAAGCAGGCTCCATACTGTCAGTGCAGACACTGACATGGGGCTTGGTCTCACGAACCATGAGATCATGACCTGAACTGAACTCAAGAGTCAGTCACATCGAGGAGGGCCCTTGTTGGGATGAGCACTGGGTATTGTATGTAAGCAATAGAACACGGGAATCTACCCCCAAAACCAAGAGCATGCTGTACACACTGTATGTTAGCCAATTTGACAATAAATTATATTAAAAAAAAACTTAGCAAAAAAAAAAAAAAAGTCAGTCACTTAAGTGACTGAGCCACCCAGGCACCCTTAATACTGGGATTTTAACTCTAATACACTAGCTATGTAGACACCCAGTTGTTTTTTAACTTAAGAATGATAGGGGTGCCTGGGTGGCTCAGTTGGTTGAGCGTCCGACTTCGGCTCAGGTCATGATCTCGTGGCCTGTGAGTTCGAGTCCCGAGTCGGACTCTGCTGACAGCTCAGAGCCTGGAACCTATTTAGATTCTGTGTCTCCCTCTCTCTCTGCCGCTCCCCTGCTCATGCTCTGTCTCTCTCTCTGTCAAAAATTAATAAACATTAAAAGATAAAAAAAGAAATTTTAACTTGAGAATGATGATATTAACCTTAAATGTTTACCATTCATATATGAAAGTAGTTGTGCTATACAGAACAGGATTAGTTTTCTGGGCTATTCACATACATTGTAACATACATGGTTTTTCTCTTTTATTCTCTGTATGAACTGTTTTCTTCATCAACTCTCCCTGCTATCTATATAAGGAGCTTGGAAGGCATCACTCCCATCTTCACCACAAGAAAAAAGCTGAACAAACTGAATATCAATAACTCTTCTTAGATTCATTACAGAATTGATGCCCCCGGGCAAACCACTGCCCTGAAAGCTATAGAGACAGGTGAATACAGAAAATCATAGCTTACTGGGAACAGAGGCTGCTGCTGGAGTCTTTAAGAGAGACGCTGAAAAGGGTAATTGACCAATTGCTGGAGACTGAGCAAGGACTAACTTATGATATAAAATCTCCTAAGGGGCCAGACTTACGAGAGCTCCACAGGGCTCACACAAGGAGAAATAGGTAATCTGAATTAGTATGCATCTATCAAATAAATTGAATCAATATATATCTTTTGAAGTTTATTTATTTTGAGAGAGAGAGAGAAACAGCACAAGTAGGGTAGGGGCAGAGAGAGAGGGAGGGGGAAAGATCCCAAGCAGGCTCCACACTGCCAGCATGGAGCCCCATGCGGGGCTTGAACCCACAAAGCCATGAGATCATGACCTGAGCTGAAACCAAGAGTCAGGTGCTTAACCGATGAGCCACCTAGGTGCCCCTGAATCAATAATTTATAATCTTCCAAAGCAGAAGGCGCCAGGTCTAGAGCTTACTGGTGAATTTTATCAGACATTTGAGGAAATGTTACCAATTCTCTCTAATCTCTTCTAGAAAAGAGAAGCAGAGAAAACACTTCCTAACTCATCCTATAAGGACAGCATTACTCTAATACAAAACTGGACAAAAACATGACAAAAAAGAAAATTATGGATCAACAAAAATAACATAGATTTAAAAATCCTCAACAAAATAATAGTAAATTGAACTCAACAGAGTATAGAAAGGATTATTATACATTAGGAGCAAGTGAAATATATTCTAGGTATTTAAGGCTGCTTCAATATTCAAAAATCAATTAAATGTAATTAATGTATTCCATTAATTCAAAGGGATAAAGAAAAGAAATCATCTGATCATATCAATAGATACAGAAATATCATTTTACAAAATGTGACACCTATTCATGAAAAAATTCTCAGAAAACCAGGATGAGAGGAAAATTCAACTTGATAAAGAACATCTACAAAAAACCTTACAACTAACATCATACTTAATGGTGAGAAACTAAATACTTCCCTGCGAAGATCTAAAACAAGGCAAAGATACCCCTTTCACAACTCCTGTTTGACATTATACTGAAATGCAATAACACAAGAACAGAAAATACAAGGTAGAAGAATTAAAACTGTTTTTATTGCAGATGACATGATTGTCTATACAGAAAATCTCCAAGAATCAACAAAAAAAAAACCCCTCCTGGAACTAATAAGCAATTATGGCCAGGTAGCAGAATACAACATTAATACACAAAAATAAATTGCTTTCCTATTTACCAGCAGTGAATAAGTGGACTTTGAAAGAAAAGACCATTTACATTGGTACCCATAAAAATGAAATACTTTGGTATAAATCTAAAAATATATGTACAAAATCTACATAAGAAAAACTACAAAACTTGGAGGAAATAAATCAAATAAAAGTTAAATAAATGGAGAGATATCTCAGGCACATCAATAGGGAGACTCAATACTCTCAAGATGTTCGTTCTTCTCAGCTTTATCTACAGATTCAATGCAATCCTGACCAGAACGCCAGAAAATTATTTTGTGTATATTGACAAAACAGATTCTAAAGCTTATATGGGAAGGGAAAAGACCCAGAAGAGCCAATATAATATTGAAGGACAAGAACAAAGTGGAAGGAGTGATACTACTCCACTTCAATACTTATTATAAAGCAATAGTAATCAAGACAGTGTGTTATTGGTAAACAAATAGACAAACAGGTCAGTGGAACAGAAGAGAAAGCCCAAAATTAGACCAACACAAATATAGTCAACCAATCTTTGACAAGGGAGCACAGTAATTCAATGGAGAATGGATAGCCTTTTCAACAAATGGGGGTAGAATAATGGCATCCTCTCACAAAACTAGAAATCTAGACACAATTCTTATACCTTTCACAAAAATTAACTCAAGATAGATCAGAGACCTAACTGTAAAATGCAAAACTACAGAAGTCCTAGCAGATAACATAAGAAAAATCTAGATGACTTTGGGGCTGGCAATGACTTTTTAGATACAACATCAAAAGTATGATCCATGAAAAAACAAACAAACAAAGAGCTTCATTAGAATTAAAAACTTTTGCTCTGCAAAATACACTGTGAAGAGAATGAAAACCCATGTTTCAAACTGGAAGAGAAATTTTTGCAAAACACATACCTGATAAGGGAGTAACAACCAACATATACAAAGAACTCTTAAAACTCAACAATAAGAAAAAAAAACAATTAAAAATGGGCAAAAGATATGAACAGACATCTTATTGAGGAAGACATACAGATGGCAAATAAACATAAAAAGATGCCCCACATCACATATTATCAGAGAATTTCAAATTACAACAACAGTGAGCTACTAGTACGCACCTATTAGAAGGGCCAAACTCAAAACACTGACTGCCCCAAATGCTGACAAAAATGTGGAACAACAGAAACTCTCATTGTTGGTGGGAATACAAAATGGTACAGCTACTTTGGAAGCCAGTTTGGCAGTTTCTTATAAAACTAAACATACTCTAACCATATGACCCAGCAACTGTGATCCTTGGTATTTACCCAAATGAGTTGAAAACTTGTGTCCACACAAAAACCTGCACACAAGTGTTTATAGCAACTTTAGTCACAATTGCCAAAACCTGGGAACAATCAAGATATCCTTCAATTGGTGAACAGATAAACAAACTGTGGTAAATCTGGTTGGTCGAATATTATTCAGTGATAAAAAGCAATGAGCTATCATGCCACAAAAAGACATGGAAGAACCTTAATCACATATTGCCAAGTGAACTAAGCCAATCTGAAAAGGCTACATACTGTAAAATGACAAGTCTATGACACTCTGGAAAAGACAAAACTATACCTATTAAAAGATCAGTAGTTGCCAAAGGTTTGGGGGAGAGAGGGATGAACAGGTGTAGCACATGGGATTTTTACTAGAGCGAAACTGTTCTGTGTGTTACACATATGTCATTATACATTTGTAAAAACCCACATAATGTACAACACAAAAATGATCCCTATGCAAACCAGCACTTTAGTTAATTTTAATGTATTAATATTGGGTCAATTGTAACAAATACACTATACTAATGCAAGATGTTAGTATTTGTGGAAATTATGGGGATAGGAAGGTGGAGGGGTTACATGGGAACTCTGCAGTTTCCTCTCAATTCTTCTGTAAACCTCAAATTGCCCTATAAAATAGAGCATATGTATCTCTATAGATATAGATATCTCTCTCTCTATAATAAACTTTAAGCAAGAAATTGTTATGTAAGTTCACATTTTTTTAATTAATATTTTTTAAAAATATAGACAATTCTAAAGTATTAGTATTGGGCAGTGTGTAAACTGATACAAAATGCAGTATTTTTTAAGAGTAAAGAGCTCTAAACTGATGGTTCCCAGAGGAAAGGGGGTGGGAGGATGGGTTAAATAGGTGATGGGAATTAAAGAGTGCACTTCTTGTGATGAGCATTGGGTGATGTGCAGAAGTGTTGAATTACTATATTTTACACCTGAGACTGTATGTTAACTAACTGGAATTGAAATAAAAACGTTAAAAAAGAGTAAAGCGTTCTAGAATCCAAAAAGTGAGAAAATTGCTGTGCCTTATCCCTGGCGATGATAAGCCAGTTTCTTGCCATGTCCTCATAAGAGGCCATTGTTAGGGAATCCCAAGCACCTATTTAAGATGTTGGCTGGGCAGAGGATTTTGTACCTTCTAGCTCGGGAAGCTGGTTTTCAATGACCTGTGGGGACTTTGACTAAAGTTAGTTTCTTCCTTGGCATTGTAGGGTTTTTGTCTACTTTGTCTATTAATTATTTTCACTTTAAAGAAAAAGTGAAAAATTTGATCATAAAAGAAATTCTTTTTAAATCTTTCTCTTATTTTTTATTCTTGTTTTTTTGCATTTTTAAAATTTAGTTTGTTAATGTTTTTGTTTACCTTTATTTTTGTCTGGCACTATGTTGATTCCATCATAAAGATCAGTTTTTCAGGTATGCTTTGAAAGTGATTTTCTTTTGAAGTAATTTGGGTCAAGTTTCTCCCTAGCTTTTCCCGGTTTTAAGCTGACATTGGGACATGGTGCCTCCAAGTAAGTGTAACACACCGCCGGGTCTCTCAGTCATCTCTGCTGAGGGAAAGACCCAGGTTGGCAACTACCATGGGCAAGGATATCTTTGCCAAGGTGAAGTTAACCTGACACATCCTGATTGGAAAAGAGATGGTCATGAAGATCATTAACAGGAGTCAATCCTGTTAAGTATCCTATAAAGTCAAAATATTGAGGGCCTTGGATCACCCCAACATTATGAAATTATTTGAAATGATGGAGACAGGAACAGTCTACCTTGTCATGGAGACACTAGTGAGGAAGGGCTGTTCAATTACCTAGTGGATCATGGCAGTATGAAAGAGAAAGGGCCCCAGGAAAATTCTGCCAGAGAGTGTCTGCTGTACAGTATTGCCTCCAAAAGGGTACTGTCCACAGACCTAAAGGCAGAAAACCAACTATTGGAAACTGACATAAACATCAAGTTTGCAGACTTTTGCTTCAGCAATGAGTTCCCCTTTGGCAATAAGTTGGATGTCTTGTGTGGCAGCTTCCTTATAATGCCTTGGAACTCTTTCCAGGGCCAAAAGTGAGATGGCTCCATGGTGGATGTGTGGAGCCTAAGAGTCATCGTATGTATTCTGGTCATCATATGCCTGCATTTTGATGGACAACTTTTTAAGGATCAGAGAAAGCAGTAGTGAATTCACCATATTCACTTGTACTTGTCCATAGAATGTGAAAACCTGTCAAGACACTTCTCATCCTCCATGTCTGCGAGAGGCGCATTAGGGCAAATCATGGAAATTCCATGCATGAATGTGGCTCATGAAGATGAAGAACTGAAGCCTCATATGGAGTCACTTCCTGAGTACAAAGACCCTGGCGGACTGAGTTGATGATGTCCACTGGCTTCACAGTGCAAAGAGGGGCAGGTAGAAGCAATGACGTGATGTGAAGGCTGTGAAGATTATCTTGCCTTGAGTCTTTATCGACACACAGAGACACCATAGGCCACTATAAGACACTCACAGAATCCATCAGTATTGACTTTTTGGAGAAATTTGTTCTCTCTCTCTCTTTATATATATATATATATATATATATATATATATATATACACACACATATATTCAATTATTATAAATATTGCAATTTTATATTGCAATATTATATATATTTGCAATATATGTAAATATTATATATGCAATTATATATATGCAATTATTATATACGTATTATACTTACTATTAAATACTTAATATTATATCAAGTATATATTATATATATAATATATGTTAGGTATATATTATATATATAATATATACTTATATAATATAGGTATATATTAAGTGTATATTATATATAGTATATATTATAATTATAATTATATGCTATATATTATATGCACTTAATATACTTAATATTATACTTAACTGCTTTATTAACTTACAGATATATACATACACATATATATAGTATATATTGTATATACATACATATATATACAATATATACTATATATATATGTACACACACGTATATGTATATATCTGTAAGTTAATAAAGCAGTTAAGTAACCATAGGCACAACAGTATTTTCCTCAAAAAAATGTGGTAAGGGATATAATACAAAGAGAAAGGGCGGGGATACTTTAAGATGTTAATGGTCATTATGCTTGGTGGTGAGATTATGGGAGTTTGGAAGCTGGTGTCTTCTAATTTGCATGATACAAACATACTTCTTTGAAGAGTATTTGGCATTTACTTGTAAAATGTCCCTCAATTTGGGGTGTCTGATGTTTTCTCATGATCAGATTGAGGTTGTAACATTTTGGGAAAGAATCTCACAGAAGCGATGTGCCTTTCTCAGTGTATTGTTTTTGAAGTTTAAAAACAAATGCTATTTTACTGTTAAAATTAAAGCCATGTATAGAAGGCAATGTCTTGTAACATGTAGGTGATGGCAAAAAAGTACACTCTACAAATGAATCAAGGATTGATTCTAAAAATGAGCTCCACATTCCTAATTCGGTGAGCAGAGAAAAAGGCTGGGATTCCCCACAAGGACAAGGAGCACCCTTCCCACTCACACTCCAAAAGAGAAGAGCAGACACCAGGGTCGGACTCTGTTAACTGTACAAAATACGGACACACAGTGCCACCTGAGATACCTCATCACTTCCAGGTGATGTACTAATGAGGCGGGCAGAGTTGGTTTCTGTGATACCCATGAGAGGGCAGGGTGTTCTTTATAAATGGAGTTGCAGCTAGTGGACTATGACAACTGGGGCCCCTGAGCGTCTTTTCAAGGCTGCACTCGGACAAAGAAACTGTGGCGCAGAGCTCACTGCCTCTGTTCCCTCACAAAACCCCAGCGCATCTCACGCTTACAGTTAGGGAGTTGGTTAATTTTTTCCTCCTTGTGTATGATGATTCATAGATTCTTTAGGACTCTTGATTCACATGTTGAACAAAAATGATCTGCTTAGTATTTGTTTACTGCAAGAATTGCAACTATCGTAATCTCTTTTCAGGATGAACATTAATCCAACTCTGTCTAGAAAAATTATGCAATTCATTACCATAAGTAATCTCTATTGTACCCTGTGATTAACCTTCACTTTCTCCCCGGTTTTATAATCTTGCAAATCCACTGGTGCTGTGTGATTGGCATCTGGTGTTCATAAACCTGCCTCACAAAGAATCAATGAAAAATCTCTACATAAAAATGTCATTTTTCAGTCTATCAATGATTCAACCCTCTGTTCCTTGGTAACTTTCATACCACTCTAGAAAGTTCTGTTAACTTTGCAGCTCACAAACAAAGCCTTTACTCTTGAAATGTTTTGTCTCTATCAGGATGGCAATTGGCAGTAGCAAAGGTATCGCTGTTCAAGCACTTTTGATCAAAGTATTAAAAGTAACACAATGTAAAAGCCAGCAATGCTGAATGGTCACAAATTTCCCCATTATTGGCATGGAATCATAGCAAAACCAAAATGAACATGACTATATCTTCACACCCATAGAGAGTAACTTTTGAAGCCATATTCCAGTTGAACCTTTAGCTGTCAGTTCATCTCTGTGATTGTGTCATCCGAATAAAGCTTTTGTCTGTGGAATGTGCCTTGTAAACTCAATTCCATTAGCAGATTTATACTAATGCCTTGATCAAGTGAGTGATTTGTAAGTGCTTCTTTGGATAAGAAGCCAAACCACATCCATGTAGGATTTTACTCAGAGAAGTCTATGATTGAGCTTTTTTTTTTTTTTAAACTGGGACGGATGCCCAGTTTGGCACCAGTAAAATAATGTCAAAGCATATTAAAAAAAAAAA
This sequence comes from Leopardus geoffroyi, assembly GCF_018350155.1. NCBI lineage: Eukaryota > Metazoa > Chordata > Mammalia > Carnivora > Felidae > Leopardus > Leopardus geoffroyi. The sequence continues at coordinate 138,585,940 of NC_059338.1, read as the reverse complement.
AAAAAACAAAACCCAAAGCAAAAAACAACAAAACAAAAGCCAAAAACCAAAACCAAACCAAAACAAAAAACAAGTCTCAAGCATGCCCCACAATAACTACAACACTGGAAGACGTTTATGAACTTGACCCTAGTTCAAGCCCTCATCCATTCTCATGTACACTGTTGCAGTAGCCTCCTGATGGCTATTGATAGCTCAGGTTCCAGCCTCTACCAACTACCATCAGTTTGCTGACTTTGGCCAATTTATTTAACCTATCTGTGCCTTGGATTTCTCACCTGTAAAACGGATATACTGTTGAAATTTCTTCACGTGACAAATAAGAACTGAAGGCAATGACTGGCATATAGCAAGCCCTCAGAATGTTAGCTGCTGTTATTACTGTATTATTGTTATTGATCTCCAGATCACTAGCAGGGATCATCTAAAATACAAATCTAATTGTGGCTCTTTCCCGATTTCTCTTTCCAAAAAGTTTTCAAGAATACTAACTTTTAAGATATTTTTTTTTCATTTGCTTTCATACTTTCTTTACTTGCCTAATTTAGGTATTAGTTTAGGGCTACCATATTTGGTTTGCTGGTCAGAGGATGGGGCACCAGAATCATCTACCCACTTGAGGAGAAATGACAACTTTTCAGGTTTTTCATTCTCTGAGCAAATCCACTTACAGGGACAAAAGAGGCAAAGAAGAGCACTGTATCTTAGGAGAAACCAGTCAAGAATGTTTAAACAGCTTAGACAATTCTGAAAGAGGGAAATCGATTCATAATTGAAAGTTATTTCAATTCTTTAATTAAAATAGAAAACCATGCAACTGATTTTGTAATTTCTGAGATGATCAGTTGCTAATTTATTTTACAGATAGGATTTGATTGGACTTCATGGAAGAGATATCAATTCCATTAACTCATCATTTCTTACATTTGATTAAATTGTTTGATTTTGAAATGTTTAATAAAAAATCAGAACCCACAGTTTTGTGAAACTGAATTATACTAGAGGGCTAACTCAGAAAGCCTTGGTAATAACAATATAAAGATCAATGCCCACAATATATGAATGCATAGTCAAGGGTGCCTGAGTGGCTCAGTAGGTTAAGCATCTGACTTTAGCTCAGGTCACAATCTCACAGTTCATGAGTTTGAGCCCCGCACTGGGCTCTCTGTTGTCAGCGCACAGTCCTCTTCAGATCCTCTGTCTCCTCTCTCTACCCCTCCCTGACTCGTGCATGCTCTCTCTCTCTCAAAAATACATAAACATTAAGAAAATAAAAATAAATGCACAGTCAAGTTATCAGGTGACATTTCAACAACCAAAACCAATGAAGAAATAGTTTCAAATGTTGAAGGTCAACACTAAAATAATCAAGCACAGCTTATCAGAACCATAGGAAAAGCAATACAAGGGTACTTGTTTGCTTAGGTGGAGGCTCATAAAAAAGCCTAAGGACCATATGCCACATCTGCTTCATAATGCAAGAAGTCATAGCCATACTTTATATTGAGTAAACTATTAGCATAGCAAACGCTAATACTATCTCTATATTTGTAACACAGTGCGTGGCACCTAGAAAGGCAATGTTTTGACTTTGTCGTGAATTAAAGGACTTTTCAACAGGAAAAAAATACTCTTCAAAGACTGGTTCCTAACTTTGGCTTATGATTTATTTTAGGTCACTGTATAAAAAGAATGTATGACTACCTCAAGAAATCCATCATCACTAATATTACAACATGGAACGTGGAAGACCCGGCATCATATTTGTATACAGAAATCATAAGGTTTGCAAATTCTAAAATTAAAGATAGCCTCTTCTTTATTTTAAACATAATGCTTGCAGCATCCTTTGCTCATGCTATCCTCTCTTATGTGCACCCTTTCACTGTTTTGTGAAATGAATTTTCAGTATTTATAGCAGAATCATTATTGAGGTAATGCTCAATTGCTTTGTTTTTGTGTTTGCCTTGTTTTCTGTGTACCCATTACTAATTTTTATCAATCTCTTTCAGTACTCTCTAAAATCTTTCTCAATATGGTCAGACATATGGTCCTGTAATTTTCATATAGTGCCTCTCCTATTTTCCATCAATTTTTCTTTTGCTCCATTTAATGACTTTCTGGACTTAATCCCTTTCACAGATTATTTTATTTCTAATCTTAGATTTCTAATTTCACAGACTTCTTTTGTGCTGATTACACATTATACAAATTAAATTCTGTTCTTGTTTTATGAATGCAATTTCTTCTCTTACCTCTCTAAGACTGATAAATATAATTTGGGGGGGGGGGGCAGGAATTTTCTTCTGTCCCTGAATTGTCTATTTCCTTGAAGTCCCTCTTTTTATTTATTTATTTATTTATTTATTTATTTATTTATTTAATGCTTTCTCTCTTTCATGATGGAAGCTTTCTTCAGTATCTCATGATCCTTAGCTTTTTTTAAGATTTAAAAACAAGGCTGTGTGTGTGTTGGTAGGGCTGATGGACTTCACCATATTGTGATTAGAAGGGGACCTAGTCATTTTAATGAACTACCTATCTTTGCTAGTTAAATGGATGAAGCCATCACCTATCATGAATTTTAATTTTGCTTTCAGGGACTCTGGGAATAAAACATAATATACAAATATAAATAAATACACTTCATATAAAGAGTTAACATTAATTAATTTTCAATTTGTCTTAACTATAGTTTTTTGGAGATTACTGCTAAAGTCATTTGTAGTCATGTTTGTAGATAAAAAATTTAGAGTCCATTTCTATTTACAGTGGTGAGAATAGATAGAATATTTCACAATATGAAAGGTTGGCATTAGAAGTCAGAAAAGAGGGGCAAATGATGGGTTCTACAGTTATGCAAGTTTGTCAGTTAAAACTACAGGTTAGAGTAAGGGATTTTATTATTTCACCATTCCCAAAATTAGTCCAACACTCCTGTAAGTGATATTATCTTGTTTTAGGGCTGGAGGGATTAGGGAAGACTGGCAGAAAAAATTGAAGTGCAGATATATTCTTTTTTCTCATTGGGGAAGGGTGTGTGTGTGTGTGTGTGTGTGTGTGTGCACGTGCATGCTCATGCATGTACATGTAACTATGTTTTGAATTGTGACTTAAACAAAGTGATGCCAAAGTCAGTAAAACATGAATTATTTCCACAGACCACACTCCAAATGGCAAAATTTTTAATTCCTAATAGAGTAAAAAAGCAAAGATTCATATCTTTCTCCTAGTTCCTCAGATACTTCTTCATCCCTTCTCAGAAATACGTGAGTTTTGACAAGACTCATGCACCTATAGAAGGTGTTTTTTCTCTCCTCTATAAATAGGGTATGACCTATAAAAACAGAAGCCACTATATGATCCGTAAATGACCATTCTACCATCTTGAGAGCTTACAGATAATTCCTCATAAGTGTTTAATGACTGTTAATGAGCATTTAAAATTCATTCTACTCCTTTCCTAGAATTAAAAATTCTATCCTCGCAATCCCTATCAAAATAACACCAGAATTCTTCACAGAGCTAGAACAAACAACCCTAAAATTTGTGTGGAACCAGAAAAGACCCCTAAGAGCCAAAGCACTCTTGAAAAAGGACATCAAAGCTGGAGGCATCACAATCCCGGACTTCAAAATAAATTACAAAGCTGTAATCACCAAGACAGTATGGTACTGGCACAAAAACAGGCACTCAGATCAATGGAACAGAATAGAGAATCCAGAAATGGACCTACAAACATATGGCCAACTAATCTTTGACAAAGCAGGAAAGAATATCCAATGGAATAAAGACAGTCTCTTCAGCAAGTGGTGCTGGGAAAACTGGACAGCGACATGCAGAAGAATCAACCTGGACCACTTACACCATACACAAAAATAAACTCTAAATGGATAAAAGACCTAAATGTAAGACAGGAAGCCATCAAAATCCCAGACAAGAAAGCAGGCAAAAACCTCTTTGACCTCAGCCGCAGCAACTTCTTACTCAACACGTCTCCAGAGGCAAGGGAAATAAGAGCAAAAATGAACTACTGGGACCTCATCAAAAAAAACAAAAAAACAAAAAAACAAAAAAACAAAAAAAAAACCTTCTGCACAGCGAAGGAAACAATCAGCAAAACTAAAAGGCAATTGACAGAATGGGAGAAGATATTTGCAAATGACATATCAGATAAAGGGTTAGTATCCAAAATTTATAAACAACTTAACATACTCAACACCTGAAAAGCAAATAACCCAGTGTAGAAATGGGCAAAAGATATGAATAGACATTTCTCCAAAGAGATCCAGATGGCCAACTGACACATGAAAAAATGCTCAACATCACTCATCATCAGGGAAATACAAATCAAAACCAAAATGAGATACCACCTCAAACCTGTCAGAATGGCTCACATTAACAACTCAGGCAACAACAGATGTTGGCAAGGATGTGGAGAAAGAGGATCTCTTTTGCACTGCTGGTGGGAATGCAAACTGGTGCAGCACTCTGGAAAACAATATGGAGATTTCTCAAAAAATTAAAAATAGAACTACCCTACAACCCAGCAACTGCACTACTAGGTATTTATCCAAGGGATACAGGTGCGCTGTTTTGAAGGGACACATGAACCCCAATGTTTATTGCAGTGCTATCAACAATAGCCAAAGTATGGAAAGAGCGCAAATGTCCACTGATGGATGAATGGATAAAGAAGATGTGGTATATATTATATTACTCGGTAATCAAATCTTGCCAAATCAATCAAATCTTGCCATTTGCAACTATGTGGATGGAACTAGAAGGTATTGTGCTAAGTGAACTTATTCAGAGAAAGGCAAATATCATATGACTTCACTCATGTAAGGAATTTAAGGTACAAAACATATGAACATAAGGGAAGGGAAGCAAAAATAATATAAAAACAGGGAAGGGGACAAAATATAAAAGACCCTTAAATATAGAGAACAACAGAGGGGAGGGGTTGTGGGAGGGGGTTGTGGAAGGGGGGGATGGGCTAGATGGGTAAGGGGCATTAAGGAATCTACTCCTGAAGTCATTGTTGCACTATATGCTAACTTGGATGTAAATTAAAAAATAAATGAATTAACTAAAAAATAAGTAATACCAAAATGGTAATCAACAACAACAAAATTCTATCTTCTTATTTCCAGTGAATTTTATGTAAAGTGTGTGTGTTATCTATCTCTCTGTATCTAACATCTATCTATCTATCTACCTATCTCTATGTGTGTGTATCTATCAATATATAAAAATTATGGTATTTTATATAAGCATATTATATACATATATTATGTATATATTATATATGTATGATGTATAATTATATTAATATAATATATATATAATAATATATAATAATATATAATATATATAATGCTTACGGCAGGGCAAGACCATTAAAAACTAGGGACAAATATATTAAGAAGTCTTATAATTCTATAATAAGGAGACAATCCAATAAAAAAACAGGCAAAATATATGAATAAATACTTCAACAAAGAAGATACACAAATGGCCAATAAGCACATGAAAGATGCTCAACATTAATCTTTAGGGAAATGCAAATTACAAACTAAAATGAGATACTACTATTCAGTTGCTAAAATGGCAAAAATCAAAAAGAATGACTGTGCCAGTGTTGACAAAGATGAGAAGAAATTGGAACTGTCATATACTGCTGGTAAGAATATGAAACAATACATTCACTTTGGAAAAAAGGCAAGAAATTTCTTATAATGTAAAACATACACTAATAGTACAACCCAGCAATTCCAATCCTAGGTGTCTCTTTACCCAAGAGAAATAAAAACATACGGCCACACAAAGACTTGTATGTGAATGTTCATAGGTGCATTAATCATAGCCAAAAATTAGAAACAATTCAAAAGTCCATCAACTACTAAGTAGATAAAAAGTGGTATATCAGCAATAAGAAAGGAACAAACCACTGATGTATGCAACAACACTGATAAACCTTAAGAGCATTATGCTAAGACAAAGAAGCCAGGCACATAACTTTAATTATATGAAGTTTCTAGAAAAGATAAAAAAAATAGTGGTGGAAGGTAGATCAGTTCTCCCTTAGGATTGAGGGTATGAGCAGCAATGAAATGTAAACAGTCATAAGGAAACTTTTTGGATGTCGGAAGTATTCTAAACTGGATTGGGATAATGGTCGCACAACTGTATCAATTTCTGAAAACTCATCAAGCTGTACACTTAAAGTGAATGAATTTCATGGTATATAAAGAATATCGCAATGAGCCAGCTGGAAAAAAATGTGGTTCATTGTATGATTGTTTTTGTACTTCAGTTATCAGGCAAGTCTTTAAATAAAATGTATCATGCCAAAAATTATGTTTAAATTTCTGTTATTAATCAAAGAAAAAGCAAGGAACACTTAACAGAACTTACATAGTAGGTTTCAAGTTAGATCTCAGCAATTTTTGTACCATTTCTAAATATGAAGACATACATTTTTATTTTTATATTTTCTAAACAAACGTCACTAAAATTTTTTTTTATGTTTATTTATTGAGAGTGGAGAGAGACAGAGCACAAGTGGGGGAGGGGTAGAGAGCGAATGAGACACAGAATCCAAAGCAGGCTCCAGGCTCTGAGCTGTGCACAGAGCCCAGCGGGGGGCTCCAACTCACAAACCGTGAGATCATGACCTGAGCCGAAGTCAGACACTTAACTGACTGAGCCACCCAGGCACCCTGAAAAATCTCTTCTTTAATGAGTTTGCTGAGCCATCTATATGGCTTCTGCAGAATTCCATAAGTAGAACAGGGTACTGAAATTGGAAGAGTTTTGGGAGACTCATCACGTGTCTTACAAATAAGAAAACAGAATCAGAGAAGTAAATTAATTTGTCCAGTCATGCAGCAACAAACCAGCCAGAAAGATCAAAGTCCAGGTCTCCTGACTCCCAGTCCAATGATTTGTTCTCTGTACCACATTATCCAAAGAAAGATAGGCACATAGCCAGGGTTAAGGGGGTCCTGACTTTCTGAAATCAGATTTTTCTCTTTTCCGATATGTTCTGCACTTGCAATGAGCCCAGAGGTGATAATCCTATAAAGTAAATAAACATAAGATGTTATCTCCCATAGGGCAACTTCTGTTTGTGGCTAAATGAGCCAAGATGAAGAAACACTTCAAATAAAAGACTCAGCTGGAATAACCTAGAGAAGAGGTTGCTTAGCTTGAAAGGGAGTCTGGCACATAGCCACTATGATTCATAAAGTATAATGTAATAAACTTGTATGAACAAAAATCTAATTTCCATATTCAACACTGGTTACCTGAATGAGCCATATAAGAGCAAATTTTTGGAAACAGCATTAATTCTCTGGAAACAAAATGAGCCACTTGATACAAGCCAGAGTTTGGTAGCTCATGGTTTCAGATTCTACAACCTATACATTCCTATCCTGCATCTCCAGATTCTGAGAGGTATCTCTAGAAACTTCTTAAACTAAATCTTAGTCTAGTTTAATGTCTGTGTTTTAAAACACCTCCAACTGATTAAAGTATCATACAAGGTCAAAAATTAGGCATCTGAAACAAAAGAAAAGATGAGGACATCTGAGTCTCAGAAAGTTTTCATCTTTCAATACCATTAACTCAGAGAGCTGCATTGTTTGCAGCAAAATGACAGAGACTGAAGAATTTGTGGCACCAAAGTTCTCAGGGACTAGAACCAGCAGTATTTATCCCAAAGGATTCAGGCAAACTAATTCTTTTATTTTTTTAATGTTTATTTATTTTTGAGAGAGAGGGGGACAGAGCATGAGCAGGGGAGGTCACAAAATCCAAGAGAGGGAGACACAAAATCTGAAGTAGGCTCCAGGCTCTGGGCTGTCCACACAGAGCCTGACATGGGGCTTGAACTCACAAACCATGAGATCATGACCTGAGCCAAAGTTGGACGCTTAACTGACTGAGCCACCCAGGTGCTGCCCCTGTTTTTAAAAAAATTTTTTCAGGCAAACTAATTCTTAACCAAAATCTCAGTTAACCCCTGCAAAAAATGAATATGAGAACTCGATATCTCTTAAACATAAATTTTTAAGGAACTTGCTTAAGGGCTGTGGTAAATTGCAGTAGTGTTTAAAATACCCAGTTCCTTCCTGTAGAAGCACTATTCACTGATGTCTTATTGATGCCAGACTTAACCATGTGACTTCCTTGGCCAGTGAACTGTGAACAGTGATACATGCCGCTTCCCAGCAGACGCTTTATGAGCCATCACATGGTTCCACTATGTTCTCTTCCTATTGACACAAGTTTAAAAATATCCCACGTGAAGATTCTCCTTAAATTTGGAACCTGGGATGGAGACTATGACTCACGGTGAACATAAAGATTGAACGAGAAATAAATCTTTCAGTTGTAAGCCACTCAGCTATTTGTCACTGTACTATAACCTAGCCAAATGTGACTGAAACAACAGTTAAACAAAAAAGAATGTTCTGATTAATGGACTACATGGTACTTTGCAAAATGAAAATGTTGATATATACTCCCATTTCCTAGACCGATGTTCTCCAAAACTTTTGATCCAACGTGTACCTTATGATATACAAATACATGTATATGTATATGGCTATGTAGATATACCTAAAAGTCAGAAAACAAAACTTCCTCTCATTATTTAAAAAAATTTTTTTAATGTTTATTTATTTTTGAGAGAGAGAGAGAGAGATACAGAGTATGAGTAGGGGAGGGGCAGAGAGAGAGGGAAACACAGAATTTGAAACAGGCTTCAGGCTCTGAGTTGTGAGCACAGAGCCCGACGCGGGGCTTGAACTCACAAACTGTGAGATCATGACCTGAGCTGAAGTCGGATGCTTAACCAACTGAGCCACCCAGATGCCCAAAACGTTCGCTTATTATGTGTGATGTACTCCGATATTTTCTCTTCTATTTTACATTTTTTAATGTTTGGTGGAACTCACTAAATCCATTTCAAGTCCCACTATTGGGTCACAAACCATTACCCTACTTTCTACCCATTGTCTCTCTTGTTGAATGATCCTTCAATGTGTCTTCCTATTATTTTTCCTCCCAAATTTTAATCCAATAGTACTTGACCCTGAATTTACCATAGAACCACCAGGAAGATTTTTTAAATATACTGCTCCCCAACAAGAGATGGTGATTTTTTGGTATGGTCTAGAAACCATTATTTTTAACATTTGAGAATTCCTCAATTCTTTTCTCAGAGGAAGGTAAGAGAAAGAGCCACCATCACAGTATGGCTAAGGCCTGGCGATGATGCATGTCAAATGACTTGTACCTGGGATACTCAGCAAAATTTTAACCTTTTTGCTTTGTATCCAAATTATACCTAGCTGCAGAACGTTTTAAAATGAATTGCTGTAACATATCTTCAGTTATCAGTTTTCATATAAATCATTTGGCCATATATTTGTTTTATACTAATATGCATGCTTCTGTTCCTGAAAATCTGCCACCTTAATTTGGCCTCCCAGTCACAGAAGGTCCTGAAATTGTCTCTTATCTGATCATATGGCTCCTCTTAGATGCCAATGATTTCAAATAAATTTTGGCTACTCATAGCAATCTCAATTAGTTGGGTCATCCATAATCAATGGGTCAATCAATTCATCAATTCAAACAATTATTCTGTACTCAATCTGTGTCAGACTCTACTCTATATGACAAGGGCACCAGGAAGGATAAGAGACACAGGATCTTCCCTGTGAGAGCTCAGTGTTGATGGAGGTAGGTTTTAACTACGTACACAAAGATACCGAAGTACCCTGTAGTGACTTGACAGGGGTTGTTTTGGATTACACACTCTACTTGTAGCTCACTTCTTATTTCGAGTTCAGATTGGCAGAAGCTTCTGTAACTCATCGTTCCTTATCGTTAGTCTGTATTGAATTTAGCACCCTGGTTCACACATCTGTTTCTCTTTGCTGTGTATCTGGTGTCCATATACCCTCCCCAAGGAATACTGTTGCTCAACAGAAATACAGTGATGATTGAACCTGTCCTGGCCACGTAAAATCACGCTCAAATACCCAAATAAACACGCAACTCCCAGAATTACTTATTCACAGTCCTGCAGGACGTACTTGCATCTTTTCTCAACACACGTCATTAACACATTATTTAACTTCTGTGCTTGTTAAGTGGTGTTTCTGTGGCCCCTTTCTCATTGTTATCTCTGTACCTGTGAAGTGGGAACTTCGAATATTTCATTCATTCTATTTTGTTCCAGCCTTTGCAAGGCAACGGCAACTCTGTAATAATTATTTTTTGTAATGTGATAATAACCGTATCATAAGAAGGTAATGTTGAAAGTAGTTTAGTGAAAGGTGTTGGAATACTTTACCTATGTTTGAACTAGAAGACACTGTATCCCTTTTCTCAAAATTTAAATTTCTAAAACGCATACTGCAATTTCTGCTGAACGAGATTTGGGAGAGTCAAGTGATTGGTAGATTCCATGCTCTGAAGCAATCAACTGTCCGCCTTCCAGAGTAATCTGAGATTTAAAAATATGATATGAATGATACCTTGATGCCAATAAGCATTAGCATCAGCCTTCCATGCCCACATGCTCTAGAATCTGTGCATATGTTTCAAATAAAATTACTCCTCGGTGTATTTAATTTCAAAATAAACAAGGACATAAGTCAACAGAAGCTTCTCTCTAATACTACCACTCCCAGAAGAAAGATATATGTTGGATGCTAAATATGGGTCAAGTTTATTCAAACTGTATACCAGCCCCTAATAATAAAATAAAGCAAATAGGTATAACTAGATGTGTTACTATAAACTGCCTTACTGTTCTAAAAATAATTAGAAACAAAGTCACAGATCACTCATATACAGAAATCCTTAATTCTTTATGCCACAGGTAAAACCATTTTCTAACATAGCCTGGCAAAGATTTTTTAAACTTTAAATTGTAACAGCTTTGCCATTTATTTTTTAATTTGAATCTTCTGAGAAATCTGCAATTCAAAATGTAAACTAACAGCAACAGAAAATTTTGTTTGGCCTTCACAGGGCCTTTCATCCAAGTTAAAATAGAGAGGGCTTGGGAATTTCCTCTATAGCACACTGTGGGGCTGGGCCTGGAGGAAGTCAATGACCTGAGGAATCTTTACAGTTTGCACTAGGGGCATAAAAGGTAATTACAAATACTGATTTCTTAGATTATAAAATGTATAAAGGTGGATTTGAGGTGAGGGCAGAAGAGCACCTGAGACCGTCCGTGATGTACACCGATCATCTGAGCTTTGAGGAAATGACACTTGGAGAGTGTCTGTGGTGATTCTTCCCAGGTGGTTTCTCTTCCCTCTGATGGCACTAGCAAGATACGGCTCATTCTTCCATTTTGCAGCCACAGACTGAGACCTTTGCCTCCCAGCCTTGCCTGCTGCACTGCTTCACCCACAAGGCTCTGATTGGTGAAGCTGTTTCCATAATAGGCTGAAGCTATTTCCATAAAATAAAACACTGTGGTTGGAAGATGATCTGGGGAAAGTGGATGAACATATTGAGACTCTGGAATTCAAAACAAATATTGCAATGCTTCCAAGGTTGGTAATCTTGGTGGCTAAGAGCACAAGATTTGGAGCCTGTCTGGATTTGACTCCTGATTTCCACCCACTCAATGGATACTCTTGAGGCAAACTCTCTCTGTAACTTGGCTCCATTTTCTGCAAGGTAGGGCTAATGATACCTCCTCCCTTACTGGGTGGTTGTGAAGATTCAACGGAATATATAAAATATTTAAGAACACTCAAGCTCAAAAGAAAGGTTCTATCAATGACAGCTATTACTGTGAATCACATATAACCTATCCGGGAAATTGATTGATGAGATTATGGAGATGTAGACAGGCTTTGACTTGCAAACATCCTAAAATAAAAAGACCCAAAATATAAATCGTGGCCTCTTGACTCCTAGCCTACATTTTTTTCCAAATTACTAATATTCCCAAACTTTAGTTCTTCAAAAACCATTGTCAAAAATTTTAGCCACATCCACGAAACATCTGCTCATACTATTTTCTTAGTATCCTTTTTTATTTTTTTTTTTTATTATTTTTTTTTCAACGTTTTTTTATTTTTTTGGGGACAGAGAGAGACAGAGCATGAACGGGGGAGGGGCAGAGAGAGAGGGAGACACAGAATCGGAAACAGGCTCCAGGCTCTGAGCCATCAGCCCAGAGCCCGACGCGGGGCTCGAACTCACAGGCTGCGAGATCGTGACCTGGCTGAAGTCGGACGCTTAACCGACTGCGCCACCCAGGCGCCCCATTAGTATCCTTTTTTAAATGGGCTCACTTCTTTTGGGTAAATAAATCAACACCATACAGAAAAATAAAACATTGCAATTAAATTCTAGCTAGCTATTCTAGTCTGCTCAAAGCTCCAAGCCCAGAACCTGTTCTTGGTCTACAAGGAAGATTAGCAAGTGTTATGAGCAGAGAATACTTGGTTCTTTGCTCTTTGACTTCATAAGGTTTAAAGCAAACTACAAGGGGGCTAACTTTTTCACAGGATGATTTGACATTGATGTCACAATCACAATTGCCTCCTGACCTTGGTAGGCTCACTGCTCTTTGGGAAAAGCTGTCTAGGCCATGCTGTGTCCTGGAGAAAGACCCTGGGGAGCAAACACCAGAAACATAGCCAGGCCTCATTTGCTAAGACACCAGTGAAGTTTCTCATTCACCACCATAACTCAACATACAAGGTAATAAGAAGTGCTCTAATGAAGTCACAAAACCAAAGATAAAACCATTTTAACCAACAAGAATTCACTCGTTGAAGAGACCGGGGTGGGGCGGGGGGTGGGGGGGAAGCCCAATCATGCAAGATTTTCACACAGAACTCAGAGGTTTTGGTTTCTGGATCCCATGTATTGATGTTAAGAAGTATTCCTATGTGGTGCTGTCAGCTTTATAATAAGGTGGTCTCACAGCTGCCGTGTGATTGGGGAAATCACTGAATTTTAAGCCACCACAAACACATTAAACTTTAATTTAAGGACTCTCAAAACTGAAGGCAAAGCAAACAGTGACAATGCATCCTTGTGGCTCTGGAGCCGTCTGTGATGGTCACGTCCCCGGGCCCAGAGCACAGCCACCCTGCCTCAGGGCTCTCTATTTAAAGTTTTGATTACAAAGGTTTGGCGTTTATAAAAACAAGCGTGTAAAGCAAAAACAAAAACAAATCAATGTGAGACGCTTTGGGTCGCATTTCAATTGACTGAAGGAAGCAGGTAAAACAGGTAATCTGAATGATGTTTGGCACTCGAATTCAGCGGACTTTCACACCACCTTGTTACTTTGGCTTTTTCACTTGAGAAGCCTATAACTAAAACGGGTTCTCTAGAAAGTGGCCTGAGGGTGTCAGTAATCTCTGGCATGAAATGCTGTGGCCAATTAGGATCCATTTTTCCTTCGGGGGAAAACTTTAACATTGGAGGGTAAAAAGGCTGAGGCCCTCTCCAACTTTTGCGGAAGTTCAGGGCTCTCTCTTTGGTGTTCTGTTTGTTTTGTTTTTTTTAAGTCCATTTATTTATTTTGAGAGAGAGAGTATGTGTGTTAGCAGGGGAGGAGCAGAGAGAGAGAGAGAGAGAGAGAGAGAGAGAGAGAGAGAAAGAATCCCAAGCAGGCTCCATGCTGTCAGCACAGAGCCCAGTGTGGGGCTCAAGCTCATGAACCGTGAGATCATGATCTGAAATCAAGCGTCAGAGTTGCTTAACTGACTGAGCCACCCAGGTGCCCCAGTTCTAATTGTTTTTGATACCTCTATTATACTTGGCATGCGGTGTGAAAATTTTGTTGTGATGTGGCAGGCACTGGCACTACTCCATGACCTTCTTGTTGGGAAGAACCATGTCTTTCTCTTCCTTTTTCTTCCAGCGCTGGCCAAATTCCTTTAATTAGTAGGGGCTCAAAATGTATGTTAAAGAGATGCCAAAATAATTAAATTAGATCTTAGAAATCTACACTCATTGTAGAGACATTATAAAAAGGAGGTAATCCAAAGTCACCTGGTAATCCAGCCACTCCAAAACAGTATCATTAGCATATTAATGTACATCTTAAGGGTAATATATACAGACAGCCCTTGCTTTACACAGTAGTGCAGGACCATAAAACTGTGTAAGATGAAACCATGCCAAGTGACCGTAAATTATTATTCTGTGGTCCTTTGAAGTTTTTGTCAAAGCACTAGAATCTCTCCTATTGTTGGCCACAAATGTATAGGAATGTGAAAATAATAGTAAAATTAACATTTATTTAGTCCAAAGTAATTTAAAACATTAGAAATACTGGGGCGCCTGAGTGGCTCAGTTGGTTAAGCGTCCAACCTCAGCACTGGTCGTGATCTCACAGTTTGTGGGTTCAAGCCCCATGCTGCGCTCACTGCTGTCAGTGCAGAGTCTGCTTCAGATCCTCTGTCCCTCTTTCTCTCTGCCCCTCCCAGCTTGTACTCTCTTTCAAAAAAAACCCAAAAAAACAACCCCCCCCCCCCACACAAAACCCACATGAGAAACACTGAAAAGGAACTTCTTTTACTGAAAAAGCTTGAGCAGTTTGAGCAGTGGTGGTTGCCTTCTTCTTGTCACATAACTGAGATATGGTGTATCTTCTCTGTGCCCTGGCCAATTGTCACATCCCTTTCTCCATTTGGATCAGCCCCCCCCTTTTTTTTTTTTTTCAACGTTTATTTATTTTTGGGACAGAGAGAGACAGAGCACGAACGGGGGAGGGGCAGAGAGAGAGGGAGACACAGAATCGGAAACAGGCTCCAGGCTCTGAGCCATCAGCCCAGAGCCCGACGCGGGGCTCGAACTCACGGACCGCGAGATCGTGACCTGGCTGAAGTCGGACGCCCAACCGACTGCGCCACCCAGGCGCCCCAGCCCCCTTTTTTTAAGGTTTATTTATTTATTGTGGGGTGGGGGGAAGAGTGCGTGTCTGGGCACGAGTGGGGGAGGGGCAGAGAGAGAGAGAGAGAGAGAGAGAGAGAGAGAGAGGGAGAGGGAGAGGGAGAATACCAGGTAGGCTCCATCTTGTCAGTGCAGAGCCCAAGGCGGGCTCGATCTCATGAACTGTGAGGTCATGTTGGCTCCTAACATTTGATCCTTTGAGCTTTCAGTGCTGTGCACTATCTCTGAGAGTTCCTTTCACGTGAAGTAAGTTATTCACTGTGGTTGCTTCCCTGGGGAGAAGCCACTTTTCTCCTTTACGCTCATGAGCTCCCTTCCCTGAGCCCTTCTGCTGCCCATCCAGAGCCTCTGGATGGTGGCTGTGCATTCCCCGGCTCCGTGGTTTCTTCTCTGTCTCCATTCACATTAAATTCACATTTCGCTTGCATTGTTGCTACTTTAGTCTCTTTGCTGCCCTTCATCTCTCTTGGTCAATTCTTTCTCAAGCATCCGAGCTTCCACCTGAAGAAAGGTGGCACCACAGCTACGCCCTGGCGTGACCTGAACGACAGATACTCAGCAACAGACCACTGACCGACTTGGGAAGAACTGATGTGATCGTGTCACTGATCACGATATGCATCTCTGGTTTACATAGTGACTTGTGGACTGAAGAGCTAGAGATGAACTCCGTACTTTATTTTTCACAGTCACGGACTGTAGCAACTGACTTTTGAACTGTAGTGTTGGGGAACTGGTGTAACTTCACCAAATCACAGTAAGTGAAACTTTGTGCATGTTGAAACTGTGCAAAGTACCTGTAATGAAAAACTATTTATTATGTATGTTCACATCTATGCATAGATGCATATTTTAATATTGTGCTATTATGTGCAGCTTTCATAGTTTTCTTTTCTCATTTTATAATATTTCGTGAGAATCTATACTGGTAAATTGATACCTATAGCGTCCTTGAAAATGTGCTGTGTGAATTCCACTGAATGAATATAAACAGGGTTGCTATGACTTAAGCGACACAGTACATACAATGCTCTTAGCACTGGGCCTGCCGCAAAACAAGAAATCTAAGTTATAATTAAATGACTTAATTGATTTTCTATTGATGGATGCTTGGACAGTTCCTAATTAAAAAAAAATTTTTTTTAATTTATTTATTTATTTTGAGAGAGACAGAGAGAACACGAGTGGGGGAGGGACAGAGAGAGAGAGGGAGACAGAGAATGCCAAGCAGGCTCTGCACCATCAGCATGGAGGAGCCAGATGCGGGGCTCGAACCCACAAAACCCCCAGATCATGAGGTCATGACCTGAGCCAAAACCAAGAGTTGAACACTTGATCGACTGAGTCACCCCTGACTCCCTAGACCGTTCCTAATTCTTAGCACATTATGATGAATATCCTTGTACAGTGAACACTGTGTGCTTGCAATAATTGTTTTAGAAGATGACGACAATCTTGGCTATTCATACTCAGAACACGGTTCTCAGATGATGGCTCCTCTCACATAAGAGACTAGGGGAGCAACAAACACTTGGTGTGAGATTGGGAGGGAAAGTAGACGGATTTCTGAGGTGATATGCCTGTGAGTGGGACAGTTTGGTAGAATTACTCAATAGGCAAGAAACATACATCTTAGTTCCTAAGAGATATAGAGGCTTGGTGGTTATGGGTACATACGTGAGAAGTCCAGTTCTGGAGTATACGAGACCCACCCAGGGAGAGCTAATGGGAAGATAAAGGACAGAACCCTTGGCAAAAATCATTATGTAAGAGTGACAAGCACTAAATATAACAATAAACATAAAACAACATTCAACAAGTACTTACTATGAGCCAGGTGGTCTTGCCAAGCACTTTAGGCATATTATTTCAATTAATGCCCAAATAATCATCTTTATGAAGAAGGTACCATTATTAGTGTAGCTTTTCTATAGATCATAAAACTGAGGCTTACAAAAATTAGATAACTAGTCCATGGCCACTTACTAAAACATGATTCAGGCAAGATTTTCATGCATATATTATGTTTCCAGAATCTACTGTCTTAGCCTTTGTATTCATTATCATTGATGTATAATAAATTGCCACCAGGGGAGCCTGGGTGGCTTAGTCGGTTGAGTGTCAGATTCTTGACTTTGGCTCAGGTCATGATCTCAGTTTGTGGGACTGAACTCTGTGTTGGGTTCTGAGCTGATAGCGTGGAGCCTCCTTGGGATTCCCTCTCCCTCTGCCCCTCGCCACTCATGCATGTGCTCTCTCTCGCTCTCTCTGTCTCTCTCTCTCTCTCAAAATAAATAAACTTAAAAAAAAAAAGAGTAAAAGCTTAACATTAAATTTTTTTTTTTTAAATAGGGGCACTTGGGTGGCTCAGTCGGTTAAGTGTCTGACTTCGGCTCGGGTCATGATCTCGCAGTTCGTGAGTTCAAGCCCTGCTTCAGGCTCTGTGCTGATGGCTTGGAGCCTGCTTCAGATTCTGTGTCTCCCTCTCTCTCTCTCTGCCCCTCCCAAGCTCATGCTCTGTCTCTCTCTCTCAAAAATAAATAAACATTAAAAAAACACCTAAAAATAAATAAGTAAATAAAATAAGAATAAAAGCGTAAAAAAATTTCCCCCCAAACTGAGAGGCTTAAAACAATAAACATTTATTATTTCACTATTTCTGTGAGTCTAGAATCCAAGCAACGTTTAGGGTGCCTCTGACCCAAGGACTCTGACGAAACTGTACTCAAGTGCTGGCTGGGGCTATGGTCCCACTTGAAGGCTTGATGGAGCAGGACCTTTGCAGGCCTTTGTCCCTTGTCACATGGGCCTCTTCCCAGGACTGCTTTGTGCCACAGGAGCTAGCTTCTCCGGGGGAATGACCCAAGAAAGCAAGACTGAATGAGTGCCTAAAGTGGAAGCTAATCTTTTTGCTGCAAATGCTAGAAGTGGCATCCCATTATTTCTGTGTATTCTATTTGTTAGAAGCAAGCCACTTAGTCCACCCCACACTCAAGGGGAAGGGAACGTACAAAGGCCTAACTACCAGGAGTCAAGGATCACCAGGGGCCTTCCAGCTAAGAGCCATTTATCATACTGTTCTGTGAGTATCATACCAGGCTAATAGGAAGGACCCAGGAATCAAGGAGTGGGTGCTTACATTTTACTGAGCAATACTCTAGAATCTAGGCTACATTTTTGTTCTTTGAGCTGCTATGAGGGAAGAACCTAACCCAGAAAATATAGTGAGAACGCTCACAAAGCTAACAGTTGAGAGGTTGGAAAGACACTCTAAAGCTTTCAGAAAATAAAGAATAAACTCCCTGGTGTCCTACAAACGTGAAAAAGGGCGTGTGACCACCTGCAGCTCACAACTTACACGAGAATGAAACCTGGTGACCTTTGCAGCAACATGCAGGATCTTACAGAGGCACGAAGAGCAAAGCCTTCACGGAGACTGCTAAGTGCAAAAATAGAGTTGGAGGGTCACACATGTTCTCATGAGTCTGAGTATTACGACGGTGACCCTTCATGAACGTGAGGGGTTAGACCAAACGTTGTAGGTTTCTTCTAGATTAAGGTTCTGGCAAGAATTAAAAAGGACTCTGTAAAAGTTTGGAAGACAACAGCCAAACCTTCCATGTAAGGCCATGATAGTGTTCTTGAAAGTGAGGCTCTGCCACCTTAAGAACTCTGATATGATTTACTGTCGTTTGTTTGCAAGGATGTCAGTTTTTATTTTGTGTCCTTTTCTTTTGGAGGACCAGAGATGATTTAAACTGTTTTTCTATTATAGTGGAGCCAGAGTAGTTGATCTTAGCTATATCCAGATGGTTTCGTCGCTTAGGCTGATTTCTGTTAAACTGTGTAATGTTGTTAATAATCCTTTTAAAAATGTATTTAAATGTGTGTGCAGGGTAAAGGGGGGCAGATATGGTACAGATTGGAAGTCACAGCGTCTGCTGGACTTCTGTTGATTTGTTGAATCCAACTGTGGTCTCTAGCACTTGTTCCAATTTTGTTGAACTTAAAGTAACCCCTTCCTTTAAGCTGTGACATTCAACTGCAATGGTTCATTAGTAGGGACATTCAGGCAACGTGGACCTGACTGCTTGGGAAATGTATGCCTTTAATATGAAATGCATACTTTAAAAACCTAAATGTAACTACAGTTTTTATTCCGTAGAGGAAAAAGCATGTTGTGAGGGAAAGAATACAACAGACAGATTATCTTCCACAGTCAGTGAATCATAGGCTTGTTGATTTTCATTCTCAAATTAACATCTAGCTCTGCCGCCCATCTCACAAGGTATGGACCTGCCTTGCTTCCCAACTAGACCCAAACAAAGGTCTCCCAGCTGGGTGGTCTCTTTGCTTTCAAACTCACCCCTATCAAGAGAACAAAAATAATAACTAATATGCACTGATAAATTGCTGCTGGGTTAGTGCTCAGTGCTGTTCGTGCTCTCATTGAACCTTTATAAGCTGAGAAGGTAAGTTCTATTGCTGTCCATTTTACAGATGCAAAAACTCAGATTTAGAGAGTTAAGCAGCTTGCTCAAATACTAAGTCAATTCTATTCTTCCCATTCACCCCGAACATGAATACAAACTGTGCCACTTCACCAATTAAAATCTTGGCTCTTCGGAAACAACTGAGGCACAAATTCCTTAGCATGGCACTTAAATAAGAATGATCGCGTTCAAACACTGAGTACTTTCTCTGTGTCTACATGGCTGCAAATCCTTACCGCAACCCTGTAAGGTACGTGTGCTTTTCATTGTGGTAGATGAAAAAATGAAATCTTGGAGGGATTTCCAAGGTTACAAAACAATTGTTGATGGGCATAGATGGGATTTAAACCAGGCGAGGTTCTGTAATCTCCTTGTGCCACTATGTCTGCCTTAATATATATGATGATATACATAAAAGATTTTTAAAAAATGCTTATTATTTATTTTGAGAGAGAGAGAAAGAGAATGAGTGGGTGAAGGACAGACAGAGGGAGAGAGAGAATCCCAAGTAGGCGCTGTGCTGTTAGCAGAGCCCAACATGGGGCTCAATCTCACAGACCATGAGACCATGACCTGAGTCAAAATCAAGAGTCAGATGCTTAACTGACTGAGCCACCCTGGTGCCCCACCAACTAGGCTTTTCTTAATACCCAACTTCTACCAATCTGTATCACTTTATCTTCCCCCCTTTCCTTCTCCCTTCACTCTACTCCTATGCTCAAAGTAATTTTTGGAACACAGGCAATTTTTGAAACATACTCTTCCCTATACCCAGAGTTTATTTATTTTTCTGTTTATCTGGCAAGCTTCTAGATATCATTTAAGACGAAGCTTCTTCTGGGCCTTTTTCTTTTCTTTTCAAATTTTCCTTCACCACCCTTTCCTTGCTGGAAGACTTTTTTTAAAAAAATTTAAACTTATTTATTTTGAGAGAGGCAGAAAGAGTGCAAGTGGGGGAGGGGCAGAGAGAGAAAGGGAGATAGAGAATCTCAGGCAGGCTCTGCACTACCAGCACAGAGCCTGATGCAGGGCTTGAACTCTCGAAACCATGAGATCAGGACCTGAGCTAAAGCCAGGAGTTGGGCACTTAACCACGCAGGCGCCCCTGATTATTTTATTTTCAAGGCTATTTTGTAAATAGTTGTGAGAAGACTGCCATCTTATTTTATTACAAATGTTCGTTTATAATAGACAGTGATGGGGTATCATATATTGATTCATTTTGTGCAACCAATTATTCCTGAATGCCTACCGATGTGTCCTATATGTATCTCTGTTTTCCCAGCTTTTAGTGCAGTGCTTGCCACTTAAATAGTAAAAAAAAAAAAAAAACAAAAAAACGGCTGTATGAATGAATGACTAAATAAATGGAGGCTTCACTCAGGAACGTGCAGGAGCTAAATCAACAGCAGTCATTTCTGAATCAGACTATAAAGCTCCTGAAATATGGTTAGCCATGATTCACTTGTCTTCTCCTTTTGTGGGCAGGGCCTCCTTGATCTAAATACAATGTTTCAAAAGATGCTTTAAATAGCCAAGGAAGCTTCTAACTCCTCAAAGTTCCAAATACAAAGGAAACTTTGTATCAGCTAATTGCAACAGAGTGACCCCTTTCATCCTGGGTTCTCCAGCTTTCTCATCTGTCCTGTGTCAACCAGCATCCAAACCATTCACAACCCCAAAGCGTGTCTCATAGACAGAACAGGGGCAGGGCGGGACAACTGCCCTCTTCATCTTTTCTCTGTTAAGTTCGATGTGTTTTTTTCTTTTTTTTAAGTTTATGTATTTATTTTGAGAGAGGAGGGTGCGAGGCAGAGAGGCAGGGAGAGAGAGAGAATCCCAAGCATGGCTGCACGCAGTCAGCGCAGAGCCTGATGTGCGGCCAATCTCACCAACCATGAGATCACGACATGAGCCCAAATCAAGAGTCAGAGATGCTTAACCAACTAAGCCACCAGGTGCCCGTCCATGTGTTTTCTTTTCAGTGATTGTTTCACTACAAAACACCAGGTTGAGCACAGCTTCATCCCCAGATCCTGAGGACCAAGAATTTCCGTGCACTCTGATCTGGCAGCATCATGCCTCCTTCTTGCCCGCCTCCCCCCACCCAGGCTTTCCTCCTAAGGTGTCCAATGCTCCCTGGTTCTCAGCAGCACTGTCCCTGCCACTGCTCTACCTGGTCACACACTGTCCACTCCAGAAGGCCTGGAAATACAGATTGCAGCTGGGCATGTATTTATACACACACACACACACACACACACACACACTGCTATTGTTTCTGGCCCAATTTTAATAATAGCTATTATTCATAGAACCTGTTTATATTAGACTCCATGCTAAATGCTTTGAATGGATTATCTAATTTAATCTTTACACTCATTCTCTGAAGCAGAATTTATCATTATCCTTTTTTACAGAGAAAGAAACCAAGACTTGGAGAGGTAAGAAATTGGTCCCACATTGCACAGCAGGGAAGCTCGCATTTGAGTGGGGCTTGGCCACCATACTCTAGAGCAAGAAGCTTGACTTTGGCTCCTAGTCTGTAGGCTGAACGAAACATGAAAGGTACCCCAGGACCGTTACTTAACTAAGCTGATGTACTCTCCCCAAGTTTCATGGACTTTCACTTGATGAGTGCCGACTTAAGGGGTACATGTGCAAACGTCTGAGACCCTGTAATGAGGACAAGGCTGTGAGCTGAGCAGTAATCTCCATGAGGGAGTTACCGTGGTTGCACCTGTCCTTTACCTATAAATTCTTGTCTGTCCTAAAGGCACTGAAGCATGAGAAACACTGAGACAGAATATAGAGTTGAAATACCGACAGAACAATGGAATAATTAGTTTGTCCAAAGGAACACAAGCCAACTGCAATTTGGCTTGATTATGCATGGAATTAAAATTTGTCTCTGCCAATCACATTGGCATCATCTTAAAAAAGGAACCCAGACCACCACGGCTGGCCAGTGAATTGGACCCTGGCAACTTATACAATTATTTTCTATGTGTCATATATGAAAATGAGGCTACTCCATTACTGTCAGCAGGATACATATTAATATTTATTAATTCAGCAGACATTTATTGAATGCCTACTGTGTATAGGTACGTGACAGGCTCTGTGCACAATGGCTAAGAAGAAAATCTAGGACTTTTGCCCTCCCCTAAGAGTTCATCATCAAGAAGAGGGGGATAAAATCAGACAATTGTGGGGGAAATTAAACATGGGGTATCAAGTACTCTCAAGTTTTGGAGATCAGGATCATGTTCCTATCCAATGATCTGGAAAATCTTCAAATAGGAGGGGGCATTTTACAGCAAAAAGCAGAAATGCTGGAAGAAGACATTCTAAGAAAAGAGAATGTCAACATTTAACAAGCTACATAAACTAGACTAGGTGAACTGATTTGGGCAAATGACTTTAGCTTACACAAATTACTTCACCTTCAGGGCAACTTAAAGAAATGAAAGTAATTTCCTCAAATTTTTAGATAACTGCCCAATCTGAAAATATTAGCTTTCACTAACAAACAGAAGATACACTTTAAGTATTTGAAAGCTTGAGGTACACTTTCAGTAAGTAAATGTTAATGCTTTGTTTAAAATAATTTATTTTGGGGCGCCTGGGTGGCGCAGTTGGTTAAGCGTCCGACTTCAGCCAGGTCACAATCTCGCGGTCCGTGAGTTCGAGCCCCGCGTCAGGCTCTGGGCTGATGGCTCAGAGCCTGGAGCCTGTTTCGGACTCTGTGTCTCCCTCTCTCTCTGCCCCTCCCCCGTTCATGCTCTCTCTCTGTCCCAAAAATAAATAAAAACATTGAAAAAAAATTTTAAATAATTTATTTTATAAGCCTATTGCTGACAGAAAAAAGACTTGATAAGACATCATCTCACACCTGTCAGAATGGCTAAAATCAACAACTCAAGCAACAACAGATGTTGGCGAGGATGCCGAGAAAAGGGAACTGAACCCTCTTGCACTGTTGGTGGGAATGCAAACTGCTGCAGCCATTCTGGAACACAGCATGGAGTTTCCTCAAAAAGTTAAAAATAGAGCTACTCTATACCCCAGAAATTGTATTGCTAGGTATTTACCCAAAGGGATACAAAAATACTGACTTGAAGAGATACATGCATCCTGATGTTTATAGCAGCACTATCAACAACAGCCAAATTATGGAGAAAGCCTAAATGTCCACCAACTGATGAATGGATAAAGAAGATGCTGGGGATACACACACACACACACACACACACACACACACACACACAGTGGAATATTACTCATCCATCAAAAAGAATGAAATCTTGCAATTTGCAACGACATGGATGGAGGTAGAGTGTATTAATGCTAAGTGAAATAAGTCTGACAGAGAAAGACAAATACCATATAATTTTACTCATATGTGGAATTTAAGAAACCAAATAGGTGAAAATAGGGGGAAGGGGGGGAAAGAGAGGCAAACCAGGAAACAGATTCTTTAACTATAGAGAACAAACTGAGAGTTACTGGAGGGGGGCTGGGTGGGTTAAGGGGTGAGGGGCATTAAGGAGGGCACTTGTTGGGATGAGCACTGGGTGTTGTATGTAAGTGATGAATCACTAATTTCTACACCTGAAACTAATATTACACTGTATGTAAACTAACTGGAATTTAGATAAAAACAAACAAAATAAGACTTGAAGGATATAAGGCACAATGTTAAATTAACTGATTATTTCTGGGTATTGGAACTTTCTGGGATTAATTTTTGTTTTCTTCTTTGTGTTTTTCTGGGTTTCCTAAATTTCCAATAATAAAGATATATTTCTTCTGTAACCAGCTAGAAGCACAAAAGTTACTCTAAATGTCCTTTAAATGTGTTATTCTTGATAGAGAGTCAGAGCTAATAAGTTCATGTGTTTAACAAATATGTAAGTCCCACTCACATGGCAGGCAATGTCCCTGTGATGGACGCAAAGGTGAGTCAAAGTCCCCTTACAGAGTTTGCAGTCTACTGAGGGAAAAGAAACTAAATGACTTAGACAAATTACAAATATATCATTATGACTTGAAGGAAAGAAAGGAACAGGGTCTTGTGTGAAAGGGAGTCATGAGAACAAACATGATAAAGTTGGTGGGAGGGAAAGGGTAGGGTAGAGCTGATGGCATCTGGGGCCAGATCAGAAGGTGAGTACAGGTGGGCTGGGGAGAAGCGTCCAGCTGCATTAAGCAGCAAGCACGTCTCTGCCCTGGGGTGGAAAACAGATGGGCATCGCGGCAGGACTAATGACACTGGGCTGGAGCACCTTGAGGGGAGGATGGACTGGTCGAGAGGAATTTGTTGAGATGAGGAGGGTCTAGATCTCATGGGTACTTGCAGGCCATCTTCTGCCAATAACTAAACCTGTCCTCAAGTGTGAGCAGTAAAAACTCAAGACAATGAGAGACAGGGGCAAAGAGTTCTGATGCTTGAGTCAGCTGACATGAACCCCCAATTTCCCTTGAAGATGCTCCTATCCAGCCTTCCTAAGCCCCACCTTATTCATCTGTAAAAAGGAACTAAGCCCACCATCATGAGAGTAAGGTGGTTGTTAGAGTTAAGAGAGATAATACATTTGAAGAACAGCACCTAGAACAGAGTAATCAATTTAAAAACTAACAAGCAGCATCTTGAGTATCAAAAAATCCTTCCATTACTTCCTTTTTTTTAAAAGTAGGCTCTGTACCCAACGTGGGACTTGAACTCACAACCCAGAGATCAAGTTGCACGCTCTACCGGCTAAGCCAGCCAGCCACCCCTCCATTACTTCTTTTTAGAGATAAAACCCAAAGTAACATGTATTAGTTTTTTTTCCCAAAAAGCTCTTCTTTATATGACTAAGAGAGATCTAGAATTAAAGAGCCTGTTTTTAGGGTATCAGTTTTTATGCAAAAGAAACAAGCTTGTATAAATATAATCATATATATACCCGAACACACACACACACACACACACACACACACACACACATATATACACTATTTTTTAAAACATTGTTTGAGGTTTGCATCATTAAATTTAACTGAGCTTAGAATAAATAAATATATTGTACACTGCCAGGCAAGTCTAGTTTTACATGTTATCACAAGTGCATTTTATAGGATATAACTCAAAAGAAGAAATACAAACGGAAGGAGAAAAATTTTAAATGGCCACCTAGGAGAGTGTGCTTGTGTTCTCCAGAATTGTTAGTTGTTGTTGTTTTCTTAAGTAGGCTTCAAGCCAAGGTGTAGCCCAACGGGGGGGGGGGGGGGGGCTTGAACTCATGACCCTGAAATCAAGATCTGAGCCGAGATCAAGAGCCAGATGCTTAACTGATGGAGCCACCCAGGCGCCTCCAGAATGGTTAGTTCTGATGACACCACCTTATAGCTGTTTTAATGAAGGAGAGTAAGTAGAACTTACCAAAAGAAAAACAAAATCAGAGAAAAATAGTCTAGTATCCAGTTATTTGTTTGGATTTTTCCCCTTCAACAGTATTGATTATTCCTATTACTTATCATCGTGATTAGTTTGCTAGACTAATCATCTGCCTTAAAAAAGTGCACACACCACCAATAACAAACCCTGTTGGCTCTTTAAAAAAAAAGTTGGGGCGCCTGGGTGGTTTAGTCAGTTAAGCGCCCAACTTCAGCTCAGGTCATGATCTCATGGTTCGTGGGTTTGAGTCCCGGGTCAAGCTCTGTGCTGACAACTCAGAGCCTGGAGCCTGCTTCAGATTCTGTGTCCATCCCCCCACTCCCCCGCTCTTCCCCCACTCATGCTCTGTCTCTCTCTCTCTCTCAAAAATAAAAACATTAAAAAAAATTTTTTTTAAGTTGTGTTGGGGTGTGGGGTGGCTCAGTTGGTTAAGTGCCCAATTCCTGATCTCAGCTCAGGTCTTGATCTCAGGTTGTGAGTTCAAGCCCTGTGTTTGGCTCCATTCTGGGCATGAAGCCGACTTAAAAAAAAAAAAAAGTTGTGTTAAGCCAGTATTATTATTTAATCTGGAAATTCAGGTGAAAACGCATCTACCCTGAAATGTTCATTTGTTCTAGCTCTAATGTCTTTACAACCCTCCAAGGGGATATGTTCACTCAACTGCTTTTATTGTCATCCAGCTTCTTATTCAAACAACTTCAAAATTACCGGGATGCTACAGAAAGAAGCCAGGGTTCTCACGGGATCAGGGGTTATCCACCAAAGTAAAGTTTCTGGTAAATTTGGAAGATATTTTCCTTATTTAAATATAGCTATATATTCTCAAAGACGTTGTGGGAAGCTCTGAATGGGGAAAATAGAAGGAAAAGAACCCATACCCCATTACTATATGCTAAGTTGTGCTTGTGGAATTAAAGGCTTGAAACAAACAAAGGCTTTTGAAGTGAGCGTCTCATGACTAAGTAATCTAAAATTCAGCAGAATTACACATTACCTCAGAGGCCATCATATTAACCCCTTGTTAGTACAGCGTATGGTTCCTCAGAGCGTGCTGGCACAAGATGGCCAGGCCTGGAGCTGGGGAAGATTAATTCTTGCCTATTTTGAACACCAACACAGAGGTGTTGCCTCTATTTTCCTAAAGCTCTCAGGAAATATTTTATGTGTTTAGGAGTTGGTGACAATAGTGACCTTTAAAAATCTTGAACTCTTGAAGTAGATGAGAAGGATAATTATTATCTGGTCCTCTTGTACTTAAAGCACACTGCAAAAATTCATTAGTCTACTCACTAAGTTACAAGGGATAAGACTCACTTCTAATTAGGTATCAGGTGGGAACCTTGCCATTAGAGAATGAAGTTAGGTCAATATGTTTCTTACTGTAATTGCAAGATATCTGTAATGGGTGAAATACCTGTCTTTTGGTTCCTTGGAGCAGAGTGGGGGAAAATCTAAAGAAGTGTTTTTTTGGATCTTCATTAGCAGCTACCAATACTAGACAGAGCATAATGCATAGTAGGTGTTTTTGACTGTTTTTCTAAACTCGCTTAACTTTGCTAAATAAGAATATGATGACATCATCCTCTGTTCAAATATTCATATTAAATTCTCTGTACATCTCTGAACTCAAACTCCACAGACAACCACTCAATCTCCTAAAGAATTCTTATAGTATAGGAATAGTTTCAGAGAGTAATTACTTTCTTTTTTTCTCCCAAGTAAGATCAGCCTTCCTGTCACCAGAGTGTTTGAGATGTTTGGGGCTTTACCTTTGATGAATACATGACATGCCAAGTTCTATGGGTCTACAGATTCATCACTCTCCAAATTTATAGGGATGTATGCAGTGTGATTTGATAAATTGTTTTGTTTTGCCTTTCATCAGTCACACGCTATTGAAAGGACGCTCCCAGTATATCTTAGGCATCATCTATCAAAAATAAGGCTTCGGGGAGAACAAATAAAATGCAGTAAAAACTTGTTGAACTGATAACTATATAATATGAATGTGTCATCTCTGAATATGAAGGACCACTATAAGAGGCTCATATTTTATTTTTTTAAGCAAGTTTACATATCTGTTTCCCAGTGGCTTAAAGTACATTTTGGTTCGAATGTGTGCAAAGCTACCTAAGTGTCTTTGGGGGAGAGAGTGCTATAAATTAAAATGATTATTAATCTTACTAAATCCATTCCTTTTTACTGGCATTTACTTAGGAGATCTGTGCCTCTTTATGATGGATTGGTTTGGCAACTTACTTGATGTACTAGTGTATGAAATAAGAAGTTGGAGTTTGATACTCAGTTTTGCTTTGTTTTGTTTTTAAAGGAAAAAAAATCTATTAAATATCTATTTAAAAAAATCTCTATCGAACTAACAAGTAAACTGACCCAAAAACAGTTAAAAAGAGAATACTGGGACTTTAAAATTGCTGGATCTGGCATTTTAAGTCAAGATGGGAATGGTAATTATTGCATTTATTAATTCAAATTCTATTTACATTTCATCATGAGAACAATGAGTTTCTGCTAATTAGTAAAGTGTTCTCTATTCAAGGCCACTAATGACTATGAGTCCATGAAGATATGTTTGAATCCCAGAAGAAAATTGCTTTACAGGTTTCAGGGCCTCAACTTCTTTTGAGGGACATAAAGCATAGCAGTCAACAGCTCTGTTAAACAGATTCCATGGTTAGAATCTCTTTTTAGACCTTAGGCAACTTTCAACATAATAGATATGGAAAAGCCACCTTGCCAATATATAGAGAGTGCTCAGATGAATGAACAATCAAAGAAAAGAAAACATCAGGAATATTTCAAATTTGCTTTCCTGATAGGAAATATTTCAAAGATTGATAATTTCCAGGGCTGTTAATCGTGGGAATTCTCTCACATGCCTTAGCAAGAATGAGGTGTATCTTACTGATGCTAAAAGACTTTTAAGGCATGCTGTTAAGTGAAAGAGGTAAACTATAGAATAATAAGTCCAATATGAACCAATTTATATAAATGCCTCCTCCTGGCATGTGAGGGAGGAGAAACAGAGAGAGGGGAACAGAGGATCTGAGGCAGGCTCTGCGCTGAGAGCAGTGAGCCTGATGTTGGGCTTGAACTCACGGACCGCGAGATCATGACCTGAGCCGAAGTTGGGCACTCAACTGACTGAGCCACCCAGGTGCCCCTCCTCTCATGTATTTATAAAATAAATGCAAAAATAAAGATCTGGGAGGTTTCAAACCAAACTCCCAATAGAGCTTGGGGTGGGGGTGGGGGACAGGAAAGAGAAGCCAAGTAAAAGGGCTTTTCACATTGTTACTCTAGATACTCCTGGATCAATTCAACCACGTGTAGCAAGATATGTCCTCATATTTCTTATGTAATTATTAAAGAAAACACTTCTATTTTTTTAATAAAAATATTTTTATTTTTATTTATTTTTGAGCAGGGGAGGGGCAGAGAGAGAGGGAAACACAGAATCTGAAGCAGGCTCCAGGGTCCGAGCTGTCAGCACAGAGTTTGACCTGGGGCTCGAACTCGTGAACTGCAAGATCATGACCTGAGCTGAAGTCAGATGCTTAACTGACTGAGCCACCCAGGTGCCCCAAAAGAAAACACTTCTTTATAAAAACTTGTTTATGAATTATCTCATTCACAATTTTTTTCACAGAATTTCAAAGCAGGCAAAGGCATCATTCCATTTCATTGAATTTATGCCTTGCAAACAGTACTGTACTCTGAAACCTTAGGGATTTTCTAAAGTCCTCTGGGGGACAGGGAATGAAGGCTGCAGCTGGTGGCCTTCAGCTACTAACACACACACACACACACACACACACACACACATCCAGACACCTCCCTGCCAACTTTGGCTTCCGGCATTGGCTTTCTCTGTTTCACAAATTAGAATTAAATGTAAGATTTTGAGCAGTGTTTCAGGACTTAAAATGTTTAAAGGCTATTCCAACTCCATTTTGAATTTGTCCCCACAATGACATGAAACTTGCCAGAGGCCATACTTCAGTAGCAGATCCCAGAGAACATTAGGTCTCTTGCCCTGTACCACATGGCCCCTTTAAGACCCCAGGGGTCCCCCCCATCTTGTACACATATCACATATCCCCTCACTTGGAAGTCATAAGCGGCCAGCAACAGAGGCAACGAGATGAACACACTTCACCCTACACCAACTTTCTTATTCATTTCCACTTAAATGTTTGTATTTACCTTTTAATACCATATACAGGTGTAATAACAAAGTCTTCTAGCTTCCTTAAGAAGGATAACTTTTGTAGGAAATTATCTGAATAAATACGTAAGATAGTTTCTGCTATTTTCCTCAAGATTAAAAGATTCCCAAACTAATTAACAAAATGACATTTATTACAGTCAGTAAAGTATAACACTAAAGTCACTAAGTACAAAATAGCTTAAATGAGTCACCTCACCCACCCAATTAAGAGCTGACCCACACGATCCAAGACGATGGTAGTTCCAAGGAGGCGGAAGGGCCACTCATTCCGTAGGAACCCAACCACAGAGGCACATCCCCCCAAGAAAACAGTTCACTGCCATTCTCACCTGCAGAGATGAATTGAAGACAGACAGCTACAGACCCAGAGAGGGCAAAGGGAAAGCCACCCCACTGGGTTGTTAGTTATTGTCACACACTGAAAAATGGCAATGAAATAACAACCTGACATAGAATACCAGACCCCCAAACAGATCTTTTCACATTCCTCCTACTAACAAGGATCTTCCCTTCTCTGAATGCCTAGTCTTTTTTCTTTTCTTTTTTTTTTTTAATTGGTCCTAGTATCACTCACGTTAGCTCTGAATCACACACTCCCGGTGCTGTGGCTTAATTATTTCCTTGTGTGGGATGTGTCTTCCCATCTAGATTATAATCCCAGGAGGGCAGGGTCGCATCATATAGGGTATCTTGTCAAGCCTATAAAATGAATTAATTAGTAGGTACCAATGGATATTACTGACTATCCACCACATGCCAGGCACTGTGCTAAACGGCAGAGATACACAGGTGTGATGGCTAGTTTTCTGTGTCAACTTGGCCAGGTTACAGTACTAAGTTACTGGATCAAACATTCATCTAGATGTTGCTGTGAAGGTATTTTGTAGGTGTGGTGAATGTCTACAATCTGTTGACTTTAAGTAAAGGAGAGTGTCGTCAATAATGGAGGTCAATCTTACCCAATCAGTCGAAAGGTCCAAAAAGCAAAACCGAGTTTTCCCTGAGAAAGTGTAAATTCTGCCTCAAGACTATAGTATCAACTCCTGCTTGAAAGTCTCCATCCTGCCATCCTGCCCGATTGATTTTACATTGACAGCTCCTGGAAGCCAATTCCTTAAAATAAATCATATATACACATTATATATGTACACGTGTTAAGTATCATATATACATGCCATTTATTGTATCCATACCACACACACATGCATATACCTATACATATGCATCCTACTGGTTCTGTTTCTCTGGAGAACCTGGGCTAACACAAGAACTGCACAAAATTCAAGATTCTGTTATCTTGGAACTTACATCCTTCTTGGGGAAAACTAATAATCACTTAAACACACCACTAATCGAAAGAAACACAGTGAGTGACAAAGCTGCATAGAAAATAAAGCAAGAAGATCCGATTGCAAGGGGCAGGAATGCTGCATTGAGACTGCACGGTGTGGGAAGGCTTCACTGAAACAGTGACATTTAAACTGAAACAGGAGCTGATACTCTCATTACTTTTTTTGTTCCTTTCATAGAGCTTGTATAAAGTGATTTACATAGTATGCACTCAATAAATTATTTTGAATAATAATGAGCAGATTAATAATATGTACTTATGGAAGATTGGCCATTCTAATTTTAGGTAACTAAGAAACAAGCCAAGTTTAGGACCTTAATGAGAAGAAAGTCTTTCCTGCAGGCTGAAATTACATCAACTTGAAGCTGGAGGCTCCGGTTTCTGAGTTGATTAATGAATGGAGATGACTGATTAAGTCGTTCTGGGTATGCAATGCCTTTTACCTGCACTAACTGGAAAACAATATAGATATAACGCAGTTGGTAGATAAAGTGCAAAGTACAAAACAGACCCTATTCTGCCTCTTCTTACCTCCTTCTTCCCCTCCTTTCCTTCAAAGTACATCAACACGTACCCGCCCTATTATTTGCCAGGGAGAAAAGATCCCATGTTTCATCTTTCTTGTCCATGGTTCCTACTATCTGACCAATCACATTTACTATCTTTTTATTGAATGGTTATGTGTGTATGTGTGTGTGTGCGTGTGTGCGCGCCTGTGTGTAAGGGGAGGGGGGTAGATAGAAAGTTGAGATTCCTTGAAACCTTAACCCAAGAGATGTTTTTATCATCCCAGAGCTGCACTTCATATTAATTAGGAGAGATCTAATGGCCAGATGACCATTTCAGATGGGGCAGCAAGGCCCAGTTCTGCCTCTCAAGGAACGCAGACTTGAAGTTTATGTTCTTGGCACATAAGAATATGCTAACTGAGGGGGTGTCTGGGTGGCTCAGTTGGCTAAGCGTCGAACTTTGGCTCAGGTCATGATCTCACAGTCTGTGGGTTCAAGCCCCGCATCAGGCTTTGTGTTGACAGCTCAGAGCCTGGAGCCTGCTTCGGATTCTGCTTCCCTCTCTCTCTGCCTCCTCCCCCGCCCACTCATGCTCTGTGTCTCTCTGTCTCTCAAAAAGGAATAAATGTTAAAAAATTTAAAAAAAGAATATACTAAGTGAATATATACATGGGCCAGGTAAGGTGTGGGCTTCTTTAAATGTTCAAGAAGTTTCTAGTGGAGAAACCATGTCTTAAAACAATAATTCTACCTATTGAGAGGGATTAACTGAGTGAGCTAGGACCATGCTGTCCGTCCTTTTGCAGGATGTCAATAAGATTACTTGCCTTCCTGTCTTGAGCTGTGATGCAAAATGCATGAGCTAAGGCTGAGACTCTGAACAGAGAAGGTACATTGGAGCATATTCAAGCAGACTCTCATAGGCAGTAGAGGTTGACCAGAACAGGGAGTGTGTGAAGAGATAAGAGGCGGTGCTAAAGACTCAATTAACACCTAAGCTCTGAGAAACAGACAAAATACTGTGCCCAACAGGCTTGAACAGGATTTCTCCAGTAGCAGAGCTACGTTTTGGGGTGGGTTCATAGGTGACAGATTCAAAGAGTTTTTTTTCAGCAAAGAAGAGAGGAGAGGGAATGATAAGTTAAGCAGAAATAATAACACTCATAGAGCCAAGCATCATAGATTTTTAGAATTAAAGTGGACCACAGAAATAACTGTTCTCATCATTATTTAAATGATGAACTTGAAGTGCAAAGAGAACACATTTTCCCTGAAGAAATCCCACCTTGCTTCTCCATGAATAGGTACTTCTATTCTCCAGGTAGAGGTAACCCAAGTCTATCAATAGGTTCTTGACAGGAAACCAGCTCTACAGAGTTTGCCCTGGGCCCTAGTTTTCAATGATATTATAGCAAGAGACCATTTATAAATGAAACCCTGCGTTTTTGCATTTCGTGTGTCAGTCTGTCATGGTCCCACCTATTCACACTGATTTAAGGTGTCTACATAATAATAATGCCAATGGTCGGAATTTATGAATGGTAGTTCAAGGAAAGATGTTCTGCTTTCCCATGTGAACACGCTTCTGATGATGCTCTATGTGCAGAACATTCTATGCATCACTACACACCCCTTTCAACCCAAACGCCCCCCCCCCACGCCCTTGAAGGCTCAACTACCTACCTGCCATCCCATTTGCTCTATCTAGTCTTTTGGAGTTTCTCCATCTTTTCTGGGCCCTCATGTCCCAGATAAATTTTTATGCCCTGTTCTGATTCTCCCTCATTTTTAGGTGAATCTGCTTGGAGAATAATGTTCTGAATAATGTTTACTTTGTTTTTCGAATCTTGACCTTTGATCAAATTTCCCATGGCCTTTTACTCTGTTCAGAAAATGAAATGCCCTTGCCATGCCCCTGTCTGAATTTCTTTAAAGGTTTTTTTTAAGTTTCTTTATTTATTTGAGAGAGGGGGGGAGAGAGAGAGAGAGAGAGAGAGAGAGAGAAAGAGAGGGGAAGGGACAGAGAGAGGGAGACAGAATTCCAAGCAGGCTCCCTGCTGTCAGCACAGAGACAGAGCCCCACGAGGGGCTTGAATTCACAAACTGTGAGATCATGACCTCAGGTGAAACCAAAAGCCGCACACTTAATCAACTGAGCCACCCAGGCGCCCCAGCCCCAGTCTGAATTTGATTGCAGATGGCTTCCCACCCCCGCCACCCTCCCTGGGTTCTTTGCCACTGAAGACTTTCCATTGTGAATGGGATAATACGTACAGGCCTGCGGCTTGTCCTTCCTTCCTCTGGTCTTGGTCCCCCTTCTGGCTGTGAGGCTGCTGCAGGATAGCCACCACTTGGGAGTGAGTGTTAACAGTAGCGTTTGGATTTCTGCAGTTCTTGCCACTGTACGTCAGGTGAGGGAGCCAAGGCAGAAAGTATAACTCAAGCCAGTATTGTGAACAGAATTATGGCTTGCAGGTAATTCATGAGTTTATTAATTGTTTGTTTTCTCCTGCTCTGGGTGAGATATTAGCCACCACTGCGTCTTTAACCATAATAAACTGACAGACAAGGTGGCCGTGGGAACAGGTCCCTGATTAAAAATCTATGCCCTGCAAACCTGCAAATTAGATAATCAGAGTAGACGGAATGGAGTTTCTCAGCAAACATACAATTGCCATAAACCTCTCAGAAAATAAAGAGCCACAGGTCTAACGAACTTCAGATAAGCGATGCTTGGAAAAGTACAAAAATATGCTTTAAAATGACACTGGTATCAGATATCCATTTAAAGCCTCAAAAACAGCATTAGACCGAAAGAATGCCAAATGGCTAGCTGGAGCACCTCCTTTTTGCCCCCTCTGGAACTGAACAAGGTTTTAGCACCTTGTTGACAGAGCCAAGAAGTGAATGATCGACACTAATGGGATTTTTAATCTTCGACCTAATTAACTTTGTTAAAATTAAGGCTTACTAGGAAGAATCAGCACAAAGAAATTAATTAAAGCAACGGAATTTTTGCTGGATTTAACAGCTGAGTACTGACTATAGCTATAATGCACACGGAGACAGATATCTTAAATTCACTTCCATTTTTCTCTTGTGTGCTTTCATGTCTCCATTTTCGAAAGAGCCTATTTCCCCAAAGCAAAGAGTGCCCATCTTTGCCATCGATACAGGGTATGCCATACTACAGAGGAGACCGCTTGTCTGTCAACACCATAAACCCTCGACCTTGTTGGACCTAGTCTGCCTGGAACCCGGCAAGGTGTCTGACATACGGCAAGTGTTTGATACATGTTTGTGGAAAGAATGAACGTGTGAGTAAGTAATTCTACCTTTAAAAAGAATCAGTGGTAATAAGTGATGGCATTGATGGTCCAGCCTCTGTCCTCCTCACCTTGTGGTTATTACGTGGAAAAAAAAGCAAAGATAAAGTGAACTGAGCCTTCTTTTCCTCGCAGAAACGAAGTTGATGGATGTAACGTTATGTAGTACATGGAAGAATCTTTCATAGTGGCCTACCTCTGAGTAGACCCACTACCAATAAAAATCCACGTACACTGGAAGTGCTATTGGTGAAAATAAAGCAATTCCTTTGTTTTGGATCATAGAGGAATGAAATATTTTTGACGAGTCAGCCTCGTATAGCGTCTACTATTACAAAATGTTCAGGATAGCAATACTTAGAAATTTTATCACAAATTTCCCTGACTCGATATCATTGCACAATGGTCATAATCTAAAGATTTTTTTTTGTGACTGGAGGTCTTAATATAGTAACTATTAGATGATGTTCTGTACAGTAGTGATAGTTTCGGTCTCCTGAGTTTCACAGGGCTCCTTGTCTGCATTCTTTTTGATTCCTTTAAATTTGGCAGTTTCTATCTTCACTCCAAACTCTGGGACAAACATAGCTCTAAGTAAGTAAATAAGAGCAGTAATACACAAAATCTCTATAGCATTGTTTTTGTTTATCACTTTTATTCTTTAACCATTTTTTAAAAAATTATCTACATTCTATCACCAACAGTGGCAGACATGACCACATATATGATCTGGAAGATCTGAAGCTGAGACAGGAAGGTTACAAAGGAAACTGCTATAAAGGGGTGTCCTCAGATGGACCACAGGGCAGAGAGAAGACAGCAGGGACCTGCTTGGGGGAGGAAGGGGGTGGAGGTGGAGTCACAGGGCACCGGTACATTGGAGGCTAAGCAAAATTGTAGCAGATGGAGTAGGGGATGAGATGGAATCAACACAAACCAAGCGCAGGGGCAGAAACTGGCTGGGGGAAGGTGGAGGATCATGTTTGGGGCAGACAGGGCAGTCTGGTGTCTGGAAAACAGCTAGAAAGATCTGGAACAGACTGGAAAGGTAAAGCCATTAAAGGTATTTCATTAGGTGTAGGATGGATTATTTTAAAAGTCATGGCACCGCTGTGAAAAAAATAAGCAAGAGTGAGAAAAGACTTAAAAAGGCAGAGAAACCCTGAAAATCCTCTCCCAGCTCACTTTCGTGAAACAGTAAGTACATGGGCAACAGGGGACAGTGGGCAGGCAGGTGCTTTCATTGTCCTTGGCCTCAGTCAGTTGGCATTTCCCAAAGCTCTCATCTGGTCAAAGCAATACTGTGTCCCATCTCTACCGGCAGCCCTGCAAGAAACCTATACAAACCATACTTTGACTTGTCTATTTGTTACTCCCTAATTGCTGGCCACCAAAACCAAGGAGATAGGTTGTAAAGTGATGAAGCCGGGCCAGTAAAGAAGCCAGGGAGGCAGGGGCACTAGGGACAGAGTGCAGACAAAGGTAAAGGGGTGGGCTGATTAGTAACATAAGATAGGAAGACCACCATCATTAAAGGCAAAGAGGGGGGTGCCTGGGTGGCTTAGTTGGTTAGTCGTCCAACTCTTGATTACAGCTCAGGTCATGATCTCTCCGTTCGTGAGACAGAGCTCCTCATGGGCCTCTGGCACTGACAGTGTGGAGACTGCTTGGGATTCTCTCTTCCTCTGTCGGCCCCTCCCCTGCTCTCTCTCTCTCTCTCTCTCTCCCTCTCTCTCAAAACAAATAACAATTTTTTAAAAAGGCAAAGACGGGGCGCCTGGGTGGCGCAGTCGGTTAAGCGTCCGACTTCAGCCAGGTCACGATCTCGCGGTCCGTGAGTTCGAGCCCCGCGTCAGGCTCTGGGCTGATGGCTCAGAGCCTAGAGCCTGTTTCCGATTCTGTGTTTCCCTCTCTCTCTGCCCCTCCCCCGTTCATGCTCTGTCTCTCTCTGTCCCGAAAATAAATAAACGTTGAAAAAAAAAAAAATTTTAAAAAGGCAAAGAGGGGCAGGTAAGTAAGGTAGGTCCAGGCAGACAAGTTACAAAGTCTAGAATGTCATTTAAGTAAAGGGATTGCACCAGGGTAGAGTAATAACAGAGATTCATACTCAGGGAGTTGTCAAGTGATCCCACACAGATCAGGGTCTAGACAGAAGTGTAAGTTCAGGCCACCAAGCACTCCCAGGGTCTGCTTGAGGATAACCCTGGTTTTGGGCTCAGGTGGGCCTCGGCCCACAGGTGAAAGCAGGTAGTCAAGTGCAATGGCAGATCAAGGGCAGAATGGTGGAGCTATCCACCCTGGGCACCGGCAATAAGGTGGGTCACTCCACAGAGAATTCAGAAACAATGATGAAATTGTTAAAAGTAAGTCTGTTTTTATTATCACCAAGTGCCAACATTTTTAACAATATTAGTGATAAAGTATTCCTTTTGTTGATCTAAGGTCTAAGCAATTGCTGGGCTTATTATGCAAGCTAGCAAATTTTCTTACATGTCCTTTTACGAACATGGTGTTCTGTAAGAAAGTTAAATTAGAAGAACGAGTTATACAGCCGTCTCTCCTGACACACCCAGACTCAGCTACATGCATTTATTTCAAGAGTACAATTCTGAACTGCTTGAAAGTCTATAAACTCATTCTGAATGTAATTCATGTTTGCTAACCGACCTTGGTGGTTCTACATAGTCCTTTATTGAAATAAGGATAAGTAGATTCTAAATAAATATGATGGCACAATGACTGTAATGATGAAGAAAGACAGCCAGTCACAATGCTGTCATTCTTTATAACCCTTCGGAATTTTTATTTCTGCTTAAAATCTTAACGAAACAATGCAAACTGCAAGATGTAGTAGTATGTTTGTTTGCGAAATGTGAATTTTAGTTCACACGTGAAGTCTTTTACTGATTTTGGATAATACTTATTAAATTGAGTTTCTTTATTAATTTAAAAACTAAAATATTAAAAAAAGACTTATTACTGATTCCCTATCACGTATCAGTAAACGATATTGTCATATAGAGAAAGGAGTGTTAAAAATCCCCTCTGGGTGTTAAACACACTAGATACGACACTGGGACAAAAGTGACTGAAATGGAGACTGTGAGGGCAAGAAGTGAGAACATGGCTGTTCCTGAGAGGACACGCTTGAAGTTTCCAGGCATAAACTCACGGTCACCCACAAGGTTACGTACGTAGGTCTTGACTAAGGGTGGATATAGTCTTCCTGCAGAGATTTAGCAAAAAATGGCATTTTTACACTGCTCCACGGCCAACCCATAGAGGTCTATGACATTTTGTATTCTTCTACTTCATGGGGTCATATATCATAGGGAGGGTCTCTAATTTATCAGAATCAGCCCACAAACAAAGGCTAAGCTGGGAACTCCTTGAGGGCAGGGACTATATGTTTCATTTTCAACCCTCAGGACAATCACAGTACATGGAATAACTCAGGTGTTCTAAGTGCTGACAGAATGAATAGACAACGAATAGATTTCAAATAAAATGAAGGTCTTCTAGCATGATAATTCATATCTTTCTTGAAATTTATCCAATTAGTCTATTGCCTGCTTTCAGTTTTATATGGACTATTTTCTCATTTATTAATAAATATGTGCATGACTAAGCACAGTGATTAGTCTTGTGAGTAAAATGATTCCTTCTTTTTAAAGTGTATTTATTTTTGAGAGAGAGAGAGAGAGAGAGAGAGAGAGAAAGGGGCAGAGAGAGAGGGAGACTCAGAATCCGAAGCAGGCTCCAGGCTCTGAGCTGTCAGCACAGAGCCCCACGAGGGTCTCAGACTTAACGAACCATGGGATCATGACCTGAGCTGAAGGTGGACGCTTAACTGACCGAGCCACCCAGGTGCCCCTCGTGAGTAAACTGCTTCTTGATCACTGAAAAACATGATACAACATCTTGTGCGTGATACACCCATGTGCACCTGCCTATACTTGCTAAAGCAACCTTGCCAACCATTTAGAAAATAGGAACTAAATGGAATTCTCTTTTGAATCACACTGAGTGACCTGGGTTTTACACAGTGTGAGACCATCCAATGCAAAAACTTCAAAGAACCTCTTGAGAGATTTATCATTGAACTGAAATTTTGTCCTACTAATTACAAGGGACAGTCACATTGGGTTTGGACTCAGGGCTTGTACTCTCTCATTAAATTTACCACCTGGCATGTAGTAGACCCTCAATAAATATTTATTAAATGAATTAATCATATCATACCCATAATGGCTCATTTGTGATATATTAATAATATATAAAATTCTCAGTAATTTATTATCTATTGCAACCTGATTTCCCTTACACTCTTAATTCGGTCTTAAATGGCCGTTCACTCCCGTTTGCTTTTACTACTGCACTGCATTAAAACACTGCTTCCTTCCCCCAGCTTGTGATTTAAATATGCTAGCAGAAATTCCTATTAATTCCATTCCAAGTATTTGCACAGAACTGATCCACCATAGCCGTCTGCTAATGATGCATCTGTCATTTTATTGACACCCCTAAACAGCTTTATTCTCTTTTCTAATTAAGAGACAAAACTGGTATTGTCAGCTGATGAACCGACATTTGGGGGCTTTTGTTCTAACGTAAAAGGCAGCGCATTAGGGTGCTAAAACAAAAACTCAGGAATGTTAACAGAAAAGCCCACTAGACAAAATATATTTACATGTACGATTTGAATTAAGCTTGTTATAAGCCTAATGCACATACAATATTTTGAGTTAGAGGGGAAAAAATATACACTCGTGGCAAAATATATTCAAAACAAAAAGTGGTGCTTCCTACCCTAACTGGCCATTAAAATTCAGAACAAAGCAGTCTCATGCGCTCTCCGGACAATCAAACATCCTAAGGAAAAAAAATTAAACCTTGAAAAGCTGACCAAAATGGTAAGCTGTCAGAGAGATAATAGTAATGTTTAAATAACAGCTAAATCAGAACTAAGAGTTCTTACAGAAAAACGATAGAAATGAGGTAAATAGCACATTTTTAAAGGCTAAAAAAGCAATGATTTCCTGATGATTATATTAGCCAATTGCCAGAGAAATGACAATTACATACAAGTACAGGACTAACAGCTCACCAGAACGTTCTCAAGCAACTGAGGAGGACAAGCCATAAAAGCTCTATCACCATCACATTAAAAATCTAATCTAAAATCATTGCATGTCAGAAAATTAAGGATTCATCAAAATATTCCCAAAGGTTATGTGCTGAAAGGAATGCATAAGAAGGAGCCACACTCTTTGATTTCTTTATACAGAAATATATCGTAGGATCTACATTTTAAAATAAACTAAATATAAAATCTGGTCTGCCAAATGAGATCATTGTTATAAAGCAGTTAGCATACATTTTGGCACACAGAAAGTGTCTGATAATGTTAGCTGCTCTTATTATTGTTATTATTATTGTGGTGTCAGAATCAGCTCATTGCTTTTCATGGTTCCTTCCCAAGGTTTAAAAGAACCCCCGCAAGAATTTCTTGTGGCTAAACCATAAAATAAGTTCAGCTAATTCTGTTTCTATCCTTCTTTCTAGATATTTTTGCTCGGGTTTGACACACTAGTTCCAAGTTCTTGTCTTTTACATAAATTCATCCTCTCCGCCTCCATGCTTAGGACTGCGACTCTGATCTGTATGTCTTGCTTTTAATGCTCCCATTACCCCAACTTTGTCTTTTGTATCACTCTTGGGACTATGAGCAAACTCCCTCACATGAAGCCCAGGGCTGATTCCTGCTTGTTGAGAAGCAGAGTTTGGGTATGTTGCTTAGGAGCGATGATCATTTCATTAAGCCTGTTACCTGCATGTGCCAAGAGTAAGGGTCCACCAGCAGCCTTGCCCTAAGCCCCTAAGGGTTAGACCTTGGTCTTCCACCCACAGGACGTTAAAAGGTCACAGTCTAGCTGGATTTATGTAGCATTGATTCTTTAACCCTAGAAAAGTCATTAAGACAAAAGAAGGTATCTTATCCTGATCAAAAAACTTCTGTGACAACAAAACCACCTTATTAGTTACAAATCAAATGCTGGCTCAACTTTTATGTTGCAGTGGACACCCATGATCAGTAACCACTCCTTTCACCATCCTCACCGGAGCCACCATGTACAAGGTGACCCAGTCTTGGTTTCAGCTGACTGGTTCAGGAGAGGTATCTCACCTATGCTGAGCCAAGCTGAGCCTTTTTTCTGGAATATTTTGGCCAAGAGAACAAGCGGATACACGTGTTTTTCAGAGCAGAGCAAAACAACGTGTACAGTCAATATGTGGTCACACAACCGCTGCTAGGAACTGTTCCATCCACGGAGCAACAAAGAGTATATGCTCTGAGGTAGAGAGTATATACAGTGACAACCCAGTGTGCAAAATAAACTCATGTTTCTGAAAGGGTCCTACCCATATGTGATGAAGACTATATAGTCCTTTCATATCCTGAGAAATTGGAGCTCTTATAGAACTTAAGGAAACTGCTTTTGGTAAACGGAAATGCCATATATATGCAAGATCATCGTGTGTGTGTGTGTGTTTCTATGTATGTCTCTATATTTCTCTATCATCTATCTATCATCAGAGAGACAGAGAAGTAGAGATTGTGGAACCAGTTTCTGAAAAGAAAGACAGCATAATGGCAATTGAGCAGGAGACTCTTAAAAATGTATTTGGCTGCATATCTATCTATAACAGTCTTTCTATGTTTTGAGTTTCTAGGGGGCACGAAAAGTATAGAGTTGATGATTGATAACCTAGAAAACCTTCCTAATCTTTTTGTTGGAATTCAATTTCATTAAAATAGCCAAACTCTACGGCTTATTTCTCCACATTCGTTTATTCAAAACAGTCAGCCTGAAAGATAAAGCATTGATCAAAAACAGTCTCTACTTTGACAAGAGTTTATGGACTTGTGTCAGGACGGGAATTTCTATCATCATTATTTCATTGGCCAGTGGCTAGGGCTGATGAGCGGGAACAATGAATGAGGAAGTCCTTTGTAAAAGTAAGATGCTATGAGTCTATAAATACGTGCAACACCTTAAGCAAGTATCTATTGGCTTTAACCACCTCTCATGTGGCTTCCTGAGCCCCACAAACTAAGCAAGAGCCTTTTCTTGCAATTTCTGTTATGTAGATAGATGACAACAACCTTTAACATATTTATTTGCTTTTAAAAATATTTTGTTGCTATCGTTAAATAGGATTCACAAAAAGAACATTTTGGGCAAAAGGCTCAACTTGGTGAATGCTAGCAGAGATACCTCAAGTCCTTTTTAATAGAAATTGTCATGAGTTCTTCAACTTTTCCCTAACTTTCCCATTTCTTTTTTATTTTATTTTAAAGAGAACACAAGACTTCCCCCCCGCCCTTGACTATCCATTCTTGCTTTCCTTCCTTCCTTCCTTCCTTCCTTCCTTCCTTCCTTCCTTCCTTCCTTCCCCTCTCTTGTTTTCCCCCTCTCTCTCCCTCCTTTCCTTCCTCTTTCTCTTTCTCCCCCTCTCTCTTCCTTCCTTCCTTTCTTGTAAGGTATAGTAGATTATATCCTCTATTAGGAAAACCAGCTCTTCCTCTCCCAGCCATTCTGTGACTTTTTTCTCTTAAGCTTTTTCTTGTATCACACCTTCATTTTCCTCTGCAATGTTGTACACACTACTGTGCTCTGTCTAACCAGCTGAGCCTTCCTCTTTCAAATACACTCTTATTTCCCTGACATTTACCTTATGGCTGTTCCCTACTGATAAGCCAGACTAGTTCCTCATCTTCTTATTAGAGGAAAAAGTGACAGTCCCTGCCACACCCAGGTCTGTGATTGGAGGAGAAAAGTCCCAAAGTTTCTACTTTATTTAAATTAAAAATATTAAATCAAAACTATGTGTCCTGCAGCATTGTGGCATTGTTTCATTTCAAAAATAAAAAGTCATAATAA
The DNA here is from genome assembly GCF_018350155.1 of Leopardus geoffroyi. Lineage (NCBI taxonomy): Eukaryota > Metazoa > Chordata > Mammalia > Carnivora > Felidae > Leopardus > Leopardus geoffroyi. The sequence goes on along the minus strand of NC_059338.1, from coordinate 138,542,660 downwards.
ACCAGTTCATGGGGGCTTAGAAAATTGAAAACAAAATAAAGAAAGGTGGCAACAGTTGCCAGTGACACAAATTTCCAAAATTTTAGCCAGAAATATGGTTCCAGTGAAGCACATTACAGAGCAGTAAAAAGACCCAGATGATCCTGACCATTACATGCTTTCACTTTTGCCTAGCTTTTAAAGTTGAAATTAAAATGTGAAGCAACATTTAACAATGCTATGCTATATTCGTGAGAAAGTAAGGTTTTCTTAAGCATCCTTCTGTTCCCATTTTGCAGAAGAATCTCAGTACCCAATGCACTCACGCCACTTTAAAGTTTGTACTGTTGCAACCAGTATCACCCAGGTCCACCCTAGGTAACGGGGTCCATTCCAAAATGACCTCCCTCGTGGACCCAGGCATCACCCAACATCCACCCCACCGAAAAAAAAAAAATTCCCAGGGTGCCTGGGTAGTTCAGTCAGTTAAGCATCTAACTTCGGCTCAGGTCATGATCTCACGATTTGTGGGTTTGAACCCCGTGTCGGCCTCAGAGCCTGGATCCTGCTTCAGATTCTGTGTCTCCCTCTCTCTCTACCTCTCTCTCTCTCTCTCTCTCTCTCTCTCTCTCTCTCTCTTCCCCCACCTCAAATATAAATAAACATTATGGGGCGCCTGGGTGGCTCAGTGGGTTAAGCATCTTAAGCATCTGACTTTGGCTCAGGTCATGATCTGATATGAAATGTCCAGAATAGGTAAGTCCATAGAGAGAGACAGTAGATGAGTGATTATCTGAAGATGAGGAGGGGGAGAAATGGGGAGCCATTGCTAATGGGGTATTTTTGTGGGGTAATGAAAATATTCCAGAATTAGATATTGGCGATGGTTGTACAGCCTCACTGATATACTAAAATGGGGGGATTAATTGTACACTTCTTTATAAAGTTTACTTACTTATTTTGAGAGAGAGAGGGAGAGGGAGAGACAGAGAGGGCAAGTGGGGGAGGGGCAGAGAGAGAGAGGGAGAGACAGAGAGAGAGGGCAAGTGGGGAAGGGGCAGAGAGAGAGGGAGAGAATTCCAAGCAGGCTTCTCACTGGCAGCGTGGACCTGATTCCACAAATTGTGAGATCAGATCTGAGCCGAAACCAAGAGTCGGACTCTCAACCAACTGAGCCACCCAGGTGCCCTTAATTGTACACTTTTATCAGGTGAATTTTGCCGCAAGTGAATTACACCTCAATTAAGCAAATAAGAAAATGCAAAGAAAAAACTCAAAGCAAAGCAGCTAAAAGTATGTGGCATACAACAGATGTTCAAGAATGTAAATTAAAAAAAAAAAAAAGAAACAAACTTCTTTTAAAAAATAACTCCTTGGATAATTCAAAGTTTTTCTAAGTATTTTCCAAGGGTGTGTTGCTTTGTATTGCTGGGAAAATAACTCCACCTGCTTTTAGTATTGTGAAAGTTGTAATAAATCATAAAAGCCTCACTCGTTTATTATAGGCCTTTTCTCTAGATAAAATATTTTGCACACTCCAGTGGATTTACCTCAGGTTATCTGCAAGGCTCTCTTCAGTAAGAGGCATTTGGCTTAACGATGGGTTTGGGCGCTGGGAAGGGAGATCGGACACCCCAGTTCAAGGAGCATAGGTAACACCCTGCCAGTCACATTTCCCTCCGCAAGCCTTCTCCTGGGTTTGCAGAGTTCATTCACCCCATATCCCAATCCAGACAAAAACGCTTGGTGTCAAATAATAACACTCAACTAGTGTTGCCTATACTCTGGGCTCCTGTCGTCAGCATAAAACTCACTTTTTGCCTCAGTGAGAGCCATGGCAGTAATATAGATGTCTGCACATAAAACTGCAAATTCAAGCTGGATCATTGTACCTGTGACAGCTCTGAACAGCTCCTGCAAGCGCACTCTACCCTTCATCTCCATCACCTCCTTTAGCAAAGCTTTAAAGGCCCAGTGGCTACAATTTATATGCAAAAGGCATCTAAAACACTTTCTGGGTTTCCCATTTTCTAGGTCTCTTCCTCCTTCTTTCTTTCCTCCCCCACCTTTTAAAAATTCACCTATTAGTTTAGCATAACTATTTAATACATATGGATTATGTGCTAGGCACCGAATGAAAATAGTTGAGGATACTCTGGATGAGAAAAAGGATACACTGCATGAAAAAAGACATACATAGGAGGTCCCTACATCTCATTACAAGACGCACCTCTACAGTAAGCTTTCATTTAAACTTTGGTGCAAGTTTCTGGGGTTCTGTTTCTAGGCAATGGGAGCTACACATTTTTTGATTTAAAAATAAATTCTTGAGATATTTCGCATTAAGTTTACATAGCCTTTCATTTCTTTCCTAGTGTTAGTTTTTATAAAATTGCTATCTATTTTTTTAACCTTTAAAAATACTCTTTATTTTGAAATATATTGCATACTTTTTGAGATAAATTCCTTAAAATACATATGACCATCAAACTTTTTTTTAACTTTAATTAAAATTTTTTTTTAAATTTACATCTAAATTAGTTAGCATATAGTGCAACATTGATTTCAGGGGTAGATTCCTTAATGCCCCTTACCCATTTAGCCCATTCCCCCTCCCACAACCCCTCCAGCAACCCTCTGTTTGTTCTCCGTATTTAAGAGTCTCTTATGTTTTGTTCCCTTCCCCATTTTTATATTATTTTTGTTTCCCTTCCCTTATGTTCATCTCTTTTGTCTCTTAAAGTCCTCATATGAGTGAAGTCTTATGATATTTGTCTTTCTCTGACTAATTTCGCTTAGCATAATACCCTCCAGTTCCATCCATGTAGTTGCAAATGGCAAGACTTCATTCTTTTTGATTGCCGAGTAATACTCCGTTGTGTATATATATACCACTTCTTCTTTATCCATTCAGCCATAGATGGACATTTGGGTTCTTTCCATACTTTGGCTATTGTTGATAGTGCTGTTATAAACATTGCAGTGCATGTGTCCCTTTGAAACAGCACACCTGTATCCCTGGGATAAATACTTAGTACTGCAATTGCTGGGTCGTAGGGTAGTTCTATTTTTAATTTTTTGATAAACCTCCATACTGTTTTCCAGAGTGGCTGCACCAGCTTGCATTGCCACCAACAATGCACAAGAGATCCTCTTTCTCCTCATCCTCACCAACATCTGTTGTTGCCTGAGTTGTTCATGTTAGCCATTCTGACAGGTGTCAGGTGGTATCTCATTGTGGTTTTGATTTGTATTTCCCTGATGATGAGTGATGTTGAGCATTTTTTCATGTGTCAGTTGGCCATCTGGATGTCTTCTTTGTAGAAGTGTCTATTCATATTTTTTGCATATTTCTACACTGGATTATTTGTTTTTTGGGTGTTGACTTTGAGAAGTTCTTTATAGATTTTGGATACTAACCTTTTATCTGATATGTCACTTGCAAATATCTTCTCTCATTCTGTTGGTTGCCTTTTAGTTTTGCTGATTGTTTCCTTTGCTGTGCAGAAGCTTTTTATTTTGATGAGGTCCCAGTAGTTCATTTTTTGCTTTTGTTTCCCTTGCCTCCAGAGACGTGTTGAGTAAGAAGTTGCTGCAGCCAAGATCAGAGAGGTTTTTGCCTGCTTTCTCCTCGAGGATTTTGATGGCTTCCTGGCTTACATTGAGGTCTTTCATCCATTTTGAGTTTATTTTTGTGTATGGTGTAAGAAAGTGGTCCAGGTTCATTCTTCTGCATGTCGCTGTCCAGTTTTCCCAGCACCACTTGCTGAAGAGACTGTCTCCATTCCATTGGATATTCTTTCCTGCTTTGTCAAAGATTAGTTGGCCATACGTTTGTGGGTCCATTTCTGGGTTCTCTATTCTGTTCCATTGATCTGAGTGTCTGCTCTTGTGCCAGTACCATACTGTCTTGATGATTACAGCTTTGTAGTATAGCTTGAAGTCCGGGATTGTGATGCCTCCAGCTTTGGTTTTCTTTTCAAGATTGCTTTGGCTATTCAGGGTCTCTTCTGGTTCCATACAAAGTTTAGGATTATTTGTTCTAGCTCTGTGAAGAAAGCTGGCTCTATCTTGATAGGGATTGCATTGAATATGTAGATTGCTTTGGGTAGTATCAACACTGTAACAATATTTGTTCTTCCTCTCCAGGAGCATGGAATCTTTTTCCATTTTTTTTGTGTCTTCTTCAATTTCTTTCATAAGCTTTCTATAGTTTTCAGTGTATAGATTTTTCACCTCTTTGGTTAGATTTATTCCTAGATATTTTATGGTTTGTGGTGCAATTATAAATGGGATCGATTCCTTGATTTCTCTTTCTGTTGCTTCATTGTTGGTGAATAGGAATGCAACTGATTTCTGTGCATTGATTTTATATCCTGCAACTTTGCTGAATTCATGAATCTATTCTAGCAGGTTTTTGGTGGAATCTTTTGGGTTTTCCATATAGTGTATCGTGTCATCTGCGAAGAGTGAAAGTTTGACCTCCTCCTGGCTGATTTGGATGCCTTTTATTTCTTTGTGTTATCTGAGTGCAGAGGCAAAGACTTCCAACACTATGTTGAATAACAGTGTCGAGAGTGGACATCCCTGTCTTGTTCCTGACCTTAGGGGGAAATCTCTCAGTTTTTCTCCATTGAAGATGATATTAGCGTTGGGTCATTCGTATATGGCTTTTATGATCTCGAGGTATTCTCCTTATATCCCTACTTTCTTGAGGGTTTTTATCAAGAAAGGATGCTGTATTTTGTCAAATGCTTTCTCTGCATCTATTGAGAGGATCATATGGTTCTTGTCCTTTCTTTTATTGATGTGATGAAACAGGTTAATTGTTTTGTGGATATTGAACCAGCCCTGCATCCCAGGTATAAATCCCACTTGGTCATGGTGAATAATTTTTTTAATGTATTGTTGGATCCGGTTGGCTAATATCTTGTTTAGGATTTTTGCATCCATGTTCATCAGGGAAATTGGTCTATAGTTCTCCTTTTTAGTGGAGTCTCTGTCTGGTTTTGGAATCAAGGTAATGCTGGCCTCATAGAAAGAATTTGGAAGTTTTCCTTCCATTTCTATTTTTTGGAACAGCTTCAAGAGAATAGGTGTTAGCTCTTCCTTAAATGTTTGGTAGAATTCCCCTGGAAAGCCATCTGGCCCTGGACTCTTGTTTTTTGGGAGATTTTTGATTACTAATTCTTACTGGCTTTCGGTTTGTTACTGGTTTTCTTACTGGTTATGGGTCTGTTCAAATTTTCTATTTCTTCCTGTTTCAGTTTTGGTAGTGTATATGTTTCTAGGAATTTGCCCATTTCTTCCAGATTGCCCATTTTACTGGCATGTAATTGCTCACAATATTCTTATTATTGTTTTTATTTCTACTGTGTTGGTTGTGATCCCTCCTCTTTCATTCTTGATTTTATTTATTTGGGTCCTTTCCTTTTTCTTTTTGATCAAACTGGCTAGTGGTTTATCAATTTTGTTCATTCTTTCAAAGAACCAGCTTCTGGTTTCATTGATCTGTTGTACTGTTTTTTGTTTTTTGTTTTTGTTTTTTTTTTTTTTGGTTTTGATAGCATTAATTTCTGCTCTAATCTTTATTATTTCCTGTCCTCTGCTGTTTTTGGGTTTTATTTGCTGTTCTTTTTCCAGATCTTTGAGGTGTAAGGTTAGGTTGTGTATCTGAGATCTTTCTTCCTTCTTTAGGAAGGCCTGGATTGCTATATATTTGCCTTTTATGACTGCCTTTGCTACATCACAGAGCGTTATCATTTTCATTGGCTTCCATATACTTTTTAATTTCCTCCCTAACTTCTTGGTTGAAAACATCAAACTTTAAAATAGAAGTTGTATTTACAATGTCCTACTAGAGCTCAATATTACAAGAAATAATGAAGTGACTACTTAGTATAAATTCAAAATCCTCACAACTGAATGATAAGTTCTACATTATTTCTAGGATTTCCTGAAAAAGGAGAGGGGGCATATTAACAAGTGAATTTCCTCACAATGCACCAACACACATAACGCTTAGTTTATTGTCAGAAAACACAAGGACCTATCTTATACGCTGACACCTATAGACACATATCTAGAGGTATTATTATCCCCCAATTCATGAAAAGTATAATACATTTCCTCTTCTGCACTATGATTTATTAATCAAATTAATGAATGTTAAAATACCCATTGTCTGTATTGATTATACACAATCCCTCACTAGCTAATAGTCTAGCAAAAAATTCTATTTGATTCTCAGTTTCAACTGGCATCTCCACTCTCGGAAAATGTGTCAAATAAATTGCAGCTATGTATTTCCTACATTAAAATACATATTCCTCTTATAAATAAGGAGAACTACATCTTGATGTGATACTTTTTTTTCCTAAAAAGATATTCTAGAAGAATATCCCATCACTACATAGCCTTTAAAATAAAACCAACTATTCAATGTCATCACCTTTCTCAGCTTTGTGATAAAACATTCTATTTAAAAAGTAATGAACAGGAGCACCTGGGTGGCTCAGTCAGGTAAGTGTCCAACTTTGGCTCAGGTCATGATCTCACAGCTCATGAGTTCGAGCCCCGCGTCGGGCTCTGGGCTGACTGCTCAGAGCCTAGAGCGTGCTTTGGATTCTGTGTCTCCCTCCCTCTCTGCCCCTCCCCTGCTCATGCTCTCTTTCTCTCTCTGTCTCTCAAAAATAAATAAACATTAAAAAATTAGAAAAAAACAAATAAATAAACAAACAGAAAGTAATGAACAAACCCAGATGTTGTGTATTGGGGGCATAGAGAGCTACTCTTTTTTGCCGTCTACATTGAAGTCAAGTAGCTCTCAGATCCTTGTAATTTGCAATCTCCTTTTCCTGCTTAGAAAATGCTGGTTAAACACACACACACACACACACACACACACACACACACACACAGAAAATTTATGTATTATTCATTCCCAAATTTGAAGGGATAACATGCATTTTCAATAACATCTATCTGTTTCTCTGTGGTTGAAGAAATATTTGAGACTTGTTCTATTCAAAAGAGAATATGTAAAATGAATTTTGGAAATTGAAGAGATGTTTCAAGGCAGACTTATGCTTCTCCCTTCACTGGAACTACTTCTCCTGCTCTCTCCACTGTGGGATGTGGATACAAATATCCCCAGGCATTCATTTTCTGCCAGGACATTTTTGTGGTTTAAAAATGCACATAGCAATTAGTTTTATGCCTTCCAGTAAGAAATGGAACCGAATACTCATGGTAGGAAGGGATTGCACCCGTGTCACTGTGCCTGGAATTCAACACTCCATTCCCCCTGCTGGTTTTATAACAATTCAGTGCTTTGGGACAGAGAAGCTCCTGGGGTAAATGCTGCTTGGGGCTGGGGGTGGGGGCAGTTTAACAATGAAAGCAAGAGGAGTCATATAAATAGCTTAAGAATAATTTGAACATTCTACATCAACATTCACAGCTTCTAAACAGTTTCCAAAAGCATAAATTGACATAAACATTTATCAAAATGGTTTTCTTTATCAAAAAGTATAAATGTCCTCATTTATCAACACAAATTCAACCATTATAGGTAATAGAGTCTAGGGAAATTAAGTTGGCTTAGTGATCACGACAGAAAATGATGTATAATAGCACTCCCCAAAGCTCTGAAAGACAAGAGACGCTAAAGGATATTCACTTCCCCCTATTTTAACTCCTATCCACTGTGGAAGGATAGAGACTGCCAGAAAAGTAGGAATCCCACTGGCACATGCATCCAGCGTGTGTAAAAGTAGGCACCAATACAAACATATGGTTGTGATGGCCATGGGAGTGTGGATATCTCAGGGGTTAGAGGTGGAACGTGGATGGCCTCCATAGTCATTTTCAAGTCTACCTGCAATAGTCTTGTTTCTGCTCACTATTGACTCCCGAGTGCCTGAGACATAATTCATAAAGGAATACATTCAACAAAATGGCAATGGCACAAAAAGTACTTCCCACTTCAATGTAGCCTGAGGAACTAGCAAGTCTTTGTCTAGCACCAGCAGCTTGGGATCACTGGGACATTATAGGCCCTTACTACTCACCCAGTCTTACCACCCCCCCACCAAAACTGAGGAGTTCAGCTGCTATCGCACTAAGGGAAGGAGCCAGAGCAAGCCTCCTGCCTCATAACTCCTAGATCAGGGTGACTTCCCCACTCACGACTCTTCGATACTGACCAGGTTTGTCACAGAGTTACTGAGAATATCCAAAGGGCTGTCCTTTATGACATAATTCAAATTATTTGTCCTGGAAAGTACAGAGTGTAGATTTCTAGATTCTAGATTCTCAAAGGATTGCAATCAGTCAGCATTAACCAAGTGTCCTCTGTGGGCGAAACATGATCAGAAAACAAATTTACAGATGAAATAAAGAGAAAGGATCACAGAAATAAATACATGATACACTGACAATAGATGCCTGCCCAAAATAGTCCCAAGACTAGCTACCTTCCATTGCCTCTGATTCCATTCTCATGAAGCAGCTTCTGGAGGATCAATGTGACCTCAAGTTACCTAGATGTCAGCAAGGAGTTGTCCTGATTAGAATATTCAAGCATTTGTGTCTCAGAAAGGGTCCGTCCCCCACTGTAAATTAATAAATGATCATTCTCATTTACTCATGTCTCTTGTTAGACAGTAAGTGTACATCAATCCCCAAGAGAATGGTTAATCTGTATTTACTGACAAAGTCAGGTGTTTGGACTACAGAGCAGGGAACCACACCCTGGAGCAGAAGGATGGAGCCAGGACCTCACTCTGGCCTGCCAAATGCTTCCCTTGACATTGCTAGATCAGCACTAAAAACAACAGAAATTGGGCAGAGACATTTTGAAGAATGTCTTAGTGGAGCTAACAGAGACAGTAAAAGCTGGATCAGTGGCCGAAGCAAATCACAGCTATAGTTGTGTACGGGTAAATTAAACTCAAGATGGTGTGGTGCAACTTTCTCTGACTTTATCACACTGCATACACCTTCAAAGCAGAGAAGGAAAACAAGTCTCCTGAAACCATTCCCATATCTAATATTACAATAATCTGTATTTTTCATGAGCAGGACCCAGATTATTTTTTCATTGCTTCTATCTACCCGGCACCAAGCACTGCCTTGTTTCATGATAGGTGCTCAATAAATATTTGGCTGGCTGGCTGGCTGGCCGGCTGAACTTCCATATTCTTCCAATTTTTTTTCGACTCATAAGTAACTCTTCTGGAGGCTAATGCAGATGTTTCTAGTCTGCTAGGGTAAAAAGTACTTTTCCATTTCCAGAACTTCATATTTAGATTTAAGTTGTTCAGACCTGTCTCCCCACCATCTGAAGAGGCTGATTAGGGCTTGGTTCTACCAAGTGTCAAAGACTTGAGACCACCTGCTTCTTTGCTCTTAGGGCAATGATCTTGGGTTCTCATCTGCAACCTTCTCCAAAGGAAGCCCCATTATGACCATTTGTGAAGCATAAACAGGATAATAAAGTATTAGCATGCAAAAATCCAAGGCCTGACCATGGCTAGAGGGAGACAGCCCAGTATCAAGGGTGTGTGTGTGTGTGTGTGTGTGTGTGTGTGTGTGTGTGTATGTGCGTTGGCACTGAGCCTTCAGAGGCAGGACTCCTTTTCATCCAGTCCAGCAAGCTCAGCACCACAGCAATGCTTAGCATCACTGGTCAAGTGACGCTAATCTTGGAGATGATATTTAAATGATTTTTTCCTCTACCTTTTAAAATAAGAATAAAAAAATGTTATGCTTAAAGTCATGGGTAGACTGGGGGTAGGATGCAAAAGGACCATAAAATATACATGGAGTGGGTTAACAATAAACTCGGGATGTAGTTTTCAAGAGAGTTTAAGAAAATAAATGTTTGATTAAGAAAAATGAAGAGTAATGCCACACACACATACATAGGTATATACACATATATACATACACGTATCTGTGTGTGTGTAACATGCCTGATGGTCTCCAAAGCCTGCTAACTAATTAACCTGGTCCTCCTAGTAATCCTGTGCGGAAGACAGAGAAGTGATCGTCTTCCCATCTTAAGAAGTGAAAACTGAGGTCTAAAGGTCTAAAGTGATCTGCTGGAGGCCAGATGGCTAGTAAGTAGTGACAAGATCATAACTGGGTCTCTTGATTCCCAGACCAGTATGTTTGTTTAGATAATCTATCCTCAATATGTGGTGAGGCTTGGGAGACAAAATTACCATCAGCTCCATTTCAAAAGGGCAACTAAAAAGAAAGAGAAAAATAAGGCAATGTGTTCGGTCTATTATTTTACTAAGCTCTCCAGATTCTTTACCTATTGAATATTTCATGAACATGAAGACCCCCTTTAATTGCTTCATTCCTGGCCCAAAGTCATAAGACAAAAATAATTTAATTTCGAACCTTTTGTAGTGTGAGGTGATTAGAAAATATCATCTGCAACAAACTTTTAATTATATGCCCAGGGTCAAACATTTGAAACCTTATTTCCATCAAACCTGCTTTTTAGTTTTTCACACAGTTCCTTTTCTATTTACCCCGACCCTGCATTCAGCTGGGAAGCAAGACCTTCTAGCCCCTCCCTTGCTCCAGATGAGGGAGAATAAGGGAGTTCTGTCCCCGTCGCTGTTCTGCAGCCAAGCTGCCTGCTTGCTCTCTGAGTGGATCCTCAGAAGGTGTGGGGCAGCAATGCACACGACCGGGCTACCGCAACTCAGCTGCTCCCCACCCACGGCCCGTGTGAGCTACGTCCACCGTCAGACACAGAAAAGGAGAGGAAGTGTTTAGACACTCCTACAGCAATGACACAGAGCCGTTTTATGTCTGTTGAATAGAATAATAAAAAATGAGGTAGTATTTCAACTGCTTTTTATTTCACTTTTCTAGTCATTTATTTTTATTGTATTTTACAGGAGTATTGATCCACAACAAATTGGAAAGGAAATAAAAGAACTGGTCTGTCACCACTGACAGCACATAGATGGGAGAACTTTGCTAGCAAACCCCACCAGGCCTTCTGGGTCCGGTTTTATGTGGGGGAAGACAGTGGTTGTTAGAATATCAAGGATACCTGTATCTCACGGTGAGCACATAAGTTACACAGCCAAATATATATATATATATATATATATATATATATATATATATACAGACATACATATACATGTATATATATACATATATGTACGTCTGTATATATCTATATCTGTAATAATAATTGCCTACACTTTTGATTATCCATTGTGTCGTGACCCTCTGGGTGACTTCCGCATACATGGGTAACGAGGAGCAAACAACCCAGAAAGGAAATCAAATCAAACGCCAGTCATGTGTAAGGTAAGACATTTAAGCATAAACCCAAGGGGTCCTGTTGGAAACCTGAAATTTTAAAAAACTTGAACTCTTCCATTATATGCTGCTGACTGAAACCAACCACGCTGAGAAAGGAATGGCTGTCCCTGCCCTCCCTCTGATTTTGGGTAGCTGAGGTGAAAGAAGCAGGTGGTTTCTGTTCAGTTCCTCATTTATTAACTGGCTCTGTGAAAACACACGCACAAAGCCACTTGTTTGGTGGTCTCAGAAGAGGGGCTGAGGACTGACCGGACATGAGACACAATTACCCTCTCACCCTGGAAGGAAGTCCCTGCAGGTTAGGGGTGATGTATATCAGCAGGTCAGAATGAAAAACACCAGCACAGCTGCTGCCTATGTGGTAAGGGCCTGAGGGAGAAAGAGAAGATTTTCATTTCCAGATCACTTCTTTCACCAGTACTAAAATGGACTTAACAAAATTAGTGATCAGGCTATCATGAAGAGATGCTCTTTAATCCCTCATCTTTCAGATTGCTAAATCTGTCATTTTGAGGAAGCATTTTCAATGACCACTTTCTGAAAGTTGTATATCCTTCTAAGAACAAAATAAAATATGGTGGAAAATTCCTCTTGCGGGGAGGGGAAGATAACGGACCTGATAAAATTAAGGCTGATTACCATGACATTTTCTATGCATATAATTTTGTGGGCAGACAATGGATGTGTTATCAACATTCTAAAACAGCCCCGTTTCCTGTTCTCAGGTTTCTTGGCCTTCATGACAATGTGGACTCCCTCTAGTGGCCAAAGTAATATATGTAAATTCACAGGTTTGTTAACAAAAAAGGTTATCTTTCGTGATTTGGCTGTTTTCAAACGAAAATAATTTTCTTTGGCATACAATTTCTTTTTAGAGTACTTCACATGAGGTAATTATATATAAATCAAAGAAAGAGCAAAATGTAGATTTTATTCTTAAGTGTATATGATATATATTTAGTTATAATTCTTATAATTGATTAGACAGAAATTCATCTTCTGAATTTGTAATGTTAAATGTTCAGAACAAAGAAGATTCATTAAATTTATGAGTAGGACCATGATTATTCTTTACCAATACTAGTGCCTACCATTTAGGTGACTGTTTTTCCACAGACAGATTATTTCCAAAGCAGGTATCAGGTCATTAAGCAGAATCATTACAATCTGATGCCTGAGATGAAGGCTTTATTAAACATAATAAACATTTACCCTTTAAGGTGAAATGACACATTCCTTAAATGTTAGAACTACTAGTTCTGGATAAAGGAGATAACATATGCGGAAATTCTATAACCTGCAAGGCCAAAAAAAAAAATGGATATAATTATTTTTTTCACTTAATCCTGAAATTTGTTTGTACAGATGAAAATAAAACCTGAGAATCAGAGAGCTAAGGTGACTTGCTCTAAGGCACTGAACTAGTTAGAAGAAGAGGAAGCTGGAATCTGAGTCCCCTGACTCTTTCTCCATCTTTTTGGACTACAGATGACCGAGGGGAAATAGTCCCCAAGTTGCATTGTTCCCTTAAGCTTGCATGTTAGCACAGACTTGTGACTATAACATTTGTAGAACGATTCCCACATGAAAAGGACTATTTCTTTAGACCTATCGCTAATATCTTTTTACACTGTATTGATTATTTAAGGACTTTCAGAAGCATTTGTTACCTGACAGAACAAACTCCTAGGAAATTCCTTTTATGGAATGGAAATGAGAAATTGCTAATTACTAATATCGATAGTATATGCAGATTCTTGGTTCCAGTGCTTTCCTGGCTATCATGGATTTGAAACTTAAACTCCAAATTTCTTATAAATTTCTATGATTTTTGTGAAGAACAAGTTAGTAAAAGTGCTTTGAAAATTACGGCAAATGCTATAAGAACAAATTCTTGTTTTAGTTACCCAAAGTTAAATCACACACACAAAAAAGATTTTATCTATTGCTTTAGTTTCCTGAAAGAGGAAAGGAAGAGAAGGAAATCACTTATTTTTTTAGGAGAATGAATGAAACTAGAAGAAAATCACCCATTATCTCCACAAATACGTATCGAGTGGCAGGTTCTGTGCTAGGTGCTGAAGAACACATTATAACTGCCTCCTGAAAGTTTTGGCATTTGATTTGGAAGAGAATTAAAATCTTGTCATTATCATAGCTGTGAACTATCATAATTATACTCCCTTAAAATACAGTAATGGATTTTCAATTCTTGGGGAAGGCCAAACACATTTTGAATCATTGAGTTTTTTTCATGTTTTGAAAGTTTAGGAGACCCCCTTATCAATCCAAATTGTAAACTCTGAGAGACTAGGGGGTGTGTCTGTCTTGTCCACGTCCATGTGCCCAGCACCTAGGATAGCACCAGGTGCAGAGTAAGCATTCATTACATATTTGCTGCATTTGAACTCCAGACTGGAAATCAGAAGAGTTCATCTGGAGGGTGAAGCGTTGAAGGTTTGAAAGAGGAACTGAGCTAGAGGAGGATGGAGATGTTTTAGTGTCTTGCCTAAAGCACCTTTGCCAACAGCATGCTACCTAACCTGGGGGAGGACCTCAGTTAGGCTTTACTTTTCAGTTGGTTGAATATCGACCACATTTGCCAACAGCATGCTACCTAACCTGGGGGAGGACCTCAGTTAGGCTTTACTTTTCAGATGGTTGAATATCAACCACATTTGCCAATAATTATCCACACATTATGGAGCCTCCCCAAAGTGTCCTCTATCTTCCAAGTTGGTAGATAAAAAAATGCATGAACTCTTAACCACTGACTGAAATGTCAGAAAAGCAGACGATAGATATCAACATTGATTCTTCAGAGTTAATACAAAACAAATGCATGCAAAAACAAAACCAGTTCACGCGATTCACTTTTTACTCTTTAAAGGCTGACCAAGAGGGACAAAACAGGGCTCACTTCAATTAGACGTCTTCACATATTAGACTTATTGATTGTGACAATATTTTTGAAAACCAAGAGTAGAATCACCTCACTCCATGTGTCTGTGTCAAACAAATCCCCAACTTAAAAAATAAAGAGAGCTGAAAACCTATAAAATCCCACCAGCTTTCCAATGTTCCATGCTTTTGAAAGTTTTTTTTATTTTTTTAAAATCTTAACACATGATGGGTGATAGAAGCTTCTTTTTACTGTCAGAGAGATCAAAGAGAGGTTGAGAAAGAATCCACAAGCAGATGCTGCCCAGTGACAAACCTGAAAGAAGCAGACAGTGGGGCCAGATGTTGGGGTGACCTTCGGTCTGCAGAGCTCATTGGCATGGTGTTGATTTAGATGGTTGTTGGCAGAAGCTTTAGATCCAGCAGCAGGGGGAAAAAACCTAAACTATGGAATCCTTTCTCACTCTTTCCCATCACTAGAAAACCCGAAACCACTGGTCAGTAGTGCTGATGGCTGTCAAAGAAGTTGAAGTCCCCACACAACCCTGCCAGTAGGTATCACATCAAAAAGGAGTTAGCTGCATGAACAAGAACATCTTCAGGCTGTGCCATTTTGCATCCCACTCAACTTTCAACAGCTGTTTCTTGAGCGAATACAGATGCAAAATAATTATACGAAAAGAACAACATATTCAATATATGGGACAATGTTTACAACTATTACAGAGCTATTAGTAGAGGACATTAACAAAGAAAGATGCTGACATGTCTAAAAAGTGAATGCCCTTCGACAGTTCTAATTAGTGTTCAATGGAAGTTCTCTTAACTTGAACTCTGAACTGTCAACTCTGGAGAAGGATGAGAAAGTATCCTTTGATCCAGCAGTATTACTCAAATCGGTACTGCAGATACCAAAAAAGAATACATAATGACACATTACAGTTTTAAAAGCTCCCCTCACAGTTATGTGATTCCTCCCATCATTCACTCAATAGGAATGTAAAGAATTTTTCCTGTGACTGAAATGTTCTTATTACTGTAAACACTGGTAAATAAGGCAAAAGATCTCTAATCTTAGATTCTGACATTATTTTAAATCTTAGCCACTATACAATGCTAAAACACAGAACAGAAATAGAGGTTTACTTTATATTATTAGATATGATTGAAGACCACACAGTTCTTCTGACGCTTTTAGACATTTTGTCACTTTACCTGGAGAAATATACACTGCTTATTCTGCATTGCTGCTGATGTCCAGCACTTGTCAAAACCTCTATCTGTCAAGGCCTTCACAAAGAGTTGCAAAATGACAGATCAGGATGTCTGAGTTGATGGAGCCCCAGGAAAAATGGAACAGATAGAAAATTCATGACTCTAAACTATATCAAAGTGACTTCTGTCAACATCATGTCAAAAGAACTGTTCATTTTTAGAGGGTTTTTTTTTAATTATATAAACACTTTTTTGAGTATGAGCTAAGTGTAATGAAAAAATTTTCTTGGTGTACAGTATGATCATCCAAATGTTCCAAAAATACACTTTAGATCATCCAGGAATAAGGAAAATTCTAATAGTAGACACTGTCTGCCAGTTAAAACCAATGACATTCAAGAGAGATGTATGAAGATACTATCGGCTTAAAATAGGACAAACCATCTGGCTTATAAAGGAACAAAAGTATATTTTTTGCATATTTTTTGGACCCATCAAATTTCTACAACTGGATTAAATTTTATTCTTCTACAATCAGTTTTGATCCATTTCTTGCTTAGTGTGACAATTATAAAACACTAATTCAGTGTTATTTTCTTGAACAGGTTTCCTAAAATATCTGGTATTATTTTAATTTTCAAAAAATCACTGGAAAACCCTCATAATGCATAATTCCCTTAAATTATTGCTTTCAGAAGGAAGTAAAAAATAAATGGCTTATAATATGCAGTACTGCATACACAGGAACACTGCATAATCACATTCAAAGAGTCATTCACCGAATGAAATATGAGTTGCATAAATCTGGAAATGACCACTCTCTCTCTTTAATTCCCAATACCTTTTAGGGAGGATGGCTGGCACCTGGTGCTAGAACCCAGGCAACTTGATTCCCACTGCGCATATGTCACCAAAACAAACAGATAAATGACCTTGTGAAGTAAAGACCATGAACGATGCAACGTGTATATATACAGAGCAGACAGGAAGGGATAATACACTATACACACACATGCATGCACACATGTGCAGGGACACGTGCATGCACACACTCACAGGCACACATGCTCCTGAAAGAGGACCCAAATGCACAACTTCCACAAGCACCGTTAACTGTCCACGATACTGCTGTTCACTTACACTACTTCGCTGAGCTAGGATTTAGCAATTTTTACATCAGTCTTTCCTGTAGCTCCCTTACAGAGACCGTCTACAATCCCTCCGGTGGTGGCTACTGACTCAGTGCACTTGTCTGGTTACAGAAAAACTCCATTACCTGTGACCAGAAAGGTTTGCTTACCTCCAGGGTGACAAAAGATCTCAAAAAATAATGACCACTTCCAGTTTTGAGAAAAGAAGCTTCCTTCAAAACGGTACCACTGTATTGTGTCTAAATGTGTGTGGGAATTATCATCCATTAATACGAAAGTGGGACAAGATCACCATTTCTTATTACAGGCAGAACTCAATATATCTTGTGTCCTATTTACAAAAAGATGTTTATTACCTGTAAGTGTACAGAGGTGTGGGCTTCAGAGCAGCCATGATTGGTAATAAGCCTCTTTTTCTCATTTACATTGATAGCAAGCATTAGTGAAGATATATGCATTTCATTTCATGGTTCAGAAAGAACAAAGTATATGTATATGTGATAGCAGTGGGTGGTTAATGAAATGGTCTGACAAACATAAGCTAATACATAATCATACCAGAATGTGAACTGGAACACCTGTTCCTGCTTCACAGACTTGCAATTCTTAAGGAAAAGTTACCATTCTCAAGGATTGAAGCCACTACTATTTAGACATCAATATGCTCCAAGGAAAATTTAGTCACTTTTTTTGTTGTTGTTGCAATCACTAAAGGGTGGCTATTTTAATGCTATCAAATCTCTTTTGCTTGTGTCCTAAGAGTAATGAAAACTTCACACATGCATGAAGCTCCAGTAATTATTTTAAACTGCCTTCTGTTGTCCCCCTGAGGAACACGGTGGTATTTGTTTGATGCAGTTTAATTAGTGTCAGGGTAATTAATGCTATGCTATCTACATGAGATCAAAACCCTTTCTTTGTAACACTCTGGTAACTAAGAACTAAGAAAAGGAAGCGTTTTGAAAATGTCGAGGCATGGTGTTAACCTGGGTTCACGAGTGAACCGAATTGCTCACCTCTTCCTCCACGCCTCACCCAAATGGCAATTTCCGTCCCTCCCAGGACAAGATCAGAACCGTGATGCATTGGAACCACACGGCCAGGCATACGACCCAGTGGCTGTTATGGAATTAAATTCTTTTTTTATGGGTATAATCAAATTAACTAAAACATTCACGGTCACCAGGCACCTTTTGCCATAGTTTAATCCTTTAATAATGAAATAGTAAACTTTTGCACTGACAGAAAACTAGAGTCCCCTGTAAACAGGGTGTGATAGTACCATGTGCTGATATATTTTTTCAAATAAAAGAATCATTTAGTTTAATGAATGAATGCGATTCTGCTTAAATGCCTGAATAAAATTTGCATTTAATAGTAGGTATAGATAGTCTCTCTCTTCGACAATAATGTCGAGAGAGGAAAAACAGAGATAGGCAAGGAAAGAAGTTAAATACACAAAAATTCCAGACACACACATAATGTGCACTACCATAAATCCTTTTTAACTGTTTCTTTGGTAATAAGCAACGGCAGTATAAATCTCCCAACACACAAACTCAAGCTGATCACAGGCTTAAGGAAATAGCTCCAGTTATCTTGACTGGATAAATTATTATATCCTAGAGGTTATTCCAGTTTCTAATAAAGCACGGTGGCTAACAAACAAAAATAAAAAGATCAACCATTTTCTTTATTTTATAACAGATGAAATTACGGGCTGCATAGGATAAGACACAATGGCACTGAATTTATTTTTACTCTCAAAAAGGCACCATACAAGGTTCATTTTGGAACCAGACCGGTGCTTGAACGCAGCGATGATAACCAGCATTAGACTGATAACATTTTTTATGGGAGGGGGAGGCTTAATGGCACATATCTAAAAAATAAACATGACTGGTTAAAAGTCAAACCAAATGGATTTAGCCCATTATATAAGTATACTAAATATGAAAATAACCTCTGCACTGCCCAAGAAATGAACAATGAAAAAAATACTTCTAGAGGGTACAAATGTGAAGTCTATAGTAGTTATGAAATTGTGTCAGTATCCATCAGCGGCTGAAATTAAGGTTAACGTTTTAAAATGAAATTTCACTAGCTCAGGCTGACGGTGTATCGCAACCTAAGAGGGTTTGTGCTGAATGCATCTTCTTGAGAGCATTCATTACTGAATACCTAGTGGAATCAGCTGACTAGCAAAATATGTTCTTTCACATCTTCAGTTCTGCTCCCTGCAACTTAGTTGTTTATCAATTAAAGTGATAAATACAAGTGGCTTTGATAACACAAGAAATGCATTATGCGGTAAAGTAACCTCCAGGAACCCCGCAATAAGAACTGCGTGCAAAGTTCAACAACTGTGAAGGAACTATTAAAGAGGACACACAAACAAGTGACCTTGACTGACAAACGCACTTCATTCCAGCAATAAACAGCGGTGGTGCTGATAACTGTTCATTGGCGCAGAGAGTAATTACCTATCTGTCAGCGTTGCTGGTGTGTGCGAAATAGTATAAATGAAACATACATAATGTACGGCAATAATATCGGGCATGCAGAACCTAATGTATTATCATCATTCTCAGGACCCAGGTTTATGTGGCTGCCACCACTGAGTAAATGCCTTCTAGCCATGATAATTTCATTCTAATCTCTGTTCCATATTATAATTTTCATAGCTAAAAGATACTGAGGAGCAATACGTTTCAATCAAGGGCTAAATAGAACACAACCTGTAACTGGGTATTTTATACACCTATATATTTTTTTTCTTTCAAAAAAATTAGTCAATTTATGAAGAGACTGGAATAAGCTGTAAATTTATGGGTGACAAACCCTGTCTGTACCAATGTCACCATGTTGGAGATGGGATGAAAGGGGTTTATGAAAAGGTTTGGGGGCTTTGTCTTCCATTTCTTTCAACAACACAAAATTCTATCTTTTTAAATGTTTCCGTTGTGTTCCAACATATAAGGTAAGAATGCATTTTTGAACAAAATGAAAGATAGCCCCTATTCAATAGGAGGCAAGTAATCATCCAATATCTAAGACAAACTATCTTGATTTGCATGAATTGCCTAACTCTATAACAGAAGCACAGAATAATCTTGTGCACCGTGATAGCCCACTATTCTTATAAAACTGTCCAACTCTTGCACGCTTGTTTATTTTTTTCCTTTAATGCAAGTGCAATTTGATGACACCTCTAAATCATATTTAAGACCATACAAAAGGAACCGGGAAAATCTAAGTAGCCGCTAGGCCATCAGGACAAACCCCTTGTCTCAAGGATGAAGCATTAGAAAGCCACAGTTCTGTTGTCCAAAAAAGGAAGAGAATAGATGAATGTTTAGAAAACACATTGGCATATTTGATTGTTTGAATCTAGTCTTACCTTTATAGCAAGAACGTGTATTTTTGAACTCATAATTAATGCAATAGTCCACCTTTTTAAAAGAAGCCTTTTAAAAGAATTTTAATTGATCATCCAATGTCACATTTCAAATCACACAAGTGATTGTAACTATAGAAGGACCTCATCTTCATTCTTTAACTTTTTTTTTGCTGGTCTCTTAAAGTAGTTTTCTAAAACTAATACTGTAGGTGATAAATGAAGTCTTGATAGGAGATTAAGCAAACCACAGAAATAGCTCGTTTTTCTTCAGTGTTATTATCCTTCTGTTTTTTGCATTTTTCTTTCTGTATTCCTAGTCAATAAAGAAAGCCACCAAACAAACTAACTCATACTAAGTTGTTAGGGGAATGATGCGTTAGCTCTCAGAGAAGCCCTTCTATTTTAGAGAAGGCCGAGACAGACAAATTCTCAGGAAAAGGTATTGCCCTATTTCATTGATAAGAGCAGCACTTTTTTTACATCTTGCCTCTTTTAAATAGCTTCCTATAGTCTCTGTCAGTCAGGTGGCAGCTGTTGACGCCTTTGGAAAGATGAAGAGCACTCTAGCATCAAAGCACCTTAGACTTGACTCTTGACTTCTGTATTCAATGAAATCCAGTATTTCATGCTATTCTGGCTTTGAGGAGCATCTGTTACGTGTTTATCATAAAATGGCCCTGGGGCGCCTGGGTGGCTCAGTCGGTTGAGCGGCCGACTTCGGCTCAGGTTATGATCTCGCGGTCTGTGAGTGCGAGCCCCGCGTCGGGCTCTGGGCTGACAGCTCAGAGCCTGGAGCCTGTTTCAGATTCTGTGTCTCCCTCTCTCTGACCCTCCCCCGTTCATGCTTTGTCTCTCTGTCTCAAAAATAAATACATAAACGTTAAAAAATAATAATAAAATAAAATGGCCCTGATTACAATCACATCTTAACAAAATGTCCAACCAAATATTGTATTGATTTTATGCTGATGGTGTCTGCGTGACACCAAAACATCTGGTTAAGTTAATGGATTAAATTGAACAACTAGTCGACTTTAATGGGGGAAAAAACCAACTAAATGTAACTCATTTTACTGTCTGCATTAGGACCATATGGACCTTGCATTGGATCTATTGAGGCATTTATTTCTGTGGCCTGCTCAATAATTGAGCATGCTCATATTTAGCAGTGATTCTCAAACTAGGAATGGGTCAGACAGCCAAGGGACTCTTTCACTTATCTCCAGCTCCCGCAAAGGAACAAGTGACTTCTCCCCTCCTGCTGTGAAGCACTCTCCTAAGGGCTAAGTGTATCTGGTGGGGTGTGTCTTATCACATTGGTGTATTATGGTGGTAAAAATATTGAGACCCAGTGGAGAATATAATCGTCATAATTCAAAACAAGTTGGCGGGGGGGGGGGGGGCGGGGGGAAGACCACCTTTCCATAATATTCTCAAATAGCCTCAAGGACATTTATCTAAAAATGTGATTAATGATTAAAATTCAAGTTGCTTATTTTCCCTTTATATACCAGAAGATTGCTATTGCATTTCACAGTCATTATCTTCAATGCCTGAAACCTAACTGTCCAATGAATACATGTTGACGAAATGAATGATGAATGAATCAATGAGTGAGTGAGTGAGTGAGTGAGTGAATGGTATTCTTCAAATCAACTTAGTTATTTTATAAAAATGTATATCCTAATTTGATGTTGCAAAGCTCACTCCATAAAGAAATCTCAAAATGATAAGCACAAACTACTCTCTCTATCCTGTTCTTTGGTGTTATAAGATTTTTTTCTTTTTGGTAATAGAATTATTTAGGATTGATGGTTTTGCAGTTAAAGTACACTTTTAAATCAGAAATTAACTTTTAATATATGGCTTGGTGATGGTAATACTGAGGTATGTAAAGTGTAGTTGCCTTCTTATAGGCAATATACTTGATTAATTTTGAACAATTTAACAGTGAAAGATTAATTAAGAATTTCATCCAGTACAGGCCATCTTTCTTTCCCAATTACATTCCTTTAGAGCCACTATAACTGTTTTAATAATTGTACTGAAAATGCTAGAAAGTATCAAGATAATACAGTGATTCAATGAGAACAATAAAATTCAGAAACATGGCACTCTGATATTTGGAGCATTTAACATTGTGTTGTATATTTAAGACTTCTGAACTCCAACAGGTCATGAACCCTGGATGCCTAAAATCAACCTTAATTTTTTTTATTTATATAAGAACTATTTTTGCTAAATATCTATTGGAAAATACTTTGTTAGAAAAAGGAAAACAGTATTTAGAACTTCTCTAATTCAATGCTAGTAGATTTCAAGCTTATGATAACAATTCTCTGAAATTACATCCAGTAGAATTGTCTTTGGAACAAATGTATACCCTATTTATCTGTAAATGGGATCCTAACTCAAGGAAACTTTAGAGCTGCAAAAGTGAAGCTGAAGTAAGAGTTCCGGGTAAAATTGACAAGACTCTTGAGTAAAATGGGCTACTAACAAGTATGTATAAGGAAAAAGTTTTAATTCAGGTGCACTTAGGCTAGGAAGATAGTTTTCAAAACAATCATTCTTCCCACATACAGAGAAATTGTTAGCATTTAAGTAGAAACTTCTCATTTTTCTAACTTTGGTAATCTGGTCACCACAATTTTAATGGAATGGCAATAGTTGTCAAAAGTTTAGCAAATAGGAAAGCTTCCTTCATTTATTTGGTTCCTGATAAGCAAGTTTCAGCAAAAAAATTTTTGGTTGCTTCAGGATAATGGAAATAAGTTATTGTTCTAAATAACACCTCTAGTATTCTTATCAATTGGATTTCATTAGGCCCATTTCATTCCATATTAAAAATACGAAAATAACCCTAATAAGCAATGATGTTGCCTGACAGACTGTCGAGCATCACTACCAAAAACAAGTTTCAGGGAAGACCTGGGTAGCACCTGTCTCAGCTGTTCACATTCTACATACGTCTTACTGCTTTGAATTGCATCTCTAAAGTAGCACAGCGATAGTAATGCCTCACTGGCACATAGTAAGCCTTCTAGAAATGATAGCAAAGATTATTATCAGAAAAATGTTTTCTTAAAGAAGGTACTTAAATTGCTATCAAAAATGGAATTGAACAATTCATCTACTTAATGCCATCTAGTACCTCACAGAATCAGAATTTGTATTAGAAACCCTGAATGATTCAGCGTTAAACAATAACAAATTAGTATGCGTTTAGAATCTACACCTGAATAACTCAAAATGCATATGCTCTGCAACATATGTGTGTACCAAACAAGCCTGCAAGAAAGAAAATGAAAGTCTGAGAGTTCTACTAAGATAATACTTTCATCTTTAATGGAGTTCATTTTCATTTAGTTTTGAGGGTCCCGAGAGGCCAACAAAATGAATATCTGAACCAACATTATTTCCCAAATTCCAGAGTCTATTATCTATTCTGATTCAAGGCCACATTCCCCTGGTAACTAACTAGTCAATCAGCTTTCGGATGTCATCTCCAGGTGAAGGTTCTTTTCGAAGCAAAAGTGTAAACCAACGGGGCTTATTTGGTACCAAAGAGTAGCTTCTTCCTCTCTTTTGAGTGAACAGAGACCCCACAAGTTCAATCAGACCATAGCTGTTTAGAAACTCAATAAATCCTATTGCAGACATGACTGGCAATCAAAAGCTAATCACTGGGAATGGAATTCACTGCCATTTGAAATGAGGAATCTCCCTAGTCACTAACTTGGCAGGGTTCTACTGGATAGTCAGTTATCCCAAAGCTATACTAGTAAACCATTTCACCAAAATGTTAACATTTTATCAACTTGGGTTTTTTCCATTTTTTTGGACTCTAAGTTATTTTTCTAAAGACTTAAAATTCCAAATCAAATATAAAATTCTCTCTATTCTCACCAACCATAAACTCTGGACTTCTGAAGAAGATTTTACTGGTAAATACACATAGGGAATGAGGTGAAGCTATTTTTCATATTCACTACCAAAGTATATCTGGAAAGAGAGAGACATACACTGGCGTAGAGTGAGCAATGAGGCGGTGGGGGGAAAGAGATGGGAACTACACAGGGGTCAGATGTGCTAATTACATAATTCAAATCCCCTCAGGTTCACTGTTGTTTCTTTTGAAATATCCACATATGTACAATGGCTTTTGAGAGCACTGGCTACGTGCAGAAAGAGACAAAGGAACTGCTCTGTCCTTCCTTGTCTGATTGTATGTCAGTCCATCTCAACACCAAATCATCTACACTGAGTAATGATGTTGGAGAACAGCGTATAAATCTTATCTAAATTCAATATTGATTCTTGAGTATTAATTTTATCTAATCTATATATTTCATATAAGATTATAAAATATTTTAATGAAATCTTAGCTTTACTCCCTTAAATTTACTGGATTTGGTGGTGCTGTGAGATCATTTTCTCTCCACTTTGCCTGCATTGTGGCTACCATTTCACCTTACTCAACACCAACTCATCCTTACTCCATTCCTAACAGTCAATGTCCCACTGTGCTTTGTATTTTTTAAACTTATTTATCACTACTTTTTTGTACATGAAATCTTTAGGGAAAGAAGTCTCCCATGAAAAACCACAAAGGTATGAATAAAACTTTTTTTTTATTTATTTTTTATTTTTTTTCAACGTTTATTTATTTTTGGGACAGGGAGAGACAGAGCATGAACGGGGGAGGGGCAGAGAGAGAGGGAGACACAGAATCAGAAACAGGTTCCTCACGGACCGCGAGATCGTGACCTGGCTGAAGTTGGACGCTTAACCGACTGCGCCACCCAGGCGCCCCTGAATAAAACATTTTTTAAAAGTACAATATCAATTTCAGGCCTACCACGCAGTCTGAACATTTCAGTTTGTTGTTTTATGCATTTCAGTTTTATGTTTTATGCATATGTGAGTTCCCATTTAACCATTTGATGCTGAGTAATCGAGAGTTCCTAAAAGGTGACTGGAGAGAAAATTAAAAGGCACATGTAATAAAATAAATAATGCATAAATAATAAATACATAAAAATGAATAAATAAAAAAATAAAACATTTAATAAAATTAAAAGGCACATGAAAACCTTCCAGAAAAGATAATAAGAGAAGAACTAAGAACAAGATGTGTAAACAAAGTTTAGAACAGCTGTTTTGTCATTATTGATCATCATAAGCTAAACCAGGATTTCTGAAACAATACCATAATTTTTCAAATTTAATATTTAAATGATGACTTTTGAAATTTAACTTATTTTTCCAAATTAATTCTTTATTAAAAATTCATTATTTTTTGATATGTGGCTTAAGTGTATTTTTCATTCTTTTTTAAAAAATTTTTTAAGTTTATTTTTTGAGAGAGAGATAGAATGTGAGCTGGGTTGGGGCAGAGAGAGAAGAGACACAGAATCTGAAGTAGGCTCCAGGCTCCGAGCTGTCAGCACACAGACTGACCCGGGACTTGAACCCACAAACCGTGAGATCATGACCTGAGCTGAAGTCGGACGCTTAACCGACTGAGCCACCCAGGTGCCCCAAATGTATTTTTCATTCTTTATTTTTTTATTAAAGAATTTTGTTAAATGTTTATTTATTTCTGAGACAGAGACAGAGCTTGAGTGGGGGAGGGGCAGAGAGAGAGGCAGACAGAATCAGAAGCAGGCTCCAGGCTCTGAGTTGTCAGCACAGAGCCTGACGTGGGCTCGAACTCACAAACTGTGAGATCATGACCTGAGTCAAGGTCGGTTGCTCAACTGACTGAGCCATCCAGGTGCCCCGTCATTCTTGAATTTATATAAGCATATACATAACACATGCATCCTGATCTATTAAGTATCCAACATTAAAGCTATTAGTTAAAGTCACAACACACAAAGCAAAATCACAGTCAAAAATATTTCCAAAAACTTTTCCTCCAAATAAAGCCTGAAGATATTTATGAATGTGTGTGTGTGTGTGTGTGTGTGCGTGTGTGTGTGTGTGTGAGAGAGAGAGAGAGAGAGAGAGAGAGTGAGGGCAATGTCCCTTCCCCTGATTTTGTGTAGCTAGGTGCAGGGATTTCCCAGAGTTAACACAACGGCTCTCTTGATCAAACCTGTACTCATCTCTCCCTTTGCCTCCTCCAAAGAAGGAATGCCAACTTGTTTAAGCATGGGTGACAATGATCTGACAGGCAATGGTGTGTGTTACTCCAATGGGTAGAGCTAACCTTGAAAAAGTAGAAACAGTGGGAGACTCTTTCCTTCTTCCCTATCGGCTCCAGACCAAGGGGGACAGTGATCCTCCTGGTAAAATGTGTGTGCTCTGAAGACACAATGATTTCCTCAGGTGGGCCATCACTTACATGTGTTGGGAGCAAGAGCCAGAATAGAGAATATTATGCAAACTCTTTTAGCTACAAATGTTAAGCCTCATTTTTCCAACCAGTGTGATGAACAAATAAACAATAAATTCCATATTATTTTTATTCCCATTTTTCTGTCTCCTGTCTTATTTTTCAGTTGTTCCTGAGTACATGGGATAGAAGGTGAATAAAGGAGTGTTGTGCATTGACTTGTCGCTTCTTCCTGCCAAACTAACTGTATGGTGTGTGTGCATGCGTGTGTGTGTATTCAAGTAATACCTTCATTATTACTCACAAAGTGTGTAAATGTATGACTGTAATGGTGAAAATTATTAACAAACTAGAATTCTGGAACTTATAAGACTGTTCATGAAAAACTGGATTATTTTCTAGGCTCATTATTTTGGTTGTTGTGTTTTTTTTTTTAGAAATAATGAAGTCGTTCTCAAGGATATTAAGACTGCTTATGGCTGGTCTGGGTGGAACCATAATTTATGTTATAAGCACAAGAGAAAGGATAAATGGTGTAAACAATGGGTGGCCTTTTCAAAGAGGAAAGAAAATACCAATTTACAAAGTGCTGTCCTCAGAAACTTAAGACTGTCAGAAATTAAGCCCAAGAGATAGCAAAGGATTTGATTTCTGAGTTAGTTTCCCTATGCCGATTTTTATTTCTCATGAGCTATTTCACCTCACATTTCACCATTTGGGCACAATGTATTTCAGTCTGATTTCATGACTGATTGTGTCATGCCACAGCATTTGGTTGACATTTTTCTCTGGGCCATATCAAACACAGTTCTATCAGATAACAACAATGGGCTCAGTTCATTCTGAGGGTGTTGCTTAAGCAGCAATCACAGCAGATTTAATCTCACTGACGGCAATAGTCTCAGAACTAGCTAATCGCTCAGAATGCAGCGATTCTGGCATCTCTCCATCCCTCCTAGCCTACCAGTGTCGCCAGCTAAGTCTTTTTAAAGCACAGAATCTGCCTGGTCACCATTTCTTTCTGAAACTTTCAGAGGCTTCCCACGGTACAGATAAAAGCCAGAATCATTAAAGTAGAGTCTGATGCCTCTACTATCTGGCTTTAGCCTACTTTTCAAACACATCACTCATCCCTAAAGTCCACTTAGACCAAACTGTTCACCAGTCCCTAAACCTGCCTTGGATTTTCTCTTCTCTTTCTTTGCTCACATGGTTGCCTTTGCTCTGGCATTGTTTCAAGTTCAACTGACCCATTTTGCAAGGCCAAATGCCACTTCTCTCTCATTTGTTCATTCATCATTCATTCATGGAGCAAATTCTGTGTAAACTGTTCCTATATGCCAGGCACTGTGTTAAGCACTTTCTCTCTTAAACTAACCTACATTACCAGTTCCTCTAATCTTAGTTGGAAGAAATCTTGCTTTTCAATTCTGTACTTTGCACCACAGGACACTTACCATATTTAGGTTCAGAAAACTGTTTCACATATTACTGTAGGCCCACAGTACTTGGCACATGATAGGAACTCAATAAATTTTATGCATGGGTCATCAATGGTGGAATTACAGATGAATATATAAATACAAGGCACCTCGTAAAATATAGATAATATGTTTTTGTTTACATTTATCTACACTAAAGTTATGTAAATATAAACACAGAAGCATAAAGCACCTTATAAAAAGACAAAAGATCTAACTTTTAAATTAATCTTAATATTTAAAATGACATAAAATATTCAAGCAACCTAATTTTAAAAGGAAATAACTTCTTTGTTGCAGTTTGAAACAGGAATACGTGTGCAAGATCTTAAAGAATAAAAGTCACGTAACTGTTTCAGCTTCAAAATACCTTCTCTCCCATTATAACAAACCACACTGATAGCAGTAAGTACATTGAAGACTGCCCATTTCCATTCCATAATTTTAGAAGAGAGAGTGGGGATATTAGGGCTGGGTGGAGGGGTAGAGTCAAAGTTCCTTTTGCAAATCTTTTAAAGTTTAATTAGCCAGAAGAAGACAATGCTAAAGGTGTTAGGAAACTTAAGCTGTAATAATATCGGTCACGTTTTCTGTCACCTCAGCACAGATCTGTAAAGAGATCTGCTATACAACACCTTGAACAGGAGAACCACTGCAAACCGGCTCCCTTCTTTAATACAATTCACTACTGAGTGGAAATAATTTCACATCTGCAAAGTAAACCTACTGGTGTCTCTCCAGATCGGCAACTTTACCTCTCCGGGTCCAGTTGTTACAGAGCAACCCCCATCCCCATTCCCTAAGAAGGGGCAAATGGTGGCGCTTGCCACAAGAGGGTAGATTAACAAGGGAAGATCATCTGCCCAGTGTTGATCTTGTCATTATTCACTCTCTGAAAGGAGCTCCTTCCTTAGAGAGGGAAGTGGAGGTCTGCAGAAAAGAATCCTGTGAGCATCTCCATTGACCATTCTAATAGCTTGTCTCTTACTCAACTTTCAGTTACTTCTTTGGAAAGCAAGCTAAGTGGGACATTTGCCATTAAGTGAGGCAGAGATACTAAGAAGGCACTCTCGTGGAGGCTATTTTAAATTCCAAATATTCTTATAATATGCCTTCCTTCTAGAAAATAATGTAGAGTTTGATTTGAATCTTCCAAATAAGGCTTGCTCAGAAAGCCATCTACTCTCGGTCATCAAATCAATAATGCTAATTGCAATTTACAATATGCAATATAGCATGTGCTAATAGTCTTATTATGGTACTTTCAATAATGCAGATTTAAAGCGATTTCTGTCTTTATGACCATGGAAATAAAGGAAACCTCATTTAAAGTGGAGTCGGGACGCCCTGAAGGGGGAGCTCTCACACATGAACCACTCATCCCCGCTTGCATAACCAGCAGGAAAAAGAAAGAGAAGAATTAACTTGACAAGGGAGGGCATTTTTCACACAGGAATTTCATCTGCTTTAAAAAAAAAAAAAAAGAAGGAAAATCCCTCTCTGCCCCAGCAACAACACACTGACCACTGTTTGCAGCCAATGAGAAACACCACAACCTCAAACTCTTGTTCTCCAATGAACTATTGTAAACAACTCTCCCCAATTTCTTCCTAAAACCTATTAACAGCTGATCTTCCCTTTGTCTTTTCAGATTTGCTTATGGTTTGCCATAGCTTGCGTGTTCCGAACTGCAATTCCTCTGCTATCCCCAAATAAACTCATTTTGCTAGTAAAATAACTGGGTACTTTATTTTTAAGGTTGACAGTGACTATGTTTTATTTCCATAAAAACATTAAGAAATGATTCCATGGCCATTCTCACTTTTTTCTTCCATACTATGAATATCTTGCATCTCATAGGATTCTTTTGAGGATGAAAGAGATTAAGTAGAGAATATCACAGAACACTGGCAGATGTTGACAATTCAGGAAATCATAGTGAACAGCAGCGGGAGCAATGACGGTAGTAGTAACATTTGTAGTAGTAGCTCCTAGCCTGGCTTTCCGTTTGCAATTAAGAATCTTCTTGAAATTCATACCCTAAAACTCTAAAAAAAGGAATCCAATTTGTATCTACAAAAATAGCACTCCCACAGACAAAAGTATAGATACATCAGCAATCCTTTTTTAAAACACTTCTCTGGAACTAGCCATTTTCAGCAGCGTTTATAATCTGGAGCTCAGAACAGGGAACAAGCTGGCCTGCCCAAGGGCAATTTTTCTACTATTAACTCAGGGCTAGAATCATCATGTCACTTTCAAAGCAGTAAGATAAATACAGAGTCACAATTTCATAAAATGGTGTATATTACCACTACCTGATTTGTGCACTTTGAATCTGAATTTTGAAAGGACTTCGTTTTTTTCATGGTTGTCGCTCCAGCTGTGAACTGGCACATTACAGCTGATCAAGATATATTTGTTGAACAAATGTTTACCGTTTTATAAAAGTAAATATGTTTTCATAAATATATCACATATATACCTGGGAAAAGCAAGATACCAGCAGATTCTACAGCACTTTGCATATAATTCTATCAGAGCATATCACTGATCTTCTCTCCTAAACTACAAGCTCCTTGAGGATTCCTTATTCATCCTTACTCATATCAGAAAAATTCAATGAAACATTAGTTGGATGAATGGATAAGTAAAGAGCTAATTATTAATTTAGTAAGTGGTACCATCAAACAAAAATTATCAAGATATTGTATGAGACCTGTCAAATGATCTGTTTCAGGACCCAACCTTACAAAGTTTAAAAGCTAGTTTTGAATTAATCACACTGATACAAAGAAGCTCAAATGCATGCCAGAACAAAGCCCAACACTGTTAGAAGAAATACAACAAAATTCAGCATCCCCAAACAAAATCTTCAATGTTCGGTATGCAATAAAAGCCATCAGGCATGCAAAGAGGCAGGAAAATACGGAAAATAAAATCAATCAATTAAAAGCTGACTCCAAAAATGAAAGAGAGGGAAAAAGGATAAAACTGGCAGACAAGGATGTAAAAATAGAAAATATCAACATGTTCCATTTCTTCAAGACTGTAGAAGAAAACATGAACTTGAATAAAAAGAAATGAGAGATATGAAAAAGGAAATTTTAGAGATGAAAAATGAAATATCTGAAATGAAACTACATTGGATGAGATCAACAACAGATTAGATTAGATACTGTAAAAGAAAAGATCAGTCAACCTGAAGATATGGCAATAGAAACTATCCAAAAGAAAGAAAATAAGAGAAATGACAGAAGAAATAAGAGTTGTAATGACCTGTGGGACAATATAAAGCAATCTAAGCATTAGGAACACTTGGAATTCTAGATGGAGAGAAGAGAGGGGGAAGACAAGAACATTTCCAAAGAGTAATAGCCCAAATTTTTCAAGTTTGATCAAAATTATAAATTCATGGAGCCTCTTTTTTTATATTATTCTGTATCACAGATATTGCATATTGGATATGTAAAAATTCAGCAACAGAGTTTAATAATTGCAAACACTTACATGGTACCTACCATGCGCCAGAGCCTGTTTTAAAAGCTTCTGAGATAGTAGCCCACACAATCCTTACAACTTGAGGAGGTAGGAGCTCATTATCTCCACTTTACAGATAAGACACTGACTCCCAGAAATATTAGGTGGTGTGCTCAACATAGCCCAAATCTTACACTCATCCACGTCTTAAATGCATGAATGAATGCTTCAGCATCGAAGCTCTTAACCACTAGGCTATACAACTTCTGTTTCGTCTGTGCAAGGGATAGACATTAACACTTTAAGACTCAAACTTGAGTCAGAAGTGTCTGTTTTTATGTGAAACATGACTTTAAAACAATTAAATTCAATTGCAGTTTTTATAAATAACATTAATTTACTCCCTACCACCCAGGATCCAGAATTAAGTCAATGAGGGTATGCAAAGTTATCAACAAACTGGCAAAAAGACCAAGAACATGTTAGCTTCAAATCAATGGGACCTGTGGCCATTTAGCCATTGACTAAATCAGCAGGAAAACTCTGTGTATCAGGAAGAATGAACACCTGTAATTTTCTGAAGCCATATTTTAAAAAAAAACCAAGAGCATCCAAATACCAGAACTGTCAGCAACTTGACTCCTCTTCAGAATCACAGTGTTCTTGCTGACACATGTAGCCTCTGCTTGTCCTTTGTCACATATGTAGTTCCCCTGCAAACTGTCAGTGACTTGTCAGAATTGATCAGGAAGTCTAAGGTCATTCCTCAGTGATGGACGGATCTGGACATGACAGCATCCCATTTCTAGTTCAGTGTCACATACCGTATGAAAACTGATGTCTCCATCACTCTACTCAGAATAAATAGCTGTGTACAATGATGATGAGATTGTTAAAGGTTAAAAAAAAAACCACCACGATAAACTCGACATTTAATCATATTTTTTTAAAAAATAGTTAATCTAATTATTCAGAGAGAAGGGATGTCTTATAGACAGATGAAAAATCCTTTCTCCCTATGTATGAATAAAGGTGGCCGTGTTCCATGCTTGGGAATTCAAACCATTAAACAACCAAATAAGGGCGATGCGGACTTTGGTAAAAGAACCAAGACCCCGAAGTCTCCCCAGGCTTTCAAGCAATGAATTATAAGCTAGAATTCTGGAAGCACCTTTGTTGCTTTCTACGATGTCTGCCTGGAAATTTGGTAGAGATTAGCGCTGTTGTTACTTTTCAAAGACCATTATTTGAAAAACAGTGGGCATCTTAATATATAATTGTCCTTTCTGGAAGAGAAAAAGGCTAGAAAATTTTGATGATACATTAAAAAAGTCTGACACCTTTGAAATATGTTAAGAGGCTGTAAAATAACTGTAGTCTTCTTGAGAAAGAGTGGGAAATCACTAACTGTGAACATGGTTATAAACTATCTGCTGTATTCTTTAAAGGGGAAGGTAAATGGAAAACGACGCCCGTTGGATCATTTACATAAGTAAGCAAACAGCACTTATACTGCCCTCTCCTCACTAACCCAACTTATTTCATTTCTTCACTGGCCCTGATCTCTCTTATAGTTATCCTTGCTACTCACTTTATTCACTCTTGCAGATTTTACTACAAAATACAAAGAAGGAAAGAGAATTATCCCATTCAGCAGCAATCCCAAGATCCTGCTTCTATTCTTCCATAATGCAGTAATGTTCACCTTCAGGTCTGCAGTTAGCCTCCGGGTGGCAGTTGCTTGCAGTGGGCAAAATTTGATGGTTGCTTCCTGTAGGCAAAGTGGTCCACTCCAGGTACGCAAGGCCCCTTGTAGAATGGCGGATGCAGAATGCAGGCAAAGGACTGCTATTTGTATCCGTGCCTCAAATTATCAGAGGGGGATTTCCCACAGGGTAATTGGAAAGGTGAATGGGAGGCAGATTTCCTCAAGGGCCTAACTAACATTCCAATGGCAAGGTAACAATGAGCGAACTTATTCCTTCAAGGTCTTCAAGGCTCCATCTGTTGAGCTACAATGACCACGATTTAAACAGTCATGGGATATAGTGGCTTCTAAGGAGCTAAGTTGATATTGTATAATTTTGAGTTTACGGGGAAAACTTTTAAGGAACTTCAACTCACGGCAAATGGTTTTGGTAGGTTTTAGGACAGTTATGGATACACAACTGACCATATCCATCACCCAAAAAATTAAATTACATGGGATTTAGAAGGATAAAAATTTAGAGACAGCATATGAATGTTGTTTGGATGAGCAACCAATCAATATATGATACTTGAGATAGTTTCATAACTGACACTGTTATAAAATATCACTCAAAAATCAACCAGTTAAAATATACTGAATTGTTCACTCTAAAACTTACATTATGAAGAAAGATCCCACGGAGCAAAGCGCAAACTACCTCCTCCTTAAACCACTTTTGTGATAAATCAATAGTGCAGCAGAGTCACATATTGCTAAGTTAATTGTCTGTCAAGATATTAACAGTGTTGATTTCTAAAAAGAAGTCTAGAATTTTAAAAACCAAACTGAGTTGATCAGCTAGGACAGATTGCTGCTTGTCTAAGTGACTTAGTTTGTGTGACAGGGCTACAAGCTGCCTTTGGGTTCACAAGTCCTTCAAAACCAAAGATCCATGCTAATGGAAACCTTTTCAGCATAAAGTACCCAACAATCAGAGTTAAAGTTTTATTTATTGGCTTTGACCATCTACTTCTGTTATCAACCATAAGGGCCCATACACTTCATCAACCCCTAACAATAGCTGCAAGCTAGGACAATCTGTCTTGCGTCTTCATTGGGGAAGACTTCAATGGAACAGCCTGGATTAAAGAGCAGCCCACGCATAAAATGGAAACTCATTAAAATAAACTTTCTCAAAGAGGGAAACTTTGGTTCCAATTGAACTGGACTGTTTTTATTTCAAAGATGAAAGGCCCATTACGCAGTCATACATTCATGTGCTCTTGGCCTAACTGCTTTCTATTTGACAACTTTAACTGTGGGTCCCTTCCCATGTTTTTTTGGAGGCTTTTAGAAACATAATAGGAATTCAGTCCTTATTGAGCCTGATTGGAACATAGTATCTGTGAACTTCTTAATAATACTTCAGACTTTTATGGTTTAATTTGCAATGGTGTCCCTTTTGTCTGCCTTCCTGGCCTTTAATCTAAGGTGCAATATACCCACTTTACATTCATTTGCAGAAAAGCACTGAATACCGAAGGATTTTTTAATGTGTCCACTAGAAATTGTGGTTTTTAAAAACACACAGGTATGGTCATTTACATAACAGAATGCAAAGCTGAATGAATAAAAGGATGATGTCAAAGACGACTGTTGCCAATGTTACATGAAAACCGACTTTCGGCTTTGAGCCTGAAAACTTCACCTTGAACTTACTGTGAGCGTATTTTCTCAGTGAAAGGAACAACACAATAAAATGAAAAACTCAAGGGACTGGGGAAATCTGTTATGTGAAAATATCAACCCTCCTATAAAAGAGTAATATAACTGGTATTACCTGAAGCAAATAATAATATTCTCAAAGCTTTAATTTTATGTGAATGACCATTAAGTGAAATGAACCACAATCATGGTTATTTAGATACACAGGATATTCAGAAAAAATGTTAATGCTCAAAGCAATGCAAAAACATCTACACAATGGTGTATACACGTGCCATCAAAAGGCAATTAAGCTTAAGATTGGTTGTATGTCACTATATAATTTTAATTCATGCATCTTTGAGGCCAAAACGTATGTCATGTGCATATTTTAAAAGACATATTAGTTAATCAAAGATAAATCTTCTGTGATAAAAATATTCCTTAAAATTGTGTCATTATAAAACTATATATAGATGCATTTTAAATTTTATCATAATTAATAACTAGCATAATGGCCTCTGTATAATGGAAGTGTTATGTAATTTCTCAGCAAAATTTTTCAGCACAGTTTGCTAAAAGCCTCTCAATTATATTTTGGATTTAATCTATTTGTAAATTACTTTCCAAATAGGTTTTTCCTTCATGCAAAAGTTTATCAAAATTAAATATATAAATAAAACATTTTTTCTTTAGACAAAAATCTGTTATTAAAAGCAAAACAGAAGATTAAAATCTAAAATATTACAAAGTCACACTCAATTACAAATGACAAACTACAGAAAAACACTTGATCCTTACTTAGTTCTTTACCTGTAAAGTCAATCTCCACTTTATCTATTTTTGCTTTGTGCTTGTTTTTATTTTTAGTAGAGGATGTATTAAAACTTCAACATTAGTTTTAACTAACCAAAATCTATCTTCATTGAAATTACAAACTCTGTCATTCACCAAGTTGCAAAACTAGCTGAAGTACAAAGATAAACATCTGCCTTGTTAGAAGGCTCTAACTGAATTCTGTGGCTCTGCTCAGCCTGGATCACATAGATACAGTGTTTCTCCACTCTTTTTTTAATACCTTATTTTCTGTATTTTACTTTATATTGCTTGGGGCCTTACCACATCTATCCTATCCTCGATATGAAAGAAACAAATTAAAAGAAGCAACAAAC
The DNA here is from genome assembly GCF_018350155.1 of Leopardus geoffroyi. Taxonomy (NCBI): domain Eukaryota; kingdom Metazoa; phylum Chordata; class Mammalia; order Carnivora; family Felidae; genus Leopardus; species Leopardus geoffroyi. The sequence continues at coordinate 138,506,783 of NC_059338.1, read as the reverse complement.
TGTCGGGGAAAACCAAAATAAGTCTGCTTCATTTTAAGCAAAACCAGCATATCAACATAGGTGAAGGATGATTAAAAGATTCATACTTGTAATGCAAGGTATTCGCAACAAGAATCTTCAGTAGTGAGCTCTCCTATTGGAATTTGTAGTTTTAAAAACATACACACTGTCCTAGAGTATAGCTAATACACAGAATAATACTTCATATTTATATTGTATCATCTATTGCAAATGTTTTTGTTTATTATTATTATTCAAATAAATCCACAGAATCTGGGTTACTCTGCCAAGAATGTTAGTTCATAAAAGTACGATTATTGTTTGTTAGAAGCTGTTCTTCCAAAAAAAGAAGCTGCTCTTTAGTAAAAAGTTAACTTATGAAACTCATGTTAAGTATAGACCATTCGTAATTTAAAAATAAAATAAAATAAAGTGCTTTCTTATCAGAAGGTTAAATCGTGGACCTGCAGAAACTATGATTGATTTCTTGTTTAATGCGGTTGGCCACAACTGCCATCAAGCTTCCCACAGCTTTAAGACTACTCTGTTAAGTTCTGCTTTCTGGATGTGAAGTTCCTTTTTCATCTTCGACAGCATAGCTAGTGTATAAATACAAAGGAAAACTGCACGTTGGAAGCCACGGCCTCTCCAGGCCACCCTAGGCAAATTAAAAACAAGAAGAGCTAAAACCTGTGCAGTGTGTGTTTGTTGGACTTCACATGGCGCATCAGGAAAGTTCCCCCAAAACATACCCAGTGTTGAAAACATGGGCCTAGATATTTACCACAAAAATCATTTTTAATTCAAACAGATTTTATTTTCATTTAAATACATCATTTAAACGTGGAATAATTTTTAACCAAGTATTTGGGTGGTAAACAGCTTTTTAAGATTTGGACATAGGACATTATCTACTAAAGAAAATCTAACATAATTGAAATGCTGTTACTTTTGTGTGGAAATCGTAGTGTGTCAAAAAAATGAAATGGGATAGTGGCTTTCCCCTTACATTTATTTACACGTGCTAAGTTGCCTGGAATGTTTGCGATTTTCATTTTTGTGGTATTTTTTGATGCTCTGCTAGGAAAACTGGGATACTGTAGTAGCAAATTTAAGAATAGCAAACGGATGATTTAAAGGATGTATAGTGTTTTCAGGGGGGAGGGAGGGCTTTAAATTTTTTTTGCTTTCTTTTTCTTTTTGCCTTAATCCTCTCATTTGGTTTAGAAACATAAGGCCCTGTTCACTTCATTTAAACCTCACAATGACTGGGAGCCTGATCAATCTGTCTTGTGTCTTCTTAGGGTGAAGCTGCAATTGAGCGGAAGCAACAGATGAACAAAGCCCACATTCAAATCTGTAGCTCATTAAAATAACGTTAAAATAGAGTAAAATCTCAATTGTAAGTGAATTGTAGTTGGCTTTTTTCCTGCTAAATACATTTGATTAATAAACTATACAATCATTAGCCCTGAATCAGTGGTCTTTAAAGTAAATTTAAATAAATGTCTCATTCTTTTTAAAAACTTGAACATTTTGAGAAGCATTTTGGAACTAGGCTTTCAGCAAAGCACTAAATGAGATAACATTGCAGCATGCTCAAAGGCGCATGCCATCAAGATGTGAGCCCCAGAGATTCTCTACAGGATATGGAGAAACTGTCAATGTAACAGTTCTAGCCCCAAATTCACATGATTCTAGTGATACCTCATAGAGACAGTTTCTATAAATAAATTCCCAAATTGATTGTGCTGTCCAAATGCCCAGTAAGTAAAATCTGTAGAACTTTTGTGAATTTTAAGTAACGCAGAGATTCAGTATGGGTGTAGCCAAGTAAGCATATTACCTCTGGCGATTTGTTTTCAATGTGATCCTGTGGATTCCGGTCTGTACCTAATCCCCAGCTGAAACTTTTACAATATATTTGAGAAGGGATAGTCAGAGTTTATGAAAGTCAAATTTTAGTTGGGAACACAAGTATCCGTTCTTCTGTATGTCTGATGGGTTTTTCACAAAAGTCATAATCACATGTCCTAGAAATTGTTTGGGAAATCTGGAGATACTTGTTAAGATAAAAAATGCATATACTCTTCAACCCCAAAACCTCACCTCTAGGAAATCTATCCCAAAGGAATAAAAGCACCAATATGAAATCATACGTTATCAAAGATATTTAATAAAGAATTGTTTCTTAGGGCAGAAAAAAAAAAGGAAAAAAAGAAAACCAAATTAAAAAAAACAACCTGAAACAAAGTAGAGAGGACTCTCCATCCTATGGAATATTACGTACCTCTCAGAGAATATGTTAGAGCTATACCAGTTGGCCAGAAATGTTTGCCCATGCTGTATTCTTGAAGAAAAAGCAATCAGAGAACACATCTTTAAAAAACACATTAAAAAAAAAAAAACTAACAACATAAAAATCCCTATTTACACGTGTGTGCCCACACAATGGTTTGTTCTGATTATATGTTCTTGTAGAAAGGTTTGAAAGGCTATGTAACAGGTTGTTGATAGGAGAATGGAGGGTGCTGGAGGAGGGCAGGGGGAAACAGATAGGAGATAGGGAGTGGAAGGTTGGCTGTTAACAAAGAGAATTATTTTTTCAAGGTCCTCAATAAAAACAGCTATTATTCTGCTATATTGGACTTTTAAAATAAGCATGTAATGTTTTTATAATCAGATTAAAACCACAAAGCCACTTCCCTAAACAAAGAAGAAGTGATGGCTAAGAAGCAAGTCGGGTTGGAAACTTTTCCGGTCATGGGTAGCTTTCCAGGTCAATTCCTATCTTCTCCATATGCTTGCTTTATAATTTGGGGGAAATCACAAAATTTCTCTCAGCCTCCATCTTCCACATCTGTGTAGGGTGAGGTCATACTAAAGAGGGCATAAAATGAAATCATGTATTTGAAGAGCCTCCAAGAGGGAGTGACCACAGTAGGCCCTCTGTGCATTGCAGTTCTGAAACCCTTCACTACATGGTTGCCCCAGGGACTGGAGAGGAGGCATCCTTGCTGACGGGAGGATCTGGGTCCAAGCTGAAGTAGCTACTAAAAGACTCTCACGTATATCCAACCTACAGGATCGAGCCTACCAGATCAGAGAAAGGAAAGCAGGGAGAGAGACAGAGAGATGAAGAAGTTGAGGAGGAATGGGAGAGTGGCTATCTCCTTCCTTATCTTCCTGGTGATGAGAAAAGAACATATGCCTATGAATCTCTTAGTTTACAGTGATAGACAAGTGTCTAAATGTCCAAAATCTGGGTCTTAATGAGCTATATGGCATCCGTTCTTTATCGTGTCCTGAACTGCCTCACTGGCCCACCAAAGCCCTGCTCTGCCTTCGGCAGGAGAAACTCACGCATTGGGCCTACCGCGGGGTCAGAGTTTCTGAGTAATCACAAAGGAAGCAGACGGTGTGTTTCATGGGTATCTGGTCCCCTTATGAGGAGCTAACTGACATTTTTTAATTAAACTGGCCCACTGGAGTTTAATTAAGGTGTTGTCTTCTTGAGATGAAACTAAAGGAAAAATATATCCCTTTTATGGAACAAGTTTGTAGGATAAGAAACCTCCTTTTCTCAGCCCTCTACCTTTAAAAGAAAAAAAATTCCATTGTTTCCCTTATTCCCTAAGCTTTTCATGTTTTAAATGGCAAAATTGTTTCAGAAGTGATTTAAAATAAACCATAGGCCATCCCACTAAAGCTACATGTATCTAAGAAACTGACTATATACCTTGAGTGTGGGAATCAGAAAGTCCTTCATTTTAATGCAATTTCATAGAAACCAGCTTAGAAAATATGTATTGACTAATGATCCTATAATGACACGAATTCTGCAAAATACTTTGAATCTCACGGGGAAACTCACAATGTTAAAAAAAGGTACATAATCAAAATAACTTCCTATTTTGGAAAAAGCATTGGACTTAGTGTCTACAGAACTGGCTTTGGCTTTAGCCCTACTGCTTTCTGGCTCTGTGACCGCCAGTAAATTACCTAACCTCTCTGAACATCAGCTGCCTGATTTGTAAGGAGGATGTTATACCTTACTGGATATTGGGGAAGATTGAATGGGATAATGAATGGAAGGTTGTGTGAACTGTGTGGCACTATACAACTGTAGGAAGTTACTATTATTTGGGAAATAGAGATTAAAGTATTTAAAAAAGAATTTTCTTGGGGCACCTGGGTGGCGCAGTCGGTTAAGCGTCTGACTTCAGCCAGGTCACGATCTTGCGGTCCATGAGTTCGAGCCCCGCGTTGGGCTCTGGGCTGATGGCTCAGAGCTTGGAGCCTGTTTCCGATTCTGTGTCTCCCTCTCTCTCTGCCCCTCCCCCGTTCATGCTCTGTCTCTCTCTGTCCCAAAAATAAATAAACGTTGAAAAAAAAAATTAAAAAAAAAAAAACGAATTTTCTTTTGGAAAAGCAGTATATAAGGGCAGATTACACCTGGAGCTTTAGAATCAGACAGACATATAGATGTGTCTTGAGTGAACCACTTACTAGCTGTATATGTATATATTTTACTAGCTATATTTTAATGAGATAAACGTGGTAAAAGTACATAGCCAACCTATGCTCGATTCAACATGGCATATTCATTCCTTTGTTCATTCAACAATCATTTCTGGCATACCACCACATCTGGCAGAGTCCCTACCCTCCCCAAACGATTGAAATAACGCCCACACTCACGGCCCTGAGGATCCAAGAGTTACTGTGCTTACAGTGCCTGGTAGAGTTCCTGACCTACAGTAGGTGCTCAATAAATAGTAGGGCTTGTTTGTTATACGATTAAGAACAAAGCAACAAACTAGGAGTCCTGATATGGCTGACTTGATGATTTTTCCTTAATCTGAGAAATTATATGGATTTGAATTATCCTCACTGAATTTCTATATGTCTTTTTCATATTACTCTTACGTAACTTAGGGTCATCTGTTTAGCAGACAACGGTGAACCCCCTCTCATTCTTTTTTGCCATGCAGAAGCATGCACCCCACCCCTTGAATTTGTAATCTAGTGTTTCCAATGGCCAGGCCTGCAACTCCTCAGGAGACAATGCTCAGGCTGCTGAGGCCACTTTGCTACAGGTGCAGTGTGGGAAGGGCCTGAGGGTCTATGACCTTCCCACACACCCTGCGACTATGCGGTCACATTCACGCATGTATTCATTCAATACATATAAATATAATTCATATTCCAGACTTCTGCAGGATGAGGCTGAAGCCCAACCTCTAGGAGATTCTGCCTGAGAACCTCTTCCCTTCCTTGGCTTCCTCCCCTACTGTCTTGTGTTCTCTGTTTCCCCTACAGTTTCCCTTGGGAGCTCCTTCTCAGAAGTTCTGCTTCTAAAAACCCCATCTAATAAAATATGCTATTACAAAGTCTCCTGTAATTATTTTACTTAACTTTGGAGCTTAAATTTTCATACCACTTATTTCTTTTAAACAATATGTGTAATAACTCATCATTTTTCTTTGCTGACTAGGTTTCATAATGACATCATTTTGATCATTAATTGCTTTCCTTAAATTATTTTTTCTTCACAAATTATTTTTTGCTCATTTGAGATTTTTCAATGTATATGTTACCAATGAACCAATTTTCACAATTGTCATGCATCAGGCCTTCACACAATATACACATTGATGATGATAGTAAATGAGACAAAGAACCTGAATTCTTGAAAAGAATAATTATCCTGAAGATTCCAACATCAAAGTGACAGCATCTGTCCCACTACTTTGTTCTTCTAAACTGAAAAGGACTATAAGGCACAGTTGACCAAGTAGAAATCTTTAAGGAAAGATTATGCTAATATCCTTGCCAACTGAGTCAGGGAGTGTGGGTCTAGAAAGACCAATGAGAACAATCTTTTCAGACCGCAAGACTTAAAACCAATACTTGAGGTTCACAGCCAGGGCAAAGTGCTTTGCCAATTCTAAAGGTATCTTTCATTTCAAAACCCAGGAAATTAAGCAAAAAAAGTCATGTTTTAATCACACTTGCAGTTCCAACCTTTGAAGAAGCCTGGTTCATTTGAAATGTATCTGAATATTTAGCCCAAGTATGGAGCAAGAACATTTAAATTATCTTCTTTCATTATCATCATTATCTCTTCATCCTCTCAATCACCACCACAATGGAGAAGTTATGCTTGCCACTCATGTGGACAATAGGGTCATAAGTCTTGGGTTTAGCATGCAGTACCTGCTGTGGTACATATTCTTCTGTTAATGAGCATGCATAACTCTTCATCCCCAAGGAACTGTCTCTGCACATAAAAGGATACATAATTTTTATAATGCCAGAAAGAAGTAAATACAGCTCATTGAGTTTTCTATGGGAGGATTTGGAGAGTATAATTATCATGCATTGCCAGTATCTCCAGGCAGTAGGCTGGTTCCTTTTCTAAACTAAGGCCGTGTGTAAGTTTTTATATCAGACAGCCAAGTTACCAAGTATGTTGTTACTAAGTGTAACATAAAATCAAAATTTAGATCCCCTTGGTGCTTTAAGTGACCAGCATCTGCATCCCTTCTCTGGAGGGCAAGTCTCAGGCCATTAGAGCCACGTGGTCCCATGCAGTGAACAGAAAATGCCTGGATCTTAAAGAGATCCTTCCTCACACTCTGTCAGTCCCCTGCCTCAGGTGGGAAAAAGTCTAAGGTATAATTTACATCTATGATACTGATAGGTAAAATATTTTTTTCTGGATGTATTCAAATTTTAAGTTATTATATCTGTTGGGTAGAATAAAAGCATCATATTCTCTCATAACACATATGAAGTTCTTTGCAAAGAAGCTGACACATGCTAAACGTTCAGTTAAGTGTTAGATGCTATTATTATAATTATTACTATCATTAAGAAAAACTGTAGGGAGTTATCACATGCTTCTAAAAATCAGAAAAACAACTGAAATTCAATTTCAAGATGTTTAAGGAATTTCTGCTATTTTCTGAGTTCTTCATAATGCAATTATAGAAAGATCTGTTAAGAAAGAAAATTTCACAGAAGTATTTCTACTCAATAACAACCCGAGACTGATGAAAGAAAGCTCCACAACTAAGTCAAAGAGGAACTAAAAGATAGCAGCTTATGTAAAGATATATGTTCAGATGGTTTTATGTTATTTGGTATATCAAAGCAAAGTGAAAACATTAGCCCAGGACTTCTTACCCTAAGTATTCCATTACTTGGCCAAAGTACTTGTGCGTGCATGCACACACATACACACACACACACACACACACACACAGGCAGTCTTGACGTTGCACAGCAGTGCAGAACTATAATACTAACTACGTACGCTGAAACTGAGCAAAATGATCTTAATAATCAATGGGTAAAAAACAGTCTGAACAGACAAAGCAATCACCAGAACCAGATTCCAATTTAACATGGACTGCGGTTTTGTAAGACAGGGGATTTAAAATAACTGTGATGAATATATTAGTGGCTTTAATGGAAAAAGTACACAACGTGAAAGAACAGATGCATAACGTAGACAGAGGGATAAAAATTCTAAAAAAGAATCAGAGGGAAATACTAGGAATAATAATACAGTGTAAAAGACAAAGAGTGCTTTTGATGCGCTCCTCTATAGACTGAACACAGCCAACGAATCAGTGAGCTTAAAGATAGTTCAAAATGGAACTTACCAAACTAAAAAGCAAAAGAAAAGAAGAATTTAAAAAGCCACACACAACCAGAACATCTACAAACTATGGGTCAATTTTAAAATATGTAACATATACGTAATTGAAATACCAGAGGAAAAAAGAGAACAAACAGAAAAATATTTGATGTAATGATGACTAATAATTTTCAAAACTAATGACAGACACCAAACCACATATGCAGGAAACTCAAAGAGTATCAAGCAGTTTATCCTGACAATCCAAATCTAGGCATATCATATTCAAACTGCAGAAAATCAAAGACAAAGTCTGGAAACAAATCAGAAGGGGGAAAAAAACTCTTGCTTTTAAAGAGGAACAAGGGTAAGAACTACAGCAGACTTCTTCAAGAAGGAAGAAGGTGAGTTGAAAAATTTAGTGTTGAATTTTTAAAAAATTAGAATTCCATCTGCACCAAAATTCTCCTTCAAAGAGAATAAAAAGATATAAAGATATAAAATAAAAAGATATAAAGATTTTCTCAGAGAAACAAACACTGAGGGAATTCATCATCAACCTACCTGCCCTCAAGAAATGTTAAAAGAATTTCTTGAGGGAGAAGGAAAATGATAGAGGTCAAAAGCTTGGCTCTGCATAAAGAAATGAAGAGCATTGGAGAAGGAACAACAGCACAATAAGCATTCTTCTCATGCTGACAGAATATTCACCAACACAGACCACAATCTGGGCCTTGAGACGTACCTTAACAAAAGGCTAAGACACATACAAAGTGTGTTCTCAGACCACCGTAGAATTAAATAAGAAATGAGTAACAGAAAGATAGCTGGAAAGTCCCCACATGTTTGGGAATTAACACATCTCTGCGCTACGTGGGTCATACATAACATACGGATCAAAGAAGTCCTGAGATAAATTACAAATATTTTGAACTAAGTAAAAATGAAAATACACCTAACCAAAACTTGTGGGATGCAGCAAAAGTCATGCTGAGAGGGCAATCTATAGCATTAAATGCACATATCATAAAGGTATAAAGATCAATAATCTAACATTCTATCTCAAGAAATCAGAGAAAGAAGAGCAATTTCAACATAAAACAAGCATTAAAAAATAACACAGAAATGAATTAAATTAAAAATAGAAAAAAAAGAGAAAAAAATCAACTAAACCAAAATCTGGTACATTGAAAATATCCATAAAATATATAAGCTTCTATCCAGGCTAGCGATAAAAAGAGAGAGAGAGAGAGAGAAAGAAAAGACATAATTTACCAATATCAGAAATGAAAGAGGCGTCACTAGAGATCCCACAGACATAAAAAGATGATATAGGAATACCAAGAATAGCACTGTGCCCACAAATTTAATAACTTAAATGAAATAGACCAATGCCGAAAGACAGATACTACCAAAACTTATAAAAGGAGAAATAGATAATTTGAATAGGCCTATTATCTATTAGTGAAATCCAATCAATAATTAACAACCATTTTTTAAAAAAGAACTAGGCCCAGATGGTATCATTGGTGAATGCTTCCAAACATTTTAAGAAGAAATGATACCAACTCTCTACAAACCTTTCAGAACCCTGCCTAACTCATCCTATAAGGCCAGTCTCACTCTAATACTAAAATCAGAAAATACACTATGAGAAAGAAAAATTACAGACCAATATGTCTTATGAATATCTATGCAAAAATCCTCAAAAAAATATTAGCAAATCAAGTATGCAATGTATGGATAGAATTATATGTCATAACCAAGTAGGATTTATCCCAGATTTGCAAGTCTAGTTCACACTGGGAAATCAGTTAATGTAATCCACCACATCAACTGCTAAAAAAGAAAAGTCATAATTTTAACTGATTAGTTGATAATATTAAATAATGGAGAAAAGCATTTGACAAAATCGAACATCCATCATGACAAAAACTCTCAGGAAACTACAGATAAAGGGGAACTTCTTCCACTTGATGAAGGATACAGGCAAAAAACATAATGCTTAATGGTGAAAGATTGGACACTTTCCCCCTAAGACAGAGAACAAGGAAAGGATCCTCTCTCCCCACTCCTATATAACCTCATGAGGGAAATCTTAGCTAAGATAATAAGAACACAAAAGAAAATAAAAAGTATACATATTGGGAGAATCAGAGAAAAAGGAAGAACTAAAATTGCCTTTACTTGTAGAAGACATGATTTTCTATGTACAAATTCCAGAGAATCAAATAAACAAACAAAATCCTTGATCTAATAATTAAGAAAAAGATTACATGATACAAGATAAATGTGCAAAAAGAAAATCGTTTTCTATACACCAGCAATGAAAATTGGAATTTAAAACAAAAAACACAAGACCATTTCCAACAGTACATATAGCAAAAATAAAATATTTAGGTGTAAATCTAATAAAATATGTATAAAATGTATATAGACAATAAAACTTTGATAAGAGAAATTAAATATTTTAATAAATGGAGAGATATTCCATGTTCATGGATTGGAAGATTCAATGTTAAGATATTAATTCTTTCCAACTTAATGTATAGATTCAATTCAGTCCCATTTAAAATCGTAGCAATCTATTTTGTAGGTATCAACAAAGGGATAAATTAACATAAACGCCCTAAACTTCTAACACTGATTTACTTATCATGTAGGTGACCATTATTCCCATGTAAGAACTATGATGATGAGAACTAGAAAATTATGTATTCAACTAAATTGAATTGTAATTCTGACAAATATTTTATAACAACAAAAATTATGTTCTATACCACATCAATTAAAATCTAATTTCCAATATCCTTATCCCTGGACAAATATTACTTTGAGTTAATAAATAACCTCCAAATACTTAGATATTTCTAAGTACAATAGCATACTGTAAAACATTAGCTTTAATGGTTTTAATTATATATTTTTGCTTCCTATTTTATATTTATAAAGTGGTTTTACCTCTCAGTTATATTAGTGAATGTGTTCATATTTACCACTTTAAGTAGTAAAGTGAATATTTATGACTGCAGGGGTCATATTGTGTGTGCTCATGAACTTTGCTAGTCTGCTAAAATGTGTGCATGAAACATATCTTTATTCCCTACCTCTCAATTCATTCTGAAAAACAGAAGCTCCTTTCGATAAAATTTATAATTTATATAGTTAATAGAGTTATATTAATTAGAAGTTATATATAATAAATTAGAAGTTATATATTATAAATAATACATTAGAAGTAGTAGCAGAGAAATAGGTTGTCTGTACCAGGTAATGAGATGTGTTTTGTTTATCAAAGGAAAAAGAGTAGTTTTGCCCTCAAGTAAAATATCTGGCTTTTCTAGAGTACAAAAGAAGATAGTGAATACATAATTTGAATGGACATAGGAAACTGTAGGAACTTTGCAAAATTCATTTGCCTTCGTTGATAACAACTGTAAATAATAAGAATGAAAAGAAGCACTGAAATATGTTGAAATTTTGGCAAAACTTTCTCAGTTTTGATGGGTTTATTCATGAGAAAAAAGAACTCATGAATACTTTAGTGGAAAATACAATGTTAGAATTTTGTTCTCTGTTAAAATGTCAAGGTGGTCTTGGAGAGTTCAGTATACTCTATCAAAGGGTTATTTGTTTTGGATCCTATACGTCATCAGAATAATTTTCTATGCTTTTTGCTTACTTCATAATATCCTTGATTATTAAAAATGTTTCTCGTTTCCAAGAATGCTAAAGCTCATTGTAACTCTGTTTCCCTCTTCTATGTTTACTTTAAAATATTGTATTGCCACCTTGATTAATAAGTAGCCATGCTGACACAACTCCTTCTTCCCAGGCATCTATGATCCTCTTAATCAACTGGCCAATTTCCGCTAACAACTCTTGATTCTGCCTTCCCAAGATTAGACTCGAGATTAACCAAAAAGCTTTTTTTGAACTTATTTTTTTATACCTAAATTCTCTCTGAAGTTTTTCAGATGGCTCCTAGCCAGTCACAGAGATTTGTTCTTGCACTTTATAAAAAAAAAAAGGGATACTAGAAAGAATTAGGTTTGTTTAGTCACCACTCTATTTCTTATTTGGTTCAAGACTACTTGGTTGTAAGAGCTGTAGGAAAGAACAGTCAAATCAAAGGGGAAAACAGCTTTTCATGAGTTAATTTTACATGGTAAAATGTTCTTACTATAAATACATCTCAGGGATACCTTTTCTCAGTGTCATTACTACTATTTTTTCCCTCAGGAGAAACACAATCAAATTCTTGTAAAACAGTTATGTTTTACACTTTAATGGAAAATTTTACTCTCCTATCTCCTAAACTTATACTGGTTACTGTAATCATTAATACAGCCATTCAATACTGTCAGTAGCAAGTGGTTTCTGCTTTCTTCTCACGTGTGCCTGAAGGCTCTGCTATAAACTCCAGACTCAAAATTGTGTCTTCAACAAAGGGCAGACTCTGAACCGTGATGGAAAGTACAAGATACTCTTAATTACTGACATTCCCATTATTAGAATATAGGCTCAGGCTACCAAGTTCACGTAGCCAAGACAACTGGCATAATATACTATACCGGGTTGGATTTCCGGAACTCCTTTTAGTCCAGAAACAGACTATTCACTAACAGCCAACTGCCAACCCATTATCAAGGAGATAAGAATTTCATGGGAACAGATGAGGAAATCCAATTTTGGCTACTTGTTTTGGACTACTGTTAGTATTATTCGTAATGTCCTATTTGCTGATGAGTGCATGGTGTAGCCTTTCGTATTTCCTTGATCTATCTCAAGCCTTTAATAAACTACTTTTGAATAACTTTAAAGTAAGCATTCATTACATGCTTAAAAAGTAAAAAGTAGGTCTTTAGGCTTTCTGAATGTTTTTCTTCTTGACAAGTATTTAAGATATCAGGTGATGACAGAAGACAAAAAAAAAAATTATGTCCATAGCTTTTTTGATAAATTATAACGCCCCTTCCAACCCCCAGGATATATGAGCAAATATCGAGTAGATTATTTTATTGTTTTCTTGGCTTCATCTTCTAGCCACTCCCTGAATCATACAGTTCAGCGAAATTAAAAAAAAAATGGAGTAAGTGACATGGCCTTCAAATACTAACACACTTTTCATTTTATTAGCTTGGAGCAGTAAATTGTTTCTTTCCATAGAAATAAGTCAAACTTTCCTTATGAACACATTTGGTACATTAAAAAATGTTACTAATTTCCTAAGTTACTTATTTTACAATATTCTTTCTATCTCTAACACATTTTTTCTCATAAACCTAAACTCTGTTAGCATCTCCTGGAGAAATTTTGTCTTGTTAAGATTATGTATCACAGAATCAACACAAGCCGAGGTTTTTCAATGAATTCACTAACAGAAATAAAGTTACCAAAGGAGAGAGATTTAATATGTAATACTGACCTGTATTAACAAAAACCTTGGTAACGTTATTACAATCATTTTTGTTAGCTAGTTGTTCTATTAATGAAGGTTAAAAATATTGAGAGGCTTTATAGTTCTACATGTATTGCTGAAATTCTTTCTCTAAGACATTGATACTTTACTTGCTTGAAACAGAGGGCAGTGGTCAAGAGAAAGGCTTTGGAGTCACAAAAATGTGGGTTCAAAACCAAGTTTCCCAGTTACTACTTGCGGAACCCTTGGCCAATCTGAAACTCCTTAAGCCTCTGCTTCCTTATCCATACCAAAATACAAAACCTACCGTAAAGGTGTTGGCATGTTTGGCTTCTTCTGGGGCCTCTCTCCTTGGCCTGCAGATCGCTGGCTTCTCCTTACGCCTTCACTTGGATTTTACTCTGTGCATGCGCATCCCTGGTGTCGTGTCTTTGTGTGTCCAAATTCCTTTTCTTATGAGGACACCATTCAGACTGAATTAGGGCTCACTCATACGACCTCATCTAAATTTATTATCTCTTTAAAGGTTCTGTCTTCAAATATAATCACACTCTGAGGTACTTAGTGTTAAGGGTTTCAAGATATGAATTTGGGGAGAGAACGCAATTCAGCCCATAACACATACTAATGTATTTTTCATTTTATTAGTTTAGAGTAGTATATAGTTTCTTTCCATCTAATGAAACTGAACTTCCCCATAGGCACATAATAAAATCCAATAATAAGTAGCTATTGTTAAGTAAAGTATTATAAACATTATCTAATTATTCTTTGGTGGCATGTCATTATGGCACCTCAGGTCATCGTTCAAAATATTACTTACCACAGCTATAGTTATTTCTACATATAGGCATGGGAAATTTGGCCAAATGTTTACTCATACGAGGAATATCACCCTGGGAATTGCCTTTTGGAATAAATCCTTTATACTGGCTTAAAAAAATTGTAATTGGTCTCATTCTCCTAAAAGTAGAGGGGAAACACAATCAACCAAGTATTAGGATAGTGAAACACTGTCTATGTCTACAGATTGTATACATAAAATATTTAAGAAGTTTGAACCAATGGAGTTTGTCACAGCCATTCCATCCACACATATAAGTCAATTCAAGTAAAACTCAGATATTTAATTGAAAAACAGCATTTAGTATTTTCCTTTCACGTTACATAGGCCTACCAACTTAGTGATGGACTGAATTTGGCAGGACATAATATTCCATAGGCTCTACCCCATGCCATACAGTGACACCAAGACTACTAGATATATTCAGGAAGAAGCAGGGTAGGCTGCTAATTAGCTGTAGCTAATTTAATTAATTAATTAATTAATAATTATGTAATTAAGTAAAGTGCTGCTCAGGAGTGATTTTATTTAAGCAATGAAAGTTGTGGAGAACACATAAGACAGTTTCTTTTATTTTCTTAAGAGAGACTCAGACTAAACTCTTATCATGGCCTCTACATTTGACAATAAAGTTTGGTTGGCACATTGGTATTGAAACTTCTTTTATACATTTTCCACAGATCTATGAATTATTTTGACTTTACCCTGTTATTTCTGGTTTTCACTGAAATATAAAGCAAAATTTCATCCACAACCAAACGGTTCTTCCTGGGGGAATTGTCTTTGCTCTGCACTGAACACAGAGGAATTCTGAAAGCCCATAAACTATAGATGTATATCTTCTTTACCAAATAACCAGTTTTAACCACATTTTTAGTAGGGCTCTATAGTACAACGGCAATACGTTTAGGTGTAGTAATAAATATCATGACTAAAACGAAATGTATGCATGTGTTATAACTGGCTGATCATACAAATAATTATTAAATATAAACACATATGCTTTTGTAGATTTGTTGGAGAGATTCGTTAATTGCTTAATGAAAGATGTCTTTCAGATACTAATTCCTTCATTTAGTTCAACAGATTAAATTTTATATGAGAAGATATTAGCATGCATGCAATGAAGTGACAAGGACAACCAAAAAGCTTAAATGTTAATGGATAAAAGATAGCGTTCAGGTTATTTAAAAAAAGTGAAACAGTATAATTTTCATTTTGTGTGCTTCCAATTGCTCTCTGCAGACAAAAATGTCCTTTCTAATAGTCATGCAAATATTGCAATATCAAGATTGTTTCTACATTTTTCTGAGTTGTAAATAAATTATAAAACTTTAAACAGTGTATGAATAGTTCCAGATAGGGCAAGATTGTGCATTTTCTGATTTGCAGAGCTAGTTAGGACTTGACATTTGCAACCAAAGCAAATCACTTTTTGTGCTGTAGTTTTAAGTCATTAACTAATTTTATGGAGATTCTAGATTTTGAGTTTGCAGAAAGCTTCAATACAAAAATAGCTTCACCACCACAGAGTTAAAGTTGGAAATTTCTGGGGGGACGAGAAAATTACTACTAATACCAACAGACCTGTTCATTCCCCTCAGTCCTCTTAAACTGCAGTTCAATCTGGTATAATCTTTTTTCCTCCCCCAGTAGGGTGCAGAGAGCCCTCTAGCTTCCAAGCCTGTTTCCTACCGAGGTACATATTGGCCAGCATACAGCTGCTCAGAACAACTATTTGCATCTACAATGGGGTCATCCCACCACGTTCTTTTCAGATCAATATGATTGGTACAAACAATAGTTTGATTTTGATTGCTCTATAGTACGCTTGGGTAGAGCCTCTGAATGCAAGTGAATTGCTTAGAAACAATGGGCTGGTTCATCATCCAAAGCGTCCCTTTTCAAACAGCTGCCTCTGCCACACTCACCCTGACAACGTCCAGAAAAACAGATGGTTTCAGCATTCATGGCCAGTTTAGTGAAAGCCCCTGAGTCAACCATTCAACGCATGTTTTTTAATCTATTTCATATTAAGGGGTATTTCTCTCCACTAAAAATTTCAAAGATATTTAAATTCTCCTGCTGAATCTATGCTGAATTAAAAAGAAAGAAGTAGGTATGTAGGAGGTGAGAATAAAATCCTTTTCTTAAGTCAGTACAGCCAAGATCTTTTGTTAAAACTGCAGTGTAGACCCTCATGTATGTTATGTGCAGTAATTCTGCAACACAAAAAGGTAGATTAATAATGCAGCTAAGATCTCCCAGCGTTGATCTCCTAGCTGCTGTTGTCTATCTAAAGGCAGGTCTTTAGGATTACTTTAAAAGCAATGCATTTTCCCTTGGTTTTCTTTTAACACACACACACACACACACACACACACACACACACACACACACAAATTAGTTCTGAGAACTGTATGGGGAATAATACAAGAAACACTGTTATTCTTGTGTGTCATCATCACTCATTTATAAAATATATTAAAAATATACTTTGTATTCAGTTGGTTGCAATGGCTATGAGGACTCAAGTAGTAATCCTAAGTGCATTCAATTTTTGATCCTCTAAAAGAAACAATAACTGTGTTTTATATGTAAGCTCTCATCCCTAAACTACTTTACCTCTTCATTTTTATAGTAAGCAATTTTTACCCATTAGCCAGGAGAAATATTTTAATTTCAAAAATAAATTATTAGAAACAGAATAATAATTTAAAATCAAGTTTTTTCATTACCTAAGATACAAAATTTTGGAAAAGGTACCAAACCCAATACTTTATGTTTTTTTTTAAAATACCATTTGTTTATGTCATAACTCTCTAAGGACACGAAAGAGATTAAAAGGACATTTTGACCTACTGTTGTCACCAACTGCCTTCTGTGGAAGATATTTAGCCTAATCAGCATTTACAAATCTACACTATATACACCCTCACTTTATGAAAGATTTTATTCCTACAATTTGAGTGCAAGATAAGTTTATATAAATAACTCTGTTTTGTCATTGACTTTCTTATAAGTTAATGGCAAATATTCAATTATTCAACTAATTTTACTGTTCTGTAAAATGGGGCTAATAATTTTATCTTTATCATTGAGTTACTGGCTGGATTAAATTAGTTAGTTCTTATAAAAGCACTTAAGACAGTACCTGGCTTATGACTGCTATTATTATTATTACCATCATCATCATTGTAATGACTAGAAAAATATAAAGAAAATATAGAGTAGAGAGAAGTATCAAATTACCCAATGGGCAAAGCTGAACACTCGAAAGGGAAAACTTAAGGTCATGACCTGGTCTGTGTCCCTCTGTGCTTTGGTCTGGAAGTAGCAGTGCCTCCACAACTTATGGAGCCTATGAGATGGTTCTCAGACCTTCCAAGCACAGTCACTGTGAGGCAGTTCTCACTTCAACCTGCCCCACTCCTCAGTGTTGCCTGGTAAACACCTGCACCCCCTGAACTCACAACGCATCCACCCATTCAGCATCTGCTGAGGGGCTATGGCTCCAGGTAAGCAATGAGGCAGGAGGTGGAATTTCAACTTCAGTGTGCATATATCATCACAGATCTCCCACCTTTAAATACAAACAAACAGTAGCCCCTCCTTTACTCCAGAGTTACCCTTCTGTTATTGCCAGTATGCCTCCTTCCCTTTCCTTCTGGGAGTCATCCATACTCGTCAGCTCTCCTTCCTCGCCTCCAGTCCCACCCTGGACTTCTGCATCAAATGCTCCACTAAAACTGTCATTATCCATTTGATTACCAAAAATCCCCTAACTGCCAAATCCAACGGACACTTCTTAGTCTCTGTGGCTGCAGAATCTGAATCTGGGACCATCATTCATTCAACTCATTCATTTACCTGCCCCCTGTGCTGGGCCTTGGGGATACAAAGAAGCATTTACTGAGATCCTCTGCTTCATGGCACCTCCCACATTCTCTCCTAGCTTTCCCCATCTTCTTCATCACTCTCCCAGATTTACCTTCCTCTACTACCCAGTACAATGTTAGTGCTCCTCAGGGTTCTACTGTCTATGTTCTCAGTTTACCAATCTTCATTATCTATCTATTTCTTCAGCAAATCCCTTACTGCATACCTCCCATATCCAAATTTTATCTATGCCTATAACTTCAATTAAATATGACCCCCAAACTGGCATCCTATATTAATCTAACAAATCCTGGTAAGGACTTAACTCTGTGCCAGACACAGTGCGAGGTTCATTCATTTGCTGATGAATAAACTAGTCCCCATCTTCAGAGAACTTTCTGTAGCTGTCTAGGAAAAAGAGAACTATGTAGGTAATTACAATATTGAAGGATGCACAGAGATAGATGCACAGAGAAGGTTAACCTAACTTGCACTGAGGGTTTAGACTTTACATCTTTAACAGCAGGAGAGAGACATCGAATTTGTGTTTTAGAAAGATCACTCTTGCTAAAATGTGGAAAATGGATTCGAAGCGGTTAGGGAGATGAGTTAGGAGATGCTAATCTAGGAAAACGATGATGAAAAACTGGATTAAAGGAGAAGCAGTGGAGACAGAAAGAAATAGATGGATTTTAGAGCAATTTATTAAATAGATTTATAATACTTGTTAACTGAACCCTGAATCTGGATATGTAAGAAACTCTTGGAAACAAGGTAGAAAACACGGGGTCAGGTCTGTTCACGTGGCTATGTTTTGATGACCCCAAGAATATGACCCTGTTATAGATTGTATGATGGCAATTTGTAAGCCTCTCTTGCACCAGGAGAGTGTTTTTCACTATTTTTCTACCTCCATACTATCCATATATTCAATCAATTTCCATCATACCAATTCTCATTAAAAGCAGTGTGGGTAAAAGTGGGAGGAGAAGAGGAGGGAAGTTCAAAATCTCTAAGGGGATGGAGAGGTAGAGAGCTGAAAATCCTCTACTGCGTAGAAAGTTTCTTGACAGCAGAAAAGCCATCTATCTTTCCAAATTTTGTTTACCTAAGACCTAGCACAATATCTGGGACAAGACTAAGTGTCCAATGTTTCTTGAATGAATGAGTGGATGAATAAACAAATGCAAAAATGTTCCTAGGTTTTTAGCAATGCGGTTAGTCTATAAGGATTGTCCAAAAAATGAGAAAAGAGCCAGCCCTCCCTTCAGTCTGACTTTCTGCAATTTTTTCCCTTTTGTGGCTCTTTTATTTGGGGCTGGGGGTGGGTAGATAAGACAGAAGATATGGATATGAAAATGAGAGCAAAGTTTCAGGCCCAGAGAATTCTGGAGTTTCAGGGCTGAAAGGATTCTCCACCTTTATCTCACTTTATCTCATTTTACAGGTGAAGGAATTGAGATCTAAAAAGTTGAAGTGACTTTCCCAGTCAGGCATGGCAGCACAAAGTATTCTAGATCTACTGACCCGAGTCCGATAGTCTTTTTCTCTCCCAAAGTTTATAATTGAAAACTTCACAAGGTTTAAAACATGTAGATGTTGCAAATGATCTAAGGGCATGTCTCAAGTCAAAGAAATGAATTTAATCACTTTTGCTTCCTAGGGAAAAATTAAGTAGGGGGAAAAAAGATTTTGGTTCCATCTGTTGGTTTAGTTTTATTTCTGTTTCCCAACTCATTCCAAATACACTAATAGTCTTCAGCAACCTTTAGTACACTAGATGTTATGCTTCGTTTCTCTGCAGACAAATCATTCTCTAGATATTCAGTGAGTACAAGGACGGAGCAAGGCTTGTCTGGCACGTTATCAAGTGGAAATGTAGAGAGTCCTGGGACAGTTGTTCAATTTCATACAGAGTTGGACTTGTTTCTCCCTCTACCCTGGCTTTTACACCCACTTCCCAGAGCCAACCCTAATTCCTAACTTTTGCTCTCCTCAATTGCTCTAGGACGAAACTGATTTCTATCGTAGGGCCACTCTCCAGGCACCATGGCTGCCATTTAAACATCTCTGATGCTATCTGTGAGTCCATACTCTTCTTGCTCTGCCCTTGATGACATGCCAGGATACCATCCTTATGCCAACACTGGATCTTCCTGCTGTTTAGCATCAACTTCCCCTTAACTTCTTGCTGCAGGATCCCAACCCCCCATCCCCCAGTTCTGTCCCTATTGAGTCTCTCTGTATTCTAGGTCCCCTTGTGGTTTCCTGTGACCATACTCTTAATTCATTTCTTAAAATATGAAAGGTTTTAAATTTTAAAATTGATGTGTTCCCACTGGAGAAAATTTATAAAATAAAGATGAAGAAAAGAAGAAAACAAATGTGATCCATCATCTTATCTCAGAGATAACAGAGATAACCACGGCTGGCATTTGGGCATATCTTCTTCATAAACCCACACAACTCATATGCACATATATAGAGCTTTACTTGAAAAAATGGCATCATACAACATCATAAACTACTTTTTTTACTTAATAACATGGAATAAACATTTTCTCATGTCGCTTAATATTCCTATTACAACATATTTTTAATAAATGAATATAATTCCTTTTAGGGATACACAATAATCTTTGTTAACAACACTTTGTTATTGGTTATTATTTAGGTCAGTTATTTATTTATTTATTTATTTATTTATTTATTTATAATGTTTATTTATTTTTGAGAGACAGAGAGAGACAGAGAATGAGCAGAGGAGGAACAGAGAGAGAGGGAGACACAGAATCCGAAGCAGGCTCCAGGCTCTGAGCTGTCAGCACAGAGCCTGACGCGGGGCTTGAACCCACAAACAGTGAGATCATGACCTGAGCTGAAGTCAGTTGCTCAACTGACTGAGCCAGCCAGGCGCCCCTATTTAGGTCATTTATTTTTCACTATTATAGTAAATGCTATAACATATAGTATCCATACATATGCATGCAATAATCATATATATTAATAGATATTCAAGCACCTCTATAATTACTTGCTGAAGATAAATTACCACAATAAGAATTGCTTAGTCAAATGGCATGCAGGTTTTTAAGGCTTTCAATGCATATGGAAAAGTCATCCTTCAGGGAAACTAAGACAGTACACACTACCACTGACAATGTTCATTGCTGTGTGTCTTCCCTAGCCTGTGAACCTGGAGTGTTTCTTAACCTCTCTGATCTCTTACCTCTCTGACATAATGTGGAAGAAGACACCACCACACAGACACACAGTAAATTCACAATAAAAGTTCATTTCTTCCTTCCACATGTCATATACCAGCCGATATGTAAATTATCATCACCACTCTGTTTTGTTATTTATCTTTTCATGTGTATGTTTGTTCTAAAAACACCAATACCATGATCTGCTTTCCAGGGATGCATTGTGATGAAAAGCCAGGCTACCTATAGAATTAGAAAAAGCAATATCACTCATTGCCAGCAGATGCCACTACCTGATCCATGATGTATACCAGAAAAAAATCTCTAGTGTGAGGTTCCAGATCCTGTAAGCAAATCAGAGTTCTAGCTAAATCATGATTGGTACACAGCTGAGACTATGTAAAAATTATGTAAAGGAAGTTTACTTACAAGCAGGGCTATGTACTTTGAAATATATTTTCATAACTAAACGTCATGTCCAACTTTCTGTTAAAATAGGGTGTTGGGCATGTGTGTGTGTACGTGTGTGTGTGTGTGTGTGTGTATGTGTGTGTGTCTTCATATGTATATGTACATGTATATGCATATGTATATATCAAGATAAATTCTAAAGTTCCCTCAAGAGGTTTATATTAATTATGAGCTGTTCTCCAATGTATCTCTGCCACCCACAGAGTTCTAATGACTTTAAAATATGCTAGTAATGAGGAAAGACATATGGGATATTATGTAGAGCTGAGGTAGGTGGTAAGGGATACAGAATGGGACTCAAGGATAGAATAATTTTTTTCCAATGTTCTCTGTGTGAAATTATACACTACAGTATTTGAAGAAAAACTGCAAAACCTTATGTCTTTTTCTATATATGTAAGTCCATATTTATATATAATATATATATATATCTGAAACTTTGACCCCATATACAAACATTATATAGTTATATACCATATATATACATATATATAATTTTATTACAATTTGTCTTGTAATGTATGAAGAAAGTAAAATCTGAGAAATTTCTGTACTTTAATGGTACCTATCTATATCTTCTTATTAAATATCTTCATTTAGGTTTTGTAGTCATGAATTATGATAGCTTTAATAAATTCACTATGCATATACTACTACTCCTGTTATATGTTAAAAGGGTGAGAAGGAATTTGGGAGAACCCCTCCTTGCCATGCACACACAGGATTAATAATCTGGAAAAGTTAACAGAGTGTATAAAAAGTAAAGGTCAATGAACTACTAAGATTGTCCAGTGCTTGAAATGTTATTTTTCACTGAAGAATTAAAGAGAAGACTTTTTCTTAGAATGTACAAGAATTCAATGATTCATTGAAATGTTATTTCCCACTGGAGATTTAAAGAGAAGACATTTTTTTAGAATGTACCAGAATTCAGTGGTTCTCTTTAAAGGGTTAACACTTTTAAAAATGAACATGACGGACTCAGATTTTCGAAAGACTGGCAGGAATTTCTTGTGAAAATTTTATAATAATTTTTCAAAACAAAAACAATACTATACATCCAGCCAAATACTATCCAGCTGTTCTTGATTTTAACTTACTTATAGCCTACAAAATATTTGTTTTGCTTTGTTAAAATATGAAGTATCATGCAAACATTTAGCAACTGTATCAGCTCCCATTGCTTTGCAAACATCCCTGGTTCCTCTCCATATATTAGCTACACACAAAATTTCTCTGAAACCCAAACATGAAACCCAAACCCTGTCACCCCAAAGATTAACATTCACTTTAAGGAAAAGCAACCCATTCCTTGCAGAGAATGAGTCAGACTTTTCAGACTGACTTTTGCTCGTTCATCCTAAAGGAATAAGTATGTGGCAGGAAAACTGAGGGGCCTTGTAACAAAAAACAGATGACATTCCTCCCCTCATGAAGCTTACATTCTGGTCTCTGCACACAGACAAGAATAAGGCTACAAACACACGAGTGGGAAAGTTTTAGATCTTGATAAATATTATAAAGAAAATGAAATGGATTCATTTGACAGAATGAGAGAATAGCTTTTAGAGTTGGTGGCTAAGTAAAAGCCTTTCTGGGAAGATGACATTTGAGCTGTGCTTTAGATGAAAGTCTCAAGCCCGTCATGGGAACGTGGGGGCTGAGCTAGAGTCAAAAGAGCAGGAGTGCAGAGGGGAAACAGTCTGACACATCAAGGAACAAAGAGGTCAGTGTGACTGGTGCCCTGTGCAGGGAGGGAAGGGGAGGGCAGAAGATGGGAGGGGCTTCTGTCAGGGCCCTGCCACCTCAGCCGGGATGTGCCCTCTCCACCGAGTCTGGGAGGAGCAGGAGGCCATGGAGAGTCTGAGGCATAGGGGTGGCACACAGGATCTGAAGAAGTTTTTAAAAGCCTGTCCAAAAAGTGCAGGGTCTTTTTTTTCAGTACTGGAATATTTGTGCAAACTTGATGTAATACGTTGGTCAGTCTAATTTTTGAGATGTGCAAGGTCTCCGTATCTGAGAAGGTTTTAGCGCTGGAGCTGTGACTGCCCTGACAGTAACTGGAAGTGGTCAAAAAGACAATCCAATCTGTTGAATTTAAAATGATGTTTAAACACTCAACGGAACTTCTCTTACAGCAAAGGTCTAGGCAGGCGGGGACCTGAGGCTAGTAGTTGGTCTAGCACAAGTGAGAGAGGAAAGCAGGCAGAGGATATGGACAGACAAAGTTGGCAAGCAGCGGTGAGCCCTAGACTCCAAAGGCCAGCTGTGTGGCAAGGCCAAAGCATGGCAGGAAGAAGGCATGGCAAGAGTGTGCATCTGTTAGGGTTGGCGGGGATGGAGGTGAGGCTGTAAATGCCTCATATACCAGACAGCTGTCTAACCTTTGCTGGGGTAATGAAAAGGAGTGATGTAATCCGATTCAAGAAGGAATGAGCTCTCTGAGGGAAAGTGTGAAGAAAGGAGGGCAGGGTTCTGAGGACAAATCTGGGCAAGACCTATATTTGTGTAGAGAACAACAGTAAAAGATTGGGACAGCAGCATCAGGGATGAGGTTTTAAGATCAGGAAGTGGGAAAACCCACTGTTTAATGATTACAAGTTCCACTGGCAACTTTAGGGAATTGCGGTGAGGCCAGAGGGGAAATGTCTCCCCAGATCGCATGACGAGTTCATGGCAGAGCTGAGATTTCGGTTCAGGGTCACTTTTCTGCATGTGTTTGCACGTGTGTATGCCAGAAGTGTGCGCGTGCATCTGTGTGTTTTAACAGGGAAGATAATTTTTTGCTGCAGTAGGGAGAAGACAGCCAGTTCTTAAAGATCCTGTGTAAGTGCTTCACATGATTAGGGAAAGAACATTTCACTTCTTCCATTTTTTTTGTAACATCATTTCATTTGCCTCTCTGTTCCCTTTATCCTCTCCCATAGCCTATTCTACTTTTATTGTCTGGTTTCTTTTCCTCTTAACAGGGGGCTGGCAAATTTTTTTTCTGTAAAGAGCTGGATAATAAATACTTCAAGCATTGTGGGCCAAGAGTCAAAATCAATTATATTACATAGGTATTTATATAACAAGAGGGGGACAAAAATCTCCTCCTATTTCTCATTGATGAAATTTAAAATATAATAATTATAATTGAATATGATTTTTATAATATAGGCGTATTAATAAAAGGAATGGAGGGGCGCCTGGGTGGCTCAGTCGGTTAAGCGTCCGACTTCAGCTCAGGTCACAATCTCGCGGTCCGCGAGTTCGAGCCCCACATCGGGCTCTGGGCTGATGGCTCAGAGCCTGGAGCTTGCTTCCCATTCTGTGTCTCCCTCTCTCTGCCCCTCTCCCGTTCATGCTGTGTCTCTCTCTGTCTCAAAAATAAATAAACGTTAAAAAAAAAAGTTAGAGGAATGGAATTCTTTTCACTCAATTCAAGTTCAAAGTTAGTGTTCTCAATCATCAAATCAGTTGGAAAACAATTGTAGAAACAACTTGTAGCTTGCAAACGGTACAAAAAGAGGCACAGGGGCTGAGCTGGACTTGGGTCATAGTTTGCTGGCCTCCGGTTTGAACAGTCATGCCATTCACCTTCCTTGCATGCTTTATACTCGGTGGGTCTGCAGCAGACAACAAGGAATGGAGACTCTGGTTTCCATAGTAATGCCCATGGCGACTTCCTGTCCCACTCTTCACTCCTTTTCCTCCTTTCCCTCCCTTGTCCTTAATGGAAAGCACTCTTTACTAGTATCTAATATGGGCCAAATGGGAAATTTGGGTTTTATGTCCAATGGAATGATTTTAGCGCTTCAGAAAAGCCCTGTCCTTCAAAAGTGAAATTGGCTGATGTGTAAAATTTCTTTAATTTGGGGGGGGGGGGGGGAGGAGTACATCTTTTAATTTCACAATTAGATACAAATCTCAATATGCAAATATACACTGATTTGAGATCCTTCACACTAAGGTCCAGCCAGTTTTTAGTACAGGGTTTGTGTTGGAAGAATTTACAGGTGCTGGGATAGGATGAAGAACTATTCCCAGAGTGGAGAAAAAGGAATGTGGAAAGGGGACCTGTCAGTTTTGCATTTCGCTGTGTCTGGAAAATCTGCTCTGTGCTAAATACCAAGGAAGGAGAGATGTTGCAGCCACTCAACATTCCAGCTAGCCTGCCCTCCAGCTTCTTGGAATCTGTTTTGGTTCAGCCCCAGTCTCATAAAATTTAGCTTGGAAGGAAGCTTAGAGATCATGAAATACACACTTTGATTTCATAATGGCAAAACTGAGATTCAAGGAGGTTGATGCTAATTTTTCTTTGTAACTTTGGATGTGCTGTTTCAATTTACATTTCTCAGTGCTAGAGAAAAATGTGACCTTATAGAACTTCTGGAGGAAAAAAAGGTGCAGTTTCTAGGAACTTTCAACTTCAGTTAATGCTTACCCAGGCAGTTTCAAGATTTATGGGCTAAGAAACACATCTCTGAGTCAGAGATGCAGTGGGGATTTCCAGCACTTACAATGGAGACAGGCCAGGTCTCCAGTTGACTCATTTGCAGAATACTGACAAGCCTGAGTCCCCAAAGTGAGTTCATTTTGTAGAGTCCCACGGTAAGAGTTCAAGCGCTGGCTAAACGAGAGCCAAGGCCTTCCCCATCAGTAAACCTACAGAGTGAAATAAATGTGGGTTTAGGATCAGCTGGAGGCGTGTTTGAATTTCAGCTCAATGTTCTGTGGGGGTGGCCTTATGCAATTCCAATTCCACAATTCTGTTCAGCTCCTATACTGTTTCCTCCCAAGCCAGGCAGGGGAACGATACCTGCTTCACAACAGTGTGGCTACGACTGAGTGAGATCAAGAGTTTAAGGAGTCTAGCACAGAGACTGGCCCATAATAGATACTAATAAGACAGGATTATTAAATGCACAACATTGTTTGTTTGTTTGTTTGTTTGTTTTAAATGTTTATTTATTTTTGACAGAGAGCATGAGCAGCAAAAGGGTGGAGAGAGAAGGGGACAGAGGATCCGAAACAGGCTCCATGCTGACAGCAGAGAGCCCAATGCTGGGCTCAAACTCATGAACCATGAGATCATGACCTGAGCTGAAGTCAGACGCTAACTGACTGAGCCACCCAGGCGTCCCTAATGTGCAACATTCTTACTCTTTTATAAGCAGACTGATATTTGTGAGCTCAACTCTCTATCGGTTAGGAAAAGGAGACGGAAAAAGAGAGGGAAAGTTCAGAAGTACTTAAGACTAGATGTCAGTACTTTCTTAGCATAAACATAGCCTTTCCAAGGTCAAGAAGTCTCCCAGGCCTATGGGAGTTATAGAGATCAACAATGGACAGTGTCCTTTTTTGCGCTAGTTCAACATCCTCTTAGCCGTCTGTCTACACCAGCCACTACTGAGCTGACCAACTTCAGCATAGGCATTATCAGCTTTACTCTAGTGCAACTTAACAGTACATCCCTGATCTGCAATGCCCATTTCTTGATTTCTAGCCCTGGGTTTCCTTGATTCTACAGGCAAAGGACACCCCAAAACTTTCCTGAATACTCACACATGGGCCACCTGGCAGTATAGAGGAGTTAACACTCGTAGAACTGCCCTAGTCCAATATGGTATAGGAATCTATGCATAAATAGTTCCTACCCCTGTGATCCTCCCATATGGATATTCTCAAATACATTTCATGAAGCTTCAGGAGGTCATACTAGATTGAGCACAAGTGGTGGTCACCTCCATAATACATCCTTGGCTTTCCCACCTTCCCCACCCTTTGCTCCTGTTCCCTGGGTCACATTCTCAAAGAAATTACCTGCACACAAGTCTCTGTCTCATGCTCTGCTCTCATGGAAATGCAGGCTAAGACATTACTTATTTTGATACTTAGCTAGAATAACAGGTTTGTGGAGTGGAAAGGACAGTAAAGAGAGTCTACTTCAAGGATGAGAAATAAATGGCTAGGTGCTGCTTCTTTCCTCTTGCTCCTATGACAAACGTCATAACTAATGGTGACATTCTTTTCCAATGAGCCCAGACAGTCCCAGAATCCTTTTCTGCACCGCTTTAGACAACTCTGTCAACTAATTGGAGCTGATGCTTGAAATGAAATTCATTTGCTATCTTGGGTCCAAGAGATCAAGCTGGTTCAAATTTCAGTTATGTCACTTATTAGGTATGTAATCCTAAAACAACGTTCATTTATGAAACTTGCTTTTCTCATCTATAAAATGGGCATAATTTCTGTTTCATATTGTTATGAAACATATTTAATATTATTTAAATATTTTAATTATTTAATATTTAATAATATAATATGCTAAAGCACCTAAGAAGATATTTGACACATAGGAAATAATAAATCTAATTCTGTTCTCCTTTCTTTTTAGTTTTAATGCAATGAACAGATCAAGAGCAGATCCAGTTATTTATTGTGTAAAATTGGCAGGTAAAGCCCTGTCTTCATATTTTACATCTGTATAAAGTACACAATTCATACCTGATCCCTCATTGTGGTGAGGGAGCAAATGAAATGGACCTTAGTTTTCAGCCATAGTAATAAGATTATTAGTAATATCAAATTAGTAATAACATAATTACTTATATTACTTCAAATGAAAAATTCTAGGGGTGCCTGAGTGGCTCAATCATTAAGCATCTGACTTCGGCTCAGGTCATGATCTCACGGTTCAGGAGTTCAAGTCCCATGTGAGGTGAGCTCGAGCCCCGCTTCGGGTGAGCCCAGCTTCTCTCTCTCTCTCTCTCTCTCTCTCTCACTCTGGCTCTCGCTCTCGCTCTTTCTCTCTCTGGCCCTCTCTCACTTGCGCCCTCTGTCTCTCTCTCTCAAAAAAAAAAAAAAAAGTTCAAATGAAAAATTCTAAGGCCTTGTAAGTGTATTAAGCATGTCTCTTTATTCCATATTTTTTGACACTTACACATCTTGGAGCCTTGCAGACAGTGAAGGGACTGCTCCTCCCAGGGTTAGACAACTCCTAATCATAATAAATGACTCATCTGCTAGCATATCTTTCATATGCAGACCAAACAATCCAGAGCCCAAAGCCCAACCATCTCCTTTATCTTGGGCTCTCACAATTTAAGTGACTATACCCCTGGGCTAAGTAGCAGAAAGCTAGGGATAGCAGCTATGCCCTGGAGCCAAGTTCCTAAACCTGCTCATCTTGCCTCACCTGTTTCTCCCCCATGTTTTTCTCTTGCTCTCTCTGCCACCTGACCAGTTCTGGTGCTTCTCTGTGTTGTCTCTCTGCACTGCCACCAATGTGACATTATTCACTATGTCTGAATCATAATAAAAGCTACCTT
Organism: Leopardus geoffroyi; assembly: GCF_018350155.1. Classification (NCBI taxonomy): domain Eukaryota; kingdom Metazoa; phylum Chordata; class Mammalia; order Carnivora; family Felidae; genus Leopardus; species Leopardus geoffroyi. Next base: position 138,478,000 of record NC_059338.1, on the reverse strand, counting down.
TTAAAACAGTGGGGCTAAGAGTTCAATGTCACCTACCTAATTAAGGGCAAAGCTTAAGCTCTTCCTCATTCTATCACACAATGCTCTCTCCCATCTGGGGCATCACACAATCCCAACCACCACCTACCGGATGACAAGCCCAAGGGACAGTCTGTTAATAAACAAATGCTGACCAAGGACTTCACCAAGCATCATGGGGTCCTGCCATACTGTGGGAAGTGGGAGGAGGAGGAAGTTAAATAATTCTTAGGGTGGCCTTCATAGCCTGGTCAGCTCTGAACTCAATGATGGAGGTTAGAAGCTGGAGCCCTGGATACAGAAATCTGGAACTGTTGTAACTCACCATGAAAGGAACAATCCAAATGACAGCCCTACCTTAGTTTAAAGCTAGGTTCTCTTTTCTGTTTATTATGGATCTTTGCTAAGAAATACAATTGCTGAGAAGTCTGTTTTGCTTGCTGTTTGCTATGAGCATTGTGAGACCTTTCCTGAATGTAACCCGCTGTGTAGTAGAATGGGTTGTAAACCTTCCTAAATGTAGTCTGATATGTAATGGAATGAGTGGTTGTACATAAACTAACCGGTGTTTCTCGCTTCTGTAAACCTGCTTGCTTAGCACATTCCTCACCTATCCCCTTCCCCCTTTTTTTTTTTTTCTCCCACCACAAGTAACGGACAAAGCCTTCCTGCCAAAGGACAGACAAAGGACGCCCAATCAGAAAACCACAAATGTCCGTACTTTAAAATCGACTAATCAGGCCCCTCATAATTTGAAACCTCACCTATGCTGTTTGTCCCTGTCTATAAAAACCCTATACCAACTCTGATCGAGGCCTCTTAGCGTCACCGGCAACGAGTGCGCAGAGGTCCAGGTTCGAACCTGCAATAAACGCCCCTTGCTGCTTGGCTTTGACTCACGACTCTGGTGGTCTTTTGTGGGAGGTTTAGGAACTTCGGGCATTACAACCAGAACCAAAGATCTATTCATAAATGTCACCAACCAGTGATTACATCAGGGTAGAAACATTATGGCTGAGAACACAGCTAAAAGGGAGTATACTCAAAGAAATGTGAAAGGTCGTCAGTGTGTTAATCTGAGTTCATAGATCCATCCTCTAAACCAAAATCAAGTCCTTTAATAATTCTGCCAGCTTTTTTCATTTTTAATGGATGGGCTTAATGTTGTTTACAATCACTTACGTCTCTAAATAGCTATACTTCCATTATTTCACAACAATGAATTTTGGTGGGTTCCCCTCTATTAACCGCACAAGAAATATACCAGAAGATGAAAAGAACAGCCAGCAACATAGAATATAGCCATATGCCAAATCATGAGAACTAGCAAACAAAGAACCTGATAGGCATATGATTTATAAGAAAAAATACGGAAAATGATCAAACTATGAAGATGGGATGTTAGATTTCTATGAAAATGAAAACTGAGGCCTGGAGTGGGTCTTAGATCATAAAATAAAAAGTTTTTATTTTATGAACAAGCACACTGAAGCTCACCGGGGTTAAATCATTTGCATTAAGATAAAGTAGCTAATTGGTGAGAAAGATACTGATGCTTCAAAATCTAGTGATTTGAACCCACTTTATCATAACTGCATATCACAGGTAACAGAGATTTGGAGAAAAAAATTCTAATAGGAGTTTTCAATTTTATTTTCAGTTGTTTAAGTTCAAAAGAAAACCAATATTTCAGATAATATTTTATATGATAATTTAAAAATTGAAATGTGGATGTAAGATTTCTGAGGTCAGAATTCACAATCAAAATTGTCTTAAAATGAACACTCATTTCCTCAAAGGGATTGACAATATTAAAAATTCTGTACATAAAGTATAGATTTGTCAGTAGGGTAGAGAAGACTTGAAATTATCAAACTAGAAAAGAATATAATCAGCTCCTGGACTGGCAAACACCTTTTTTAGGTAAAAAGTATGCCTGCCCTCTACTGACCCCCTAACACCCTACTTAGTGACATGTGGTTTATACCAGAATGCACATAAAGCAGAATATATTTAGGAGTTGGTCTATTTCTAGTCACACAAGTTTTGTTTCCTAAATAAGACTTCGGATTACCATTTTGGTTTGTTCCCAAAAATTTCAGCACTCCATATGGTTGAAGATTCAGTCCCATCTTCTTAACAAGACCTTGTGTGAACTGTGTACAGTACTGTCTTCAAACCATTCGCTCCTATGCATATTCCATGGTGAGGAGAAATGCAGGGATTATGAGGGAGGCAGGAAATGAGAAAGACAGGCATGTTCCAAAGTTGAGATTCTGAAACTGCTTTCCAAATTTTCAAATGTGAAAATTTCTTTAGTTTGCAAAAACTGTTATAAATGATAGCACAGAACATACACATTCAGCTTATGGAGAGTCACACAGTATGGTGGTTACCCTAATTACAGCTCAAAAACCTACTATGGTAGATATTTTTAGTGCATCAATAAGAATCTTATAGTTGCAATTTTGTCTTATCTAAAGGAATTGATTGTAAAGCTACATATAAGTTACATACAAGTCTGAAAAGGGTCACTGGGGATGTATTAAAATTACTTTGATATGACATGAGAATAAACCTACCTGTTCATGAGTGATCACACTGATTTTCTTTTTGGACTCCTCTTCAATTACAGGTTTAATGATCAATTTCACTAATATTAACCAAACAACCAGCAAATCTAGAATCTCTGGTAATAATTTACACTCAAGGAAATTAAGAACATGAACTATGAATTAGTTAAGAACATGAACTATGAATTAGTTTGAGGGGATAATACAAATAGGTAAGAAAATAGGTTATTTCACTAAGTTTACCTAATTCATTGAAACCTTGGTTAAAGGATGCAATGGTCAGGGCTACCAACTGTTTGCCATTGCACAAATTTGCACAGTATTAAAGGGATATGTTCTAATAGCTCATATCCTTTTTGAGAAGAAACCATTTTGGGTAGCCATTATTCACCTAAGAGTTCAAATGCCTCCAATCAGCTTTCAGATAATTGCTATATGCATTAATCTTATAAACCAAAATTAACTAAAAGACTCTGTAGTATTCTTCCCCCCCAAACATGTTGTCTCCCTATTTTATTATTATTATATCTACTGGTGAATAACAAATGTTTTTCAGATATTTCATGCATTAATAAACAGGTAGGGAGGCAGGCAGGTAGGTAGATAGACATGACCAATGTACAAAAATCTAAAGGATGAGATGAACTCATGTTTCAAGGAGCAATTATTTTGTAACTTGCTCTTTTAATGCCTTCCCAATATTTAGTTTATTTTTTGAAAAACTAATTTACTCACTTCTTCTATGATAATTTTGCAAGTCAAGTTACTTTTTAACTTAATGATTGATCTACAGTCAATTTGAGTTATTTCTATATAATGAGAGCAAGAGAGACAGACCATTGACTCAGAGCTTTCCGTGTACCTGAAACTGTACTGAGTACTTCACATCACTATCTCATTTACTCTTCAAAACAAAACTATGAGATATGTCTTTTATCTCCAATTTACTTAGGGGAAAACTGAGGCCAGAGAAGTTAAGCAATTTGTCTAAGATTATACAGTTGGTAGGTGGCTATGTTTCATTTCAAAGGTTTATTTGATGTTAGGGATAACCAAATGCCTGAGTTGGCCATTTGAAAAACCAAACCAAATCAAAACCAACCTCTTAATAAAAGAATCACCTACCTTTGAGTGGTTCCAATTCATGACAGATTTTCAAATAGATTACAAACTATGTAAGATTAGTTGCACAGGATTATCAGCTACACATTAGCTTTTTTTTTTTTTTAGGTCACCCCATTACACATCTCTGCAAAAAATATGTGTATTAAAAACTAAAATATTGTGGGGCACCTGGGTGGCTCAGTTGGTTGAGCATCCGACTCTTGATTTCACCTCAGGTTATGATCCCAGGTTGTGAGATCGAGCCCCATGTCAGGCTCTGCACTGAGAGTGGAACCTGCTTAAGATTCTCTCTCTCTCCCTCTTCCCCTTTACCCCACTTGCACACTCTCTCTCACTCTAAAAAAAATTAAATATTGTTTTTAATGCTCATGGGGTATCATACTCTGTTAGAAATGTTCTTCTGGGTTAAACGATCATTAAAATATTTCAATCATTAGCAGCACACAATTGAACAAAACATATCAAATGTATTACACATTTTGACACGTTATTACTCAAACAAAAAAGCAAAATTTGTTGGAATCTAATCTTTTAATGAAATGCATGGGAAAGATGGTACAGTGCCCTAATTAAATGGGTCTTGCCAAACACAAACACTTTGAATCTTTACTTTTTTTCCCTACCCAAGAGACTTTTCTATTTTGAGACAATGATTCAATAAGAGCTGGAAGACTGTAAAAGAGGAAGTAGAATAGTCTCCTTGGCATTCAAGCATGCTCTTGGGCATATCAATGTTAGATTAAAAGTTTGTAAAGTATATGAAAGTTGAGAGCCCAAAACTACCTTCACATTATCCTCTCTGTGTCCTCCCAGGATGTACAAACCTCATTCTGTATTCTGCTTTCCTAAATACTTTTACCCCTTCTAAATCCCCCTCCCCCATTTTAACTGTTCAACCTTCAGGGTCGCTTGGGTGGCTCAGTCGGTTGAGTGTCTGACTCTTGATTTCCACTCAGGTCATGATCTCACGGTTTGTGGGATCGAGCCCCACATCAGGCTCTCACTTGCACTGTGGACCCTGCTTGGGATTCTCTCTCTCTCCCTCTCTCTGTCCCTCCCCACTCATGCTCTCTGCCTCAAAATAAACTTAAAAAAATTTGTTCAGCCTTCAATAAATGGAATTAAACATGAATACTTGAATGTGCTCTATCCATTAAATTTCACAGCCCTGTCAACTGCTGGCATTCGGTTCAACATCTACGTTTCTGTATTTCCAGTCTTCTGCTTCTCCAAGGCAAACTGATTGCTCCCTCCATCTTCCAAATAGAACGTTTGCTTCCCCCCAGCCCTCTCCGCAGGCCTCAGCCCATGCCCCCACCTTCATTCTACCACCCCAGCCACTCACACAAGGGGTAGTCTTCTTCTCCCTGAAAACTGAGATCCTGTTCATCCTGCAAACATTAGGTGAGTTACCACCTTTTTCCTGAAGTCTTCCCGGAGCAACACGAGAACAGCTCTCCCTCCTCCCTTTCTGATGTCTAGTGAGAACCAGTGTTCTTACCATTCTTCTTTACCTCACCTTTATTGCTTAGCATTCTCAACAACACTGTTTTGTGAATAGACATCCTTGCCTTTCCCCACAATGCATCCCTAAAAGCCATACTGGAAAGCAGACTTTGATTCATGTTTCCCACCTGGCACCAGGCATTATTCCAATAATAAGGGGTGACACATAGACCAGAGGTGAGACAAACAGTGTGTCATAAAACCAAAAAAAAAAAACCAAAACAAAACAAAAACAAAACCTTTGTATCTCAAAAATAATTTGGGGGGAAAATAAAACTATGGCTTAAGTCATAGGTGTTTTAGGGCTCAAATGGATCTGAGATCTCCAGTACAAGCCCCTCATTTCACAGGTGGGGACCCTAAGGCACAAAGAGAGTGAGAAATTTGCCCTGAATTTCAGAGCTGGGGTGGGGTGAGGGGGATGGAACTCCAGCACAGCTCTGATGACATACAGACCAAAGCCCTTTCTAGTATACTCTACTGCCCTGCTATAAATGCCTATTAAAAGGGGCATGCATACTTTACACACTGATTATTTAAGGAGGCTTAATTTGCAGTAAAGTGTTCATCTACCATAAAGAATAAAACTACTGAACCATAAATCTAAAACCAATATACTCCCCATAATAAACATTAAACAAACAATAACACAAATAAAACCCCCAGCAAGCTCCTGGAGAGCACAGCCATACTTATGTTCCCGCGATGTCCAGCACACCAGGGTCACATGTATGCTGTGGATGGACCCACAGTCCATCACTGGCCTCCTTAGGCTTTACACGTGGCTGGTCACTAGAGCTATAAAAACTATCCAGGGGAAATCTGAACACCTTTTCGTTCCCCCATAAATCTCCCAGTAGCATACAGAGATAATCCAAAAATTAATTGATCATTTAATTCAAAGATTAATTTGCAGCATCTAAATAATTTGAGGCTGTCACTAAAGACCTTAGTTGAGAGGATTTAGAACTATCACTCTGCACCCAGGGTGAACACTGGTTTATGTGGGGAATTTTGAAAACAATTTTCTCAGTCCTCATCAATTGCATCAGAATTTCAGGGGTGGGATCTGAGCGTTGGTTTATTTTTTCAATGACACACTTCAACTGTGATACACTGTGAGAGCTAAGAACCACTTGTTTATAGAGACAGAAGTTTTGTCAGTTAGGTCCATCTCCCTCCCTTCTTTCCTTCCTTCCTTCCTTCCTTCCTTCCTTCCTTCCTTCCTTCCTTCCTCCTCACCTTCCTTTCTTCCTTCCTTCCTCCTTCCTTCCTTTCTTCCTTCTTTCCTTCCTTCCTTCCTTCCTTCCTTTTTTTTTTCTTTTATTTCTTGCCCAGACTAGCAGAATCTTTTCAGCTTTGAGTGACAGAAACCCAACCTACTTAGGCTCAAAAGAAAATCGGCTCAGTAACCAAAGTCAGGAGTGAAGCTGGCCCCAGGAGTGACAGGCACCAGGGGCTTAGTGCCTTCAGAACATCCATCTTTTGAATCCCTCTCCCACTTGATGTCCTCTGGTGCCTGTTTGCCAGCTTCAATTCTATGGCCAGTCATCTCAGTCACTCCCTGGCTTACTCCCTCAATTGTTGTGTCTCTCACACAACAGGTAGCTCACAGGCAAAGCCATAACTCTGTTAGCATAAAGTTCTGCCTTCTCATGTAGCCTGTGCAGCAAACACGGCCAGGGAAAAACACAATCCTGCTGAAAGGTCACTTTAAATCAATGACTCCAGGGGCGCTTGGGTGGCTCAGTCGGTTAGGCAGCCGAGTTTGGCTCAGGTCATGATCTCGCGGTGAGTTCGAGCCCCGCGTCAGGCTCTGTGCTGACAGCTCAGAGCCTGGAGCCTGTTTCGGATTCTGTGTCTCCCTCTCTCTGACCCTCCCCTGTTCATGCTCTGTCTTTCCCTGTCTCAAAAATAAATAAAACGTTTAAAAAAATAAAATAAAATAAAATAAAATAAAATAAAATAAAATAAAGAAATCAATCAATGACTCCAAGTCTTGAGTGACCCTGAATTCTGTCTAGCAATCCTGACACATTTCCCTACTCCAGTCACTCTCCTATGTTGCTGGACAACTAATTCATAGCTTCCTTTTCCTCTGTTCCTCAACTTCCAACACCTTGCCCCCCATTTCACTCTCCTCCAATGATCTTGCTTCCTACTTTACAAGAGAAATGAAGTAATCTGAAGGGAACTTTCACAGACTTTCACACTCTCCCCTCCTACCTTGTTCTATGAAGGAATAATCCAGGCCCCTATCTAACCCAACCCTCCTCTTGCACATGAGATCCTGCTTGGGATGGTTAATTTTGTGTCAACTTGATTGGGCCTTGGTGCCCAGATATGTGGTCAAACATTATTCTGGCTATTTCTGTGAGGGTGCTTTTGGATCAGATTAACATTTAAATTAGTTGACTCTCAATATATCAGATTGCTCTCCATACGAGAGCAACCTTAGTCAGTCAGTTAAAGGCCTGACTAGGACAAAAAGGCTGACCTCCCACTAGCAAGAACCAATTCTGCAGCAGATAGCCTCTGGACTTGAATTGCAACATTAGCTCTTTCCTAGTTCTTCAGCCTGATGGCCCACCCTGCAAATTTTGGACTTGCTAACCTCCAAAACCACGTGAGTGAGCCAATTCTTTATAATACACATATACATTACATACACACATACACACCCTTATTGGTTCTATTTTTCTGGAGAACCCTAATACACTGTCCTCATTAGTGCAAGAAATTTTGTCTGGAAATTCTTACCTCTCTGGTCTATATCATCATTTTTTCTTTCTATATGATCCTTTCTATTTGCATTCAAATATACTCTCATTTCTCTTATATATATCTAAAGAAAAATAAAAACCTTTCCTTCATTAAATGCCCCCCACCATCTTCTGTTCCTATTTCTCTGATTCTCTCTGCAACAAAACTTTTGAACAAGTCCTTGTTGAAAGATTTATCTGTCGTCATCGCCTTCAATATCACTCCTCTCTTCTTCCAGGCTCCCTCAAAAAGGCTTTCAGCTTCTGCCACAGAAGCTTCTCTTGAGATCAACAATGGTCTCTATCTCGCTGAAGTCAAAAGTCACTTGGTCCTCATTTCACTTGACCTGACAGCAGCATTCAATATGGTTCATTAATCTCTCTTTCTTGACATGCTTTCTTCACTTGGACACCACACTCTCAGGGTTTTCTCCTACCCCACTGGTTGCTCCTTCCCAGTTCTCTTTTGTCTAAATTCTGCATGTGGGTATAGCAAGGCTCAGCCCTTGGTCCTTCTGCTCTTTCACACCTATACTACCCCCTTACCTTATCTCTTCTCATTGCTTTACTTCTCTATCTATATACCAATGACCCACAAATTTATATCTCCAATCCAGACCTCTCTCCTGACCTTGAGATTCAAATATCCAACTGTTCCCCGGGCATGTTCATTTAACTGTCCAAAGCTGAGCTATTGATCTTCCCTCCCAAATGCACCTGATTTGCAGTTTTCCACATGAACTCAGGGCAATTCCATCCTTCAGTTGTCAAGAAATCTTAGAGTCTCACTTAACTTGTCTTTTCCAGGAAATCCTGACAACTCTACCTTCAAAATGTATTCAGCTTCTGATTATTTTCACCATTTCCACTGCCAGCACCCATCTGACCCAGGCCACTGTCATTTCTTAACCTCCTGTTGGTGTCTGGCTTCTACCCTGCTCTCTATGCTGCAGCCAGAGTGATCCTTGTAAATTATGAATCAGACTACCTGACTCCACTCTACCCAATTCTTTAATGGCCCCTCATTTCCCTAGGAAATAAAGCCAAAGCTTTACAATGATCTTCAAGGCCATTCACAATCCTATTTGTTGTTCCTCTGACTTGATTTTCTTTCTTTCTTTTTTTTTAAGTTTACTTATTTATTTTGAGAGAGAGAGAGACAGAGAGAGAGACAGAGACAGAGAGAGAAGAATCCCAAGCAGGCTCCATACCATTAGTGCAGAGCCCTGTGTGGGTCTCGAACTCATGAACCGTGAGGTCATGACTTGACTCGAAATTGGACACTTAACCTACTGAGCCACCCAGGCATCCCTGACCTGATTTTCAAAAACATTATGCATTGTCACTCCCCTCTCACAATTCTGATCAGCTCACCATTCCCCAAAGACACCAGGCATGCCTCACTGCACCATCCTAGCACTGGTTGTTCCCTATGACTGGACTGTTCTTCCCACTGATGTTCACAGCCTCCTTCTCTCCTCAAGCCCTTCAATTCTTTGCTTTGCCTCCTCCATGATGGCTAACCTTATGACCCTATTAAAATTACACCTAGTCCCACTTTCAGATTCCTCTTGCTCTCCTTTTTCCATAGACTTTATTCACATGATATATAATTTACTTACTTATTATGTTTGTTATTTAATGTCTGTCTGTCTCCAAGTTCCACAAGTGAAGATTGTGTGTGTGTGTGTGTGTGTGTGTGTGTGTGTGTGTGTGTATGTGTGTTTTGTTCACAGGTATTTTCCAAGCATCTAAATCAATGCCTGGCACATATTTGACACCCGAGAAACATTTATTGAGTGAATGAAGAAGGATCATCTTCAGCTATCCTCTCTGATGTTTTTGTTTGTTTGTTTATTAGCTAAATTTCCTCCTAATGTAGACCTGCTTCCCTCAAGATAGGGCAAATGGCTGCTAGCCATTTCCAGACTCACACCTTTACAACTCTAGGACCATAAATGAATGGGATCTTCCCTATCAGCTGCAGTTTGAAAAATTCAAGTGGAAGACTCAGATCATATATCTACTCTTTAATTACTTTGGCTTAGAAGACATATCTTGTGAAAGGATGGTGGATAACATTAATATGTAACATAAGATGTTGATGAAGATGTGATATCTCGGAGAATTGTCCTGAGCTGGCAAGTTACTACAAATTTCTTTCTACTAACCTATGCATCAGTCTTTTCCTTTTCCCAATAAAAACTATGAAGGTAGAATTGAAGGAAAAACAACATCTATGTATACAACTGCAAAGATAATTCTACAAGGATAATACTACAACAAGGCATCCCATAGACACTGCACAGACATCCAACAAAGTAGACTCATCCTCTTAGCCCCAAACCCAATCCTCCTAAATAGTCTCTATCTTATCAAAAGATTCAGTTCCAGTCACTTAGAGCAGAAGCCTAAGAGTCATCCTTACATCATTCCCTTCCCTTTCCTTCTATTCACATGTAATCCAATGCCAAGTCTAGTAGTTCTTATTCCTAAGAATTTCTCTAATCTAGCCCCACCATCAACACTTGCTTTTCTGTGATTTATCTCCATCTATTAGACTGCATAATGGAATTGCTTGGTTATTTATATGCTGCATAGATTTGGTTCCTTGAGGACACAACTTGACTTTCATCTCTGTAGGTAACCAATAAATATTTGTTGAATTGAGTTGAAGAGAACATACAAAAGGGAAAACTAATGGATTTAAGAGATAGGGATTGCAGCTTTTATGTTGGATCTAAAAGGGCAGAAAGAAGGGTATTGCAGCAGAGTCAGGAAACATACTATATATACTGTGTTTGAGGACAGATACATTCTATATAACTGAAATATGTGTAGTCTGAGGGGTTAATCTGAGAATGGCAATGTCCCTGTAGAATCAAATTATTTACATAGTGATTATCTAGTATGACTTCCTTATTTACACATGAGAGAACTGAGGCTCAGAGAGAGTTAGGAAGAAATATTTTCATGCCATTTCCTCTGCTGTGGGAGTTCCCTTATTTCTGATTTCATAAATATCATGACCCTAGTTGTTCTCTTTTAATAAAGATAAGTATTCTAAGTTATTTTCTTAATCTGATTGTAATTGTAGCATTCCAATGAAAGCCCAAAGACAGTAATTGGAAAATAAAAGCACTCACTGCTGTGGATTCTTCTTTACTTGATCTTACCAAGGCTTTAGAGACCTATGAAAAGGAAGCTCTAGATGTAGCCAAAATTTTAGACATTTTTTTAAGTTTATTTATTTTGAGGGGGGAGGGGCAGAAAGGGAGAGAGAGATAGAATCCTCTGTGTTGACAGCATGGAGTCCAACACGGGGCTCGATCCCATGAACCATGAAGATCACCATCTAAGCTGAAACCAAGTCAGACACTTAACTGATTGAGCCACCCAGGTGCCCCTAGACATGTTTCTAAAGTCAACCTGTGACAGACAGAAACAATATCCAATGTCCCTGCATGTTTCTTCCCTTATTTTCCTTTTATTGAAAATAAATTCTAAACAAGGAGGGGGATTTGAAGATAAATCTGTGCATATCATAACTACAGTAATAAAACTGTCATTGTTCAAAGCTGTTGACAAATAAAGACTGATCTATTTTAAGTGATTAAATAACCTAGCATTATTCTAAATTTGCTACACAGGTCATGAGATGTTCTACAAATCTGAAGCATCTTAAAATACTTAAAGACCCTCTTACCCTATCATATAAACAGAGTGCTTGAGACTCTTTGGTTATGTGTTCCTTTTTCTAAGACATGAACAATTTTTAAAGTCCAAAAATAGACACTATTTCAGTTTTTGGTTCTATTTGGCCAGCATTTCTTCTCAAACATGACTGTTTTAAAAGAGTACAAATACAGAGTTTCAAAGAGGGAGTGAGTTATCTTAGTCCCACTAAAGCAGATTGAGGAAACTGACATGAATCAGTCACTTTGGCTCCTAAAAAAAGAAAGACTAGCCCTTTAAAAATATTATAGTTGCCTATAAAGTGAAGCATAATTTGAATATATCTTCCAATGCAGTGTAATTAAGAACATTTTTACGTACCTACTAAACTTCATTAACTCGTATTTGGAATCAAAGAAACTTCTCTATAGTAGATCTCCAGTGAACGAAGGGAAAACCACAAGAACAAATAAAATATATAGATGCTTCTAGAATATGACTTTCACTTGAATATTTTTGAGATCTAGGTTTGTCTCAAGGTAAGGCAACTACTGCCTATGAAGTAAATTGCAATATAGCAGAGTTGAAACATAAATCACAAAATGAGAAGCATCATTGCTAAGACACACTTTAATAAGACTATCATATTACAGATCTATCCTGTAAAAACCAAGCCCAAGTTGGGTCATTTTGTTAAAAAAAAAAAAAAGATAAGAAAAGAAAAGAAAAGAAAAGAAAAGAAAAGAAAAGAAAAGAAAAACAGGACAATTAGGATAAGTGAATCAATACAAAAGAAGAATCAATTAGTGAAGAGATGAAAAGTTAAGACTGGATCTTTGTCAAATAACATGAGTACTAATTACAGAACTGTTACCCAGAAAGGTCATGGCAATGGCCCTTACTCTTATTTACGTAACAGTTTCTCTCTCTAGTAAAAAATGCATTCAACTCAATCCTTGGGTAATGAATCAACTACTTAAGTTTTTTCCCTCTTGTTTTTATTAGTTAAGTAGTTGAAAACAATATTCAATGTGGCACAAAGGAATCCACGTCTAAAATGAGTAAAATGAGGCCTAAAATGAGTAAAATCCGCGTAGCACAGCAACACATATTGTAGACTACCTGCAGATCACTTATTGCTTATTGTTGGACAGTAAATACCTTTGAATCAAACTGTTCTTATGACTTTATTCCACGGTCCCTGAGAATGCTGTGGAATTTGATTTTCTGTACCTTTCTTTTTTTGGTTAAAACATCCCATCTATGGAATTAAGTTAGAAAACCGTGTAGTGGCCATGTGATCCAGAGCCAAAAGACTCTATCCACCTGCAATAGGGTGGATTCTATCTTCAAGGCCTCTCTCTATGGTAACTCTAGAGATTAAAATGAGAGGGGGAAAGTTCTATAAATAAATACGGAGAATTTCAGTATAGAAAGAAAACACTAATTTGAATCAATTCCTTTAGAAAAATAAAATTTTCAAAGCCTTTACTTTTGGATTCCTTCCCCTAAAAAGTAAGAGCCATTTTAACTTCAAAATATGTCCTGTTTCTAGAATGGGGGTATTAAGCTATGTACTATTACCCACAAATGCATCAGAGTCACAAATGCTGTGGTCAAAAGTCTCTACCCTTCTTCAGTTGACTGGTGATTTCATATGTTCTAGAAATATTTTTATCTTTTGGCATGATGCTCTATACCATATGGCACAACACACTGACAAGCAAAAAGGGTAGAACTAGTTTGAAATATATACACATATATACACACATATATTTATACATTTATATATTCACACACACACACACACTGAATGTATAGTGAAAGAATTTGCATGTAGGCCTGCAAAGAAATATAAGGGCAAAGTTACACATTCTGCATATAGTACTGAGATTCTTTGTCCATGTGAAAAAAACCATTCAAAATCCAAAGGAAGACTGAAAATTCACTATAGACCTGAGAGCATTCAAGAAACATATCAAGAACCACTACGCTTTGCTACATCAAGTAATATTTGAACTGTCTGTAACACTTTCTCACACAATATTTAATGCTGCTTCTAGAAGCGCAATAGTAACTGCATCAATGACACGTATAACAGCTTGCACAATCCGCTTATGAAGGATTGTTAAAATGGAAAACACACTGAACTGTCTTTAATTGATTCCCAAACAGTGAAATATCCTTCCTTGTTGATTCTGGGTTCTTCAACATTGTTTTCCCTTTGAAAACAGGGGTCTTGAATCAAATTTTATGAGTTTTCAGAAAGATTAAGGTGCAACTCTCAGCCTGCTTACTATTCTTTGTGTCAAGCAGCATGTTCCTCTAGAAGAGAAAAAGCTTCTTGACAATGATTTCTTGGGCATGACACCAAAAGCACAGGAAACAAAAGCAAAAATAAACAAGTGGGACTATATCTAACTAAAAAGCTTCTGCACAGCAAATGAAACAATTAATAAAATGAAAAAGCAACCTACAGAATGGGAGAAAATATTTACAAACCATATATTTGATAAAGCTTTAATCTCCAAAATCTATAGGTAACTCCTAAAACTCAATTATAAAAAAAAATAAAATAAAATAAAACTAACTTAAAAAATGGACAAAGGAACTAAACAGACATTTTTCTAAAGAAGACATTAATGGACAATAGGTATATGAAAAGGTGTTCAACAAAACTAATCAGGGAAATGCAAATAAAAATCACAATGATATTACCTCGCACCAGTCAGGATGGCTATTATCAAAAAAAACAAAAGATAACAAGTGTTGGAAAATATGTGGAGAAAATGAAACCCCTGGTACACTATTGGTGGGAATGTAAATTGGTGTAGCCAGTACAGAAATCAGTATAGCATTTCTTCAAAAAATTAAAAATTTAACTACTGAATAATCCAGCAATCACCCTTCTGGGTATATATACAAAAAAAATTGAAATTGAAATCATGATCTACACTCCCATGTCCATTAAAGCATTATTCACAATAGCCAAGATATCCTAAGTAATCTAAATATCCATCTACAGATAAATGATTAAAGAAAATGTGGTGTATATATATATGATGGAATATTATTAAGCCTTTAAAAAGGTAGGAATTCCCACCATTTGTGATAACTTGGATGAACCTGAAAGACATTATGCTAAGTAAAATAAGCCAGACATAGGACAAATACTACATGATACCACTTATCTAAGGAATCTAAAATAGTCAAACTCAAAGAAGAGAGTAGAATGAATAACAGAAATTAGTGGGGAGGGGGAATCAGAGAAATATTAGTCAAAGGGTACAAAGTTTCAGTTACCAAGATGAATAAGTCCTAGAGATCTGCACAGCTCCATGCCTATAGTTAAAATACTGTATTGTATACTTCAAAATTTGCTAAGAGGGTAGATATTATGTCAAGTGTTCTTATCATCATCATCATAAATAAAAAAGATGCATGTGATGGATATGTTTATGACAGATTGTGGTGACAGTTTCATGGATGTATACTTATCTACAAACTCATCGAATTAATTACGTGCAGATTTGTGCATGTCCAAAGGAAAAAAAGGGGGGGCAGGGTCCTTTATTGTTTGTCCTGTTTTCTACTGTACCTGAACAAAGGGCAGTCTGGGCATGGAGTGAATCTCAAATCCTCTGCCAAGTCATTAAATGAATGGATGCAAAAGTAAATATATGAGAAAAGGATTTTCTAGCATTGTCCATCAAATGTGACTTTCACACAATCTAGTGCAAGAGGGAGATAGCAGACGATCATTATCTGCTTTTTTTTTTTTAAGATTTAACACATTCTTCTTTTAAAGTCCTAATGCGTATGTTCCTATCTTAATTAAATTTCTACTAGCAATGCTTAAAAGTTGTATTAGATCTTAATACTTAAGTTTTCAGGAAAGGTTAAATGTATATGTCAGAAAATTATGACAAAGATTAAAAGAGTAAGAAAAAAAGTTAAAATAGTGTTAGATGATTGGACTTGAAGCCAAACATCATGGGTCTGAATTCTAGACTGCACTACATTCTGGTTGTATAACTTTGGGAACATTATTTAAATGAGACTTCATATCTCTATAAAATGCAAAACGTCATTGTGAGGGAAGATTCAATAAATTTAAAACAATAATAAATATAAAATACTTGCCTCTATTATCTAGTAGACACATAGGAAATGCTCAAAAGTGTCCATTGTTATTATTACAACAAGTCAAAACCAACTTCATAGTACTATATATTCAATACACAAAAATAGGTAAGAGTCAACAATACTGGAGTAGCTACCCCTAAAGTGGTAATTGTCCATCATCCATAGAAGGTAATCCCCTCACATCGTGCCTGAAAAGGACCAAAGCAGAAAAATACAGTATCATGACACTAAATCCTCACTAGACATGACTGAGCTACAAGCCATTTGTCTTCCTGAGATAAAGCAGTTTGGACGTTCAGAGTTCCAAGGTATAGATAATATAAAGCAATGCTTTCACCAGGATGATTTTGACTTTCGGACAGCCAATGCTTTCACCAGGACGATTCTGATTTTCAGACAGAAACTATGGTGCCGTTAATAGTTTGTGAGTAATAATCCTACCGTTATTTAAGTGTACTAAGGACCAAAATGTGTGTGATTCTATGTTATTAATGAAACCAGGCTCAGCCCTTTCTCAAAGGAGCTCTGATCTGTTAAATAAAACACACTGTCCACCTATGCCAGGGAGGGGAATCATAAGCACAGTTACAAAATCCAGTACCTAGAACTGAAACTTAACAGTACCTATGTTTAAATTCTGAATTTGCAAAAGCAGGAATTTTAGGAATTGACTGCACTCCAACTGCTATGTTTTCAGTTAGGTTTACACTAAAGAATAACCATTGCACCAATATGTTCTCCATTTATAAATATTCATGATAGGTAAACACTTGCTTATGATATCTTCCCTTTTTAATTAAAGCAGCAGAAAACTTGACATGTATGACATTTGATGT
Organism: Leopardus geoffroyi; assembly: GCF_018350155.1. Taxonomy (NCBI): domain Eukaryota; kingdom Metazoa; phylum Chordata; class Mammalia; order Carnivora; family Felidae; genus Leopardus; species Leopardus geoffroyi. The sequence goes on along the minus strand of NC_059338.1, from coordinate 138,461,359 downwards.
ATAATTTTTGTATGAAGTTTGTATATTTTTATATCAATATCTACAACTCTAAAATATTCAGATTAGAAATAGATAATTAATGCACCAAACTGTTCATTCATTCATTCACCCTTCATTTCTTATGACAAATATTCACTGAGAAACTAGTCAGTAAAGCACCTACAGTTTCTTCTTCATTATTATCAACTATTTAGGATAAAGTTATGAGGAGAAATGACAATGGATTTAAATCCTGTTATGGTTGTGCTTTTATTAAAATGTCTATTAATTTCTGCGTTAAGCAATTATAGACTTAATTAATCCTTTCCACTTTCCTATGGACAAAAGAAAAAAAGAAGATCCTATCCCAAATACTTCTGTGTCGAAAAAAATGCCAAAGCCATAAAAATGAGCACTCTGGCTATAAAAATGCACAATATAATAGATGTCACCTTCTCTTATTCAGCAAAGTAGCTTTCTATAATTTTGTCCTTTGCCTTTCACAGAAGAGTAACCTGAAGTAGTTTCAGTGGGATTTTACTTTGGATAAAATACAGAAATATTCTCCTACAAGAGGCTGTTATCTTTGCTCTACAGCTGATGGTTCTCTCTGCTCTACTCCTTTTTTGGAAGTCAGTAAAGTGCAGCATCCCACCCCCGTAGGTCCCCTCAAATCCTCAGAGTCCTCTCCTGCTTTATCCTCCAGGCTGTGGGCAGCAGGATGTAGGGATGCACCAAGTCTGAGAAATAAGAAATCTGACCAGTTCACATCTGGGTCTAAATGCCTACAAGTCTATGACTTATTTTCAAAATGATTTTAAACATTCAGAGATGCAAGATACATAACAAACATTCAAAACTTACTTGTATACTGACAGGTAAGGAAGAGAGACTGATGACTAGCCTATGATGATCTGTGAAGTGTAGGACCAAAAATTCTCAAATTGTCACGCATTAGTATAGTCATGAAGCCACTGAGTACTTAGAAATGCTTACTTTCTGTCCTGCTTCTCATAGGCAACAAGGAAAGTCACCCAAGGCCCAGTCTTTCCCACTCTTTGAAACTTCTTACAAAAGGCAGTGTAGTTAAGGTAAAGGGCATGGAAGATACAGGTACTGTGTTAGTTTTCTACAGCTGCTATAACTAATTACCACTAATTTGTAGCCTATACAACACAAATGTATTATCTTACAGCTCTGTGGCCCAGAAGTCCAAAGCGGGTCTCGTTGAGCTAAAATCAAGATGTTAGCAGGACTAGGTTCTTTGCTGGAGGTTCTAGAGGGGAATCTATTTCCTTGTCTTCCCAGCTTCAATAAGCTGCCCACATTCTATGTCATTTGGACTCCTTATCCATCTCCAAAGCCACCAGTGGTTGGTAGACTTCCTCTCCTACCTCCTTCTTCCAGGGTTTACTTGTGGTTACATTTGGCCCATGCAAATAGTACAGGATAATCCCTCATTTTAAGCTTAGCAGATTAACAACCTTCATTCCATCTGCAACCTTAATCTTCTTTTTGCCAAGTAACCTAACATATTCATAGGTTCTGAGAATTAAGGTGAGAACAACTTTGGGGTTAAGGGGGTTTTATTCTGTCTACCATAGCTATGGACCTGGAATCAAAAACCCAGTTCCACTTCTGAGTAAATCTGCAACCTTAGGCAAATGAGCTAATTACTTATTGTGTTAATCTCTTCTTCTGAAAAATAGCTTAAAAACAGTTATCTCATGAACCGCAGTGAAGATTAAATGAGATAATATATGCAAAACATCTCAGCACGAAGTGTGGATAAAGTAGGGCCTCAACATTGTTCATTTCTATCTTCCCTTACCTTCTTCTCAAAACTCAGCATCATAGTGGGGTGGAGCTGGATGTTGGATCTAGGTCCATCTGGCTTCACAGCCATGCTCTTTGCCTTACACTACATTGCCTTCTATAAGAAGGTCCCATTGTTGGGAAACACTAAGCCATGAGTGACTTTACATATATAAATGGCCCTACATTTCTAAGGTAAGCACTCCAAGATTTTTTTTCTTATAGAGATAAGAGATTCATGTGGATCTTGTGTAACTTCTGAAATTATTTCTCTTCTGCAAACAGATAATCAGCAAATATGATTACAGCATTGAATCACCCTTAATGGTGACCCAATGAACAATTCTGAACTTCCCACAACCCATCAAATGGTCACTTTGAAGGGTACACAAATAAACAGCAAAGTGTTTTCAGAGCTCAAATGTTCCTCTAATTACACAATAGGAATACTCTCTACCTTTGAGATCTTCTTTTTTTAAGTTACAAAATAAAACAGCAAAGCAAGCCTGAAATCTGTCTCAAATGGTAACAAGACTAATTCAAACTCTGCAGTTTAATAAGGGAAAGTGAAGTACCATGGAGTAACTGATTACTTGTTGCCAGAAATGTGCCTGGAGATCTCTCTAGCACCTCCTATGTAAAACATAAAAATCAGCCTGTTAAATTCGGCATACTCTTGAGAAGAAAATTACTTTGCTTTCAGCTACCCACATCCTTTTCCTATAAAGAAGAAGAAACAAGAAACAAATCTACTATAATAACCTAGCTTTTCTCATTGTCTAGGCAGTGGTAACAATGTGAGGGATCTAGAGCACCATGGGTCTTGTTTGGGAGTAATTAATCAATTAGAAAGAGGAAATAATGGACTTATGTGATACAGTGATGTCAACACATCAACATTTCTTTTTTTTTTCAATATATGAAATTTATTGTCAAATTGGTTTCCATACAACACCCAGTGCTCATCCCAAAAGGTGCCCTCCTCAATACCCATCACCCACCCTCCCCTCCCTCCCACCCCCCATCAACCCTCAGTTTGTTCTCAGTTTTTAAGGGTCTCTTATGCTTTGGCTAACATATCAACATTTCAAAATAACTCATTATCTACATAACCTTGACATCTTAAAAATCAAAAAGAAATCACTTCTCACCACTTTGCTTCTCACATCTACCTTATGTGGCAACTGTTATTTCCACTTTCTAGTTAAGGAAGATGATTCAGGTTAGTCAAAGTCAATGGTCACTGAGTTCATGGACCCTTTGAATCTCCTGCTGAGGAACGGGATTCTCTCTGAGGCAGTCTGGAAAATATCACTTGGTGAAGCAACCTTCTCTGGGCTCAATCTTTCAGGTGTTTTTCTAGTTGATGACTTTCCTCACATAGTGCAAGTTCAGTGATGTTCTCAGAACCTATTAACACCTTCAGAAGGGTCTCAGCTCTGTCAAAACCTTAGTATTAGACCAGTAAGACTGTGACCTCTAGAAATGTAAAAGAATAAGTGTCTGTTGTTTAACACCAGTGAATCTGTAATAATTCGTTAAAGCAGCAGTAGGAAACTAGCACAATTCTGGTCCCTGGAAGTGTAATGCTGCTGTGACAAATACGTAAAAATGGAGACATGACTTGACTGGGCAATGGCTGATGAATTCTGACGAAGATGATTGAAAAAAAATCCAGATTGCCTTGGACATATGGTAAGTAGAAATACAGATGTTAACAACACCCCTACTGAGGACTCAGAAGAAAGTGAGGGCTACAGGAGAGAACATACATATCATCTTAAAGAATATTTACACCATCCTAAAGAGACGATAAGTAAAAATATTAACATTAAAGGTACTGCTGGTGAGGGCTCAGATTAAATGAGAAGTATGCCACTGGAAACTGGACAAAAGAGATCTTTATCCCACAGTTACAGAAAGCTCAGCTACGTTGTGTCCTGCCATAATGTGGAAAGCTGAATTTGTACAGGATGAACATGGGTATTTACCCAAGGAGATTTCTTTTTTTTTTTTTTTTCAACGTTTTTATTTATTTTTGGGACAGAGAGAGAGACACAGCATGAACGGGGGAGGGGCAGAGAGAGAGGGAGACACAGAATCGGAAACAGGCTCCAGGCTCTGAGCTGTCAGCACAGAGCCCGATGCGGGGCTCCAACTCCCGGACCGTGAGATCGTGACCTGGCTGAAGTCGGACGCTTAACCGACTGCGCCACCCAGGCGCCCCTACCCAAGGAGATTTCTAAGCAAAGTGTTGAAGGGGTAGCCCAGTTTGACTTGCTGCTTATAGTAAAATGTGAGAGGAAAGATATGAAGGGAAGAATCCTTGGGCCTAGAGGAACCAGGAACTGATGCTTTGGGAAGTTCTCAGCCTATTCAGGCTGTAAAACTAGGAGATTCACTGTCAAGAAAGAGTGCTCTGGAAAGAAAGCCAAAGATGTGGCTGAACAAATTTTGCTAGTGCCTGGGAAAATCAAAAGGTTGGAGTATTCTGTTAAATTCAAGGATAGATAGAGACAGCCTTGAAGGTTCCCTCAGCAGACAGAACCAGTTTAGTCATTCAGGTAAAGCTTAATTTAGCTTATTTTGCAAGGTTAACTTGATCTGGATCATTTCTTACCTGTAACTTTGGAAATGCTAAAAAAAAACAAAAAACAAAAAACAAACAAAAACAAAACTTGAACTGTTTCTCAAGGTTTATATGAGGTAATCACTGAAAATTGTAATAATGTAACCCATCACTGTGAGGAATAAACAGTCACTGATTTCTCACCTTAATATAAACTGCTTTATAAAAATATACCACTGAAACTCATCCCATGTTCTGGTTTGAGCACTCCTGGTTTGTGAACTATCTTTGTGGTATATGCACAATAATTTCTTACTAATTACTACTTCAGTGATTCATTGGTTTCACGTTGGCTATTTTGAACTTTTGACAGTTCAGTCATACACATTCATGATCAAAGTATCAGTGAATACTGAAAAGATTAGGCATGTGACTAATGTTCCCCTCAGCCCTGTCAAAAGAAGCCTGGAATGTAAAGGGAATGATCCAGGAAAAATCTGTGGAGGAGCCTCTTATTGATGGAGTCAATCCCTGTGACATGCATGGAAGTCCCATGATGTTCTTGGGAATTTTTGTCCCAGGATCAATCATACCCAGATTCCTACACTTGATTTAGATTATTTAAATGGTGAGATTTGGGACTTTTGAGCTCAATGAGATTTATATGAGATCTTGGACTTTGTGTTGGTATTCTAATAGGTTGAGATTTTTGTGAATGTTGGGATGAGTGAATATATTTTGCATGTAAGATGGACAGAAATCTTTGGAGGTCAGAGGGAGTACTGTGGTAGGAAGATGTTTCCAAAATGTGTGAATGTGTTACCTTACATTACAAAAAGGACTTTACAGATGTGACTAAGTTAAGGACTTTGAGATGGGAAGATTATCCTGGATTATTTGGGTGAGTTCAACACAATCACTAGGATCCTTATAAGCTAGAGGTAGGAGTATCAGAGTATGAAAAAGAAATCTGAATTCTAGTGACCTTCAGAAAGTGGAAGAAACAAGGAAATGGATTCTCCCCTGGTTCCATCAAAAGGAACGCAGTCCTGCCAACACCTTGATTGAGGCCAGTAAGGCCTGTTTCAGACTTCTGCTGTCCAGAACTGCAACATTTAAAAATCTGTGTTACTGCCTCTTCCCTACCATATTTTCTGTGAACACTTTCCCATATTCATTATTATAAATGTTTTCATTCTAAGTGTCCCCTTTAACACATACATAATTTAGTGCTACTCTGTATTTCACTTAGAAGAATTTAACCATTTTTTTAAAAATTTTTTTTTTCAACGTTTATTTATTTTTGGGACAGAGAGAGACAGAGCATGAACGGGGGAGGGGCAGAGAGAGAGGGAGACACAGAATCGGAAACAGGCTCCAGGCTCTGAGCCATCAGCCCAGAGCCCGACGCGGGGCTCGAACTCACGGACCGTGAGATCGTGACCTGGCTGAAGTCGGACGCTTAACCGACTGCGCCACCCAGGCGCCCCAGAATTTAACCATTTTATATTTATTTTTTATTGTTTTGGTCAGACTAACCTTCATCATTTTTGCAGGGGATAGGAGGTAGAGAAAGAATAATAGAGACATGTTTGCTTTCATGTCTGCCTTGCTACACACACTCTGTTTTTATATGTTGTCTTTATAATAATTTAGAAAGCCCATATCTATGTTCAAGTCTATTATTAGTAAAAGATGGTGATTTTTAAACACATACACACACACACACACACACATATATATATATATATATATATATATATAATTGTTGGACAAAAATTTATATCATATTAATGACTTTCTGGAAATAAACTGTTTCCTAGCACCATCCAAATCATATCTTGAATTTCTCAGTTTTATTTCAAATGTGGCATTGACTGACACTGAATCTACACAGAATCACATAACACTGAAATTAAAGCATCCTAAGTCCTCATTTGGGGCTCTAAAGCACAGCCATTGGAAAAGGCAGCCTGGGAGAGGGCATGACACATTCCAGGATGATCACTGAAAACCTGCCTGGGGAAAAAAGCGAAAGTTCCCTTCTAGAGTATTCACCCATGTGCATTCTAGAAATGTCCACAGGTATTTGAATGTGGTACAATGGTGCCATTTTCCCAAAGCTACTGAGAAACAACCTATATCACACACACACACACACACACACACACACACACACACACACCTATAAACATATCTATGTGTAGGTATATCAATCCATCCATCTATCTAGATAGATCGGTAGATACATAATAGATATCTGTATATATAGATATATAATAGAGATCTAATAGAGATCTAATATCTATTAGATCTCACACGTGTGTAGGTGTGTGTGTATATATATATATATATATATATATATCACACGTGTGTATGTGAGATCTAATCACAAAGAGAAAATAGAGTGATTTCGAGTGAATGCTTTTATTTTGAATATCTGTTTCTACTTTCACATTTCAAATCAGATAAAGAAGTGACACACTTCTAGGTGTTGTGTTATTGTTTTTTTTCTAATAAAAATAATACAGTAAATGCACAAAATACACACTGTAAACTTATTTCGTATTCAGCAAACTCCCATGAGGCGTTATTACTGCGTTTTTCCGCATGAGGTACAGTGTAGTAAACTGAGGCACAGAGAAGCACCCAGAGTTATTCTTCATACTAGACACTGACATTCTCCTGAAACATTTCACTTTTAACTTAATGAAATGTAAGAAAATTCCCCTCCCGAAATGCTCTACGAATTCTAGGTCATAAAGCATCAACTCATTGTAAGTCGGCACCAAAATGTGTCTGTTTGGAAGCCATGCGTGCTGCATAATGAATAATGCAAATCCAGGGCTTATTACAACCTATACAGGAGCAGCAAATCGAATTCAGTCCCAACGTTTTAATACGTATGCGTATGTATGGGGAAGAGGCAGAAGAAGCCTTTGTCAGTACACACAATACCCCAAGGCGCCGCCGCCCGCAACAACTTGTGACTATCCGCACTTGAAATCGCGGGGCACTCTCCACAGTCCCGGTCGCGCGCGGTCCGCGGGGCCCAGAGCGCATGCGTGGCCCTGGCTGCCCGGCCGCGCGGTGAGGTCGCGGGGGCACTTACCTGGTGCGCCTGGCGCTCAGGCACAAGACCCCGAGCAGCAGGGCCGCGGCGAGGGCCAGGCCCTGGAAGCTGAGTAGCTGCGGCAGCAAGGGCTCCAGCGAGAAGAGGCCCATGCCCGAGGACAAGTCTTACGCCGTCTGGTTCCCGCGCGCCGCAGCGGCCAGCCAGGGGTCTCTCTCGGGAAGGCGACACTGCTGCCTCCCGCGGCGTCTCTGCGCGGCTCTCCCTCGGTCCGGCCGCCAGAGGCTGGCCTGCTCGCGGCGCTGCCAGGAATGTCACCGCGGGCCCTCGAGGCTGAGTTTCAAAGTTCCTGCACTCCCCTCCCCCGGCCCAGCCCCCACCCACGCGTACCGCCCAGCTCCGCGACCGCCTCCGGCCCGGTGGCTTCTGGAAAACGGCGCCCGGGTTCCTAGGGGCCGGAAGGAGGGCCAGAGAAGAGGGGGAAGGGGTTAGGATTTCCTGGCGAGGAACCTCTGAAGGCCTGGAGGAGGGAGATTTCTGTTCAGTTCTGGAAGTGAGTCGCTTGGGTTCCTTATTCCGTAGCCCGCGCCGCTCAAGCAGAGGGACCCTGCGTGCCCCTGAAAAGGGCTGGGACTGTGCCCGCTGCTCAGCGGCACCGCTGATCTCTTAGGCACGACCCAGAGAACCTGGCGAGCGACAGATACCCGTGGTGCGCGCCGCCTCCGACCTGGTCCTTGCAGCCTTTTTGGCCCTGCACATCCTGTTTGCTTACACGCTTTTGTTGAGAGCCTACTGTGTGCGAAGGCTTGTCCGAGAGACCAGGGCCGTTGAGGCACACGATCCAGGAAGAGAGAAGAGACTAGTCTATTGCAGAACAAAGCTGAGGGCCAAAATAGAAGCGGTACAAGCCCCACAGGTGGTCTTAACAAAAGATAAGGGAGAAGTTTTTTAAATGTCTTTCCCTGAGTGAGGTCCATTCACCAGGGACTTCACATGTATTTATTTACTCTCCACACCAAACTTGAGATGTAATTTTTAGCGGTATTTTGGAGAACATATAACGAAACTCAGGTTAAGTAATTTACCCTCCCTGCTCACTTAAGTAACTGTTAACCATTTTAGTAACTATTAGCCTAACTAGTGCAACACCAGGGTGTTTTTTACGTTATGCAAGATTTTGATTTCCACAGTTCTTTGGACTACTACAACAGCTTAGGAACTGATCGCCAGGCCTCTGACCTTTGACCTTTCCAGCCCTTCCCCCAACCATGGCACCTCCCTACTACACAGACCTATCCTGCTTTTACCCTGTTCAGAAATCTTACTGATTGCCTTTCTGATAAAGTCATAAATCTTGGGCCTCCAGGGAGATGCCCTTCTGGGTTTGTCTCCATTGTATTACTACGACAGCTGGTACAGTTCCAAATAACTAAATCTGGAGCCACTGCTTCCCTCACAGTCAGACCTTTAACACCTTTGTCTATGATATTTGCTCTGCCTGAAGTTTTCTTCTCTCCCCTAGATGCTAAAATTCTACCTACCTTTCAAGGCCCAGCTCAAATCCTACTTCCTTCTAGAAATTATCCCTGACTCTTCTTTTGTAATTAACCTCTTGGTCCTCCATACTTTTAACACTATCTCAATTTTCCACCTCATCACGTTTTCTACCATATCTAAGTTCTTTCTAAGTCTGTCTTTCCTGCTATAGAAGGTGGGTAAACCATCTCTCAGACAACCTTGTCTGCACCCACTCTCTAGCCCCACCTACTGATCCCCCAGCCAGAGTTGAGATAACATAGCTGTAAGTACTTTGCAGGTGCCTGGCTCTTGGTGCTCTGTTACTGAATTACTACTGTGTTGTTGTCCTTGACCTTGAAGCTGTAAATGGCTGGCCTAGTATTAGAACTCCAATGCTTTTGAATATCTTCAGCTTTGACTTTTATTCCAGGGTCTTACTACTGCCTCTCCTTCCTTCTATTGTAAATTCAAATTTCTAGGAAATCCAATAGGAAACAGTGAGCCAATAGCTACTCTGTCTCCTCTAAGGGAAAACAAATTGTTTTCCATCCCTGCCTGGCCAACAGAGCCAGCTTACAGGGCAGTATCCATGCTGTGCATTTCTATAAACGCTGCAGAAAGCCCCTCTCACTAATTTTCACAAGCATTCTCTACTTTTGTACCTTCATTTTCCATTTGATCTCCTGGATGACTCTTCTGTTTGAAAATATAAGTAAAAATATTAAGTATTAATCAATCTATTGAACATTTACTATGTACCAGGCACCATGCTAAACATTTTATTTCATAACAATAATAGCAAACACCTGCAGTTAATCACACTGTCTTAGGGAAGTGAAAGAAAGAAGACCGCATTGTCACCTCCTAGATTTGTTTAGCAATTGTGTCATATTCCTGTGGTATCTGCATAGTATTTTACTTAGAACACTTTATGGTGTACACTTAATAAATTTTGAGTGTATGTTTCTCTTGTGTTTTCCATTGGTGTTAAAAAGGACCTCTATTCTATAAACTGACCCGCTTGAAATAAAATTGAAAGACATTTTTTTATTCTTTTGCTTTGTAACCCATCATCAGCATCATTATATTCACTCTAGTTCAAGTTATTTTACCTCTGAAATATGCCTGTATCCCAATCACTTCTCTAACAGAGATGACAAGTGACACTCTATATCAACTTTCCTCTTGTTCCTCAGTAACAGTCCTTGATTTTTAACTGAACATGTCCAATTTTTTAAAACTATATATATATATATATATATATATATATATATATATATAAATTTATTATCAAGTCTAACATACAGGGTATACAGTGTGCTCTTGGTTTTGGGGAAAGATCCCTGTGATTCATCGCTTACATACAATACCCAGTGCTCATCCCAACAAGTGCCTTCCTCAATGCCCGTCACCATTTCCCCCTTCTCCTGCCCCCCCCATAAATCCTCAGTTTATTCTCTGTATTTAAGAGTCTCTTATGGTTTGTCTCCCTCTCTGTTTAAAACGATTTTTCCCCTTCCCTCATGGTCTTCTGTTAAGTTTCTCAAGTTCCACATATAAGTGAAAACATATATTATCTGTCTTTCTCTGACTGACTTATTTCACTTAGCATGATACCCTCCAGTTCCATCCACGCTGTTGCAAATGGTAGGATTTCATTCATTCTCATTGCTAAGCAGTATTCCATTGTATATATAAACCACATCTTCTTTATCCATTTATCAGTTGATGGACAATTGGGCTTTTTCCATAATTTGGCTATTGTTGAAAGCGCTGCTGTAAACATTGGGGTTCATGTGCCCCTATGAATCAGTACTCCTGTATCCTTTGGATAAATTCCTAGTAGAATTGCTGGGTCGTGGGGTAGTTCTATTTTTAATTTTTTGAAGAATCTCCACACTGTGTTCCAGAGTGGCTGCACCAGTTTGCATTCCCACCAGCAGTGCAAGAGGGTTCCCATTTGTCTACATCCTTGCCAACATCTGTTGTTTCTTGAGTTAATTGGAGCCACTCTGACTGGTGTGAGGTGGTATCTCAATGTGGTTCTGATTTCTATTTCCCTGATGATGAATATCTTTTCATGTGTCTGTTGGCCATCTGGATGTCTTCTTTGGAAAAGTGTCTATTCGTGTCTTCTGCTCATTTTTTCACTGTATTATTTTTTTTTTTCTGGTGTTGAGTTTGGTAAGTTCTTTATAGATTTTGGATACTAACCCTTTATCTGATATGTCATTTGCAAATATCTTCTCCCATTCCATCAGTTGCCTTTTAGTTTTGTTGATTGTTTCCTTTGCAGTGCAGAAGCTTTTTATCTTGATGAGCTCCCAATAGTTCATTTTTGCTTTTATTTCCCTTGCCTTTGGAGACATGTCGAGCAAGAAATTGCTGCGGCTGAGGTTAAAGAGGTTATTGCCTGTGTTCTCCTCTAGGGTTTTGATGGTTTCCTGTCTCACATTTAGGTCTTTCATTCATTTTAAGTTTGTGTGTGTGTGTGTGTGTGTGTGTGTGTGTGTGTGTGTGTGTGTATGTGTATGGTGTAAGAAAGTGGTCCAGTTTCATTCTTCTGTATGCTGCTGTCCAGTTCTCCCAGCACCATTTACTAAAGAGACTATCTTTTTTCCATTGGATATTCTTTCCTGCTTTGTCAAAGATGAGCTGACCATACAGTTGTGGGTCTATTTCTGGGTTCTCTATTCTGTTCCATTTATCTATGTATCTGTTTTTGTGCCAGTACTATACCCTTGATGACTACAACTTTGTATTACAGCTTGAAGTCTGGAATTGTGATGCCTCCAACTTTGTTTTTCTTTTTCAACATTACTTTGGTTATCTGGGATCTTTCCTGGTTCTATACAAATTTTAGAATTGTTTGTTTGATCTCTGTAAAAAATGCACATGTTATTTTGATAGGGATTGCTTTGAATGTGTAGATTACTTTGGGTAGTATAGGCATTTTAACAATATTTATTCGTCCAATCCATGAGCCTGGAATGTTTTTCCATTTCTTTGTGACTTCTTCAATTTCTTTCATAAGCTTTCTGGAGTTTTCAGTGTACAGATCTTTTACCTCTTTGGTTAGGTTTATTTCTAGGTATCTCACGGTTTTGGGTGTAATTGTACATAGGATCGATTTCTTGATTTCTCTTTCTGGTGCTTCATTATTGGTGTATAAAAATGCAACATATTTCTGTACACTTCTGTAACAATAACTTTGCTGAATTCATATATTAGTTCTAGTAATTTTTTGGTGGAGTCTTTCATGTTCTCCACATACAGTATCATGTGGGCCGTGAAGAGTGAAAGTTTGACTTCTTTCTTGCTGATTTGGATGCTTTTTATTTCATTTTGTTGTTTGAGTGCTGAGACTAAAACTTCAATACTATGTTGAACAACAGTGGTGAAAATGGAAATCCCTGTAGTGTTCCTGACCTTAGGGGGAAAGCTCTCAGTTTTTCTACATTGAGGATGATATTAGCTGTGGGCTTTTCATAAATGGCTTTTATGATATTAAGTTATGTTCCCTCTTTCCCAACTTTCTTGAGGGATTTTATTAAGAAAGGATGCTGTATTTTGTCAAATGCTTTTTCTGCATCTATTGACAGGATCATATGGTTCTTATCCTTTATTCTATTAATGTGATGTATTACATTGATTGATTTTCAAGTATTGACCAGCCCTGAAGCTCAGGAATGAATCCCACTTGATTGTGGTGAATAATTCTTTTGATATACTATTGAATTCGATTTGCTAGTATCTTGTTGAGAATTTTTTGCATCCATGTTTATCAGAGATATTGGCCTGTAATTCTCCTTTTTAATGGGGCCTCTGTCTGGTTTGGGAATCAAGGTAATGCTGGCTTCATAGAATGAGTCCAGAAGCTTTCCTTCTGTTTCTATTTTTTGGAACAGCTTGAGAAGGATAGGTATTAACTCTGCTTTAAATGTCTGGTAGAATTCCCCTGGGAAGCCATCTGGCCCAGGACTCTGATTTATTGGGAGATTTTTGAAAATGGATTTCCTTCGCTGGTTATGGGTCTGCTCAAATTTTCTATTTTTTCCCGTTTGAGTTTGGTAATGTGTGGGTGTCTAGGAATTTGTCCATTTCTTCCAGGTTGTCCAGTTTGTTGGCGTATAATTTTTCATAGTATTCTCTGATAATTGTATTTCTGTGGTATTGGCTGTGATCTGTCTTCTTCCATTTGTGATTTTATCTATTTGGGTCTTATCTCTTTTCCTCTTGAGAAGTGTGGCTAGGGGGTTATCAATTTTGCTTATTTTTTCAAAAAACCAACTCTTAGATTCATTTGATCTGTTCTACTTTTTTTTTGGATTCTATATTGTTTGTTTCTGCTCTAATCTTTATTATTTCTCTTCTACTGGCTTTGGGGTTTCTTCGCTGTTCTGCTTCTAGTTTCTTGAGGTGTACTGTTAGATTTTCTTTTGGGATTTTTCTTGTTTTTTGAGATAGGCCTGGATTGCAATGTATTTTCCTCTTAGGGTCTGCCTTTGCTGTATCCCAAAGGGTTTGGACAGTCATGTTTTCATTTTAATTTGCTTCCACATATTTTTTAATTTCTTCCTTAATTGCCTGGTTGACCCATTCATTCCTTAGTAGGATGTTCTTTAACCTCCATGTATTTGGAGGTTTTCCAAACATTTTCTTGCAGTTCATCTCAAGTTTCATAGCATTGTGATCACAAAAATATGCATGGTATGATCTCAATTCTTTTATAATTATTGAGGGCTGTTTGGTGACCCAGTATGTGATCTCAGAGAATGTTTCATGTGTGCTCAAAAAGTATGTGTATTCTGCTGCTTTTGGATGAAAAGTTCTGAATAGATCTGTCAAGTCCATCTAGTCCAGTGTATCATTCAAAGCCATTGTTTCTTTATTGATTTTTTTGCCTAGATGATCTGTCCATTGCTATAAGTGGGGTATTTAAGTCCCCTGTAATTACACTATTCCTATCAATAAGATTGCTTATGTTTGTGATTAATTGATTTATATATTTGGGCGCTACAAGTTGGGAGCATAAACATTTATAATTGTTAGCTCTTCTTGAGGTATAGACCCCGTAATTATGATATAATGCCCTTCTTCATATCTTGTTACAGCCTTTAGCTTAAAATCCAGTTTGTCTTATATAAGTATCTCTACTCCAGCATTCTTTTGACTTCCAGTAACATGATAGATGGTTCTCCATCCCCTCACTTTCAATCTGAAAGTGTCCTCAGGTCTAAAATCGGTCTCTTGTAGATAGCATATAGATGAATCTTGTGTTTTTATTGTTCTGATACCCTATGTCTTTTGATTGGAGCATTTAGTACATTTACCTTCAGAGTCATTAGATATGGATTTAGTGTCATTGTGTTATCTGGAGGTTTCATGCTTGTGGTGATGTCTCTGGTCCTTTGTAGTCTTTGCAGCATTCCACTCACAAAGTCCCCCTTAGGATCTCTTGCTGGGCTGGTTTAGTGGTCATGAACTCCATCAGTTTTTGTTTGGGAAAGCCTTTATCTCTCCTTCTATTCTGAATGAGAGCCTGGCTGGATAAAGGATTCTTGGCTGCATATTTTTCCTATTCAACACATTGAATATTTCCTGCTGCTCCCTTCTGGCTTGCCAAGTTTCAGTGGACAGGTCTTCTACTACCTTTATGTGTCTATCCTTGTAGGTTAAGGCCCATTTGCCCTAGAAGCTTTCAGAATTCTCTCTTTATCTTTGTATTTTGCCAGTTTCACTATGATGTGTCGTGGAGAATATCTATTCTTATTAAATCTGAAGGAAGTTCTCTGTGCCTCCTGTATTTGGATGTCTGTTTTCTTCCCAGATTAGGGAAGTTCTCAGCTGTAATTTGTTCAAGTAAACCTTCTGCCCCCTTTCTCTCTCTCTTCTTCTTTTGGAACTCCTATGATACAGATATTATGTTTCATTGAATCACTTAGTTCTCTAATTCTCCCCTCGTGGTCTAGTATCTTCTTGTCTCTCTTTTTCTCAGCTTCATCATTTTCCATAATTTTATCTTTTATTTCACTTAATCTCTTCTTTGTCTCCTCCATCTTTGCTGTCATTGCATCTAGTTTATTTTGCATCTCATTTACAGCATTTCTTAATTTGTCGTGACTGTTTCTTAGTTCCTTGATCTCTCCAGCAATAGATTCTCTGCTGTCTTCTATGCTTTTTTCAAGCCTAGCTATTAATCTTATGATGATTATTCTAAATTCTTGCTCAGTTATATTTTTTATACCTGTTTTTAGCAATTCTCTAGCTGCCATTTCTTTCTGGAACTTCTTTTGAGGAGAATTCTTCCATTTCATAATATTGGCTAGATTCCTGTACCTTATGCCTTTTAATAGCTTGTTATGATGAACATGTCCAATTTTTAACTGAAGTGTCCATTTAAAAGACTGCTTTCCCAGTTTTTCTTGTAGTTAGATGTGACATGTGACTAAATTCTCACGACTAAGCTATAAGGTATTAGTTCAGGAAAGTGCCCTTAACAGGCATGGACAGACCCTGTTGCTTCCCTCCTTCGCTTTTACACTGGTTTGAATGTGGATACGATGCCTGGAATTCAAGCAGCCATCATAGCACGTATAAGCATGTTCCAAATACTGCATTCAATATTATTTGTTGTTTATATGAAATTCAAATGTAACTGGGGATCCTATGTTTTTATTACTAAATCTGGTAAGTAGCTTAATTCCAAAGTACGTTGTCATAAGGTATATAGGAGAGACAACTGTAAAGTTCTGTCTGCCCGGCAGTCCCCTTTGGAAACCAGCCACAAATTGTTCCTTCAACATTGCTTACCAACGTTAGTGTCTTGTGTACCATGGCTGTGCTAAGTAGACCAGGGTTAACAGATCTAAAAGGGTCATGGGGTGGCCCTTAGCCTTTGAGATATGCAGATGTGGAAGTATGTTAAGGATAGAGAACATCTGGCCTTGTCATCTTTCTTCAGACAATAATTCATTGTCAGACACATGGAGAGAGAAATACAAGGGAAATAACAAAGGGAGAAAAGGGAGAAGGTGATACATTTGAGTCTTTAAAGTAAGAGCCATGAAAATTGAGATGAAGGGTCATCCTCCAAAATTTCCCCCTACCTGCCTGGGTGACCCTCATTTCCAGGTGGTCAGAGCTGCCAGCCTCTTTTTCTGTTCTCTTTCTAATCTAATCTATTTCCCTTGACGACTTTTTTTCATTTTAAAGAACCTGTTGGAAGTCAGCAAAACTTGAATTTTGATATATCTCTCTGCTTTCAATACATTCTCCTGCTCTGACTTTGATAATACTAATACACTGGATAGAGACCTCCAAGTCCTCCTACTTAGTCAACAACTTTTTGTTAAGTGCAAATTTTGTCCATGGCTCTATGCTTAGTCTGCTGTAGCTACAAAATGAATGAGATGGCCCTTCCTTCAAAGAGCTGGGACTAAGAGATCAAAAAGGATTGACATCAGAAAGGAGAACAAAAAGCCAGTCCACATAAGATTGTGGAGTGACAATAGGGAGATTTAAGCACACGCACTCATATGGCTTCAATTTTGTGAATTCCTGGGAGGCAAAATAATGTGCTAGGGAAAGAGTAAATTACATTCTGGCTTCAGTTGTTGGGAAACATTTGAAAGTACCGCTGTGAAAATGTCAAAGTGGTATCCACATATTTTTCCCCCAATATCAGAAAGCTCCTAAAATCTATTTGATTACTCAAGCTTGAAAAGTCCTGTCAACTTTTGACATAAAACATAGATTGGGTTTTGAGTCATATCTATAACTAAATAATGACTGTGGTTATTTTTTCCCCCTTCTTTGTCTTGACTTTGATTTCCTATCCCCTTCTGTAGAATTAAGACCAACTCTGGGCAAAATAGTGAAGCAAAGGAAGGAAAGAAAAGGGAAGAAGAAAGGAACATGGATTGAGAAGGCCTGCCGTGTTCCAGGTACTGCTTCAGGGTTTTACATGCATTGTTTCATCTAATCTTCAAAACCAATCTCAGATACAGGTATTATTTCCTTTTACATAACATAAAGACAAGACTCAAAGAGTTTCAGAGCATCTGTGATTACTCTGCTCCTCCACTGTGAAGTTGCCCTTCCTGTCGCTGTATCATCTTGCCTTCCTTAGAGTTTTCTTTCACAAACTTTTTACCATATCTGTTCAGTCATCCTTGCCTCCATTTTTATGGATCCTGTTTTTACCTCAAGCTGCCCGTAACCAAGATGGCCCATTGCGACAAATGGACCTCTGCTTTGTACCTTGGCCTCCTGCAGCCCTTGTTTAGCTCTGAAGCTAACCTCAGTTTTCCCATCTGTAAAATGATACAAGACTACCTTTCCTATATGTTTATGAGGCTTAAATTATGAGGACTAAATATATGACAATAGAAATGCCTGGAGCTTCTCCCTTTTTTACATGTGAACACCTTCTGCTCCACTGACATAGGGTTTAAGTAGAAATGAGTCTGTTAGGCAAATTCAGCCCAGCTGAGGTGTTAGCTTGTTGCTATATAACCTCTGCCCAATTGGAATATAAAATGTGCCACTTTCCTGTTTCCTTAATGTGGCTATTCTGATTGTGGCTGAGATAGCAATAATGGTATACACAGAGACCAGAAACCGCTATAAGTCTGAAAGTTATTGTTTAATTGGCACATTGTAAATAGTGAGGCAACTTAGATACCAGTCCTGACCTGACTACAAACATCTTCAATTACAACTCCTTCCTCTTTTTCTGGCTTTCTTTACAATTTAAACAATTGCATTTATTTTCTCTTTAGTTTTCCTTTCTCCTGAAAAGCCAGTTTATAGAGTTAACCTAGCACTCAGGTTACACATGTAGACATGGCAGGCAAAAATGTTATCAAATAAAATGCTATTGAGTGAACAGAGTGACCCAACCATAGACAGTGTTATCACATTGAAAACTCTTATAAAGTACAATTACATTTAGTAATTGTAATTATTTTGTAATACAATAATGTAATTATTTTGAAGCAGCTTTAAAAATGTTGGAGCAGATGGCTCTGATTATCTCCAAGAGGCAAGGAATAGATTTGATAGTTTCATCATTTCTTGTTTAATAGTCTTGGCATTACTTTTATACACTTGAGCTTTGAATATTCTGGCTTACAAATTCATAATCCCATGTTAAACTTTAGTTCATTCTCATGATCTGACCCTACCTCCTGTGCCAGGATTTAAGATTCATTGTCTCTCTGTCTCTGACTCACTTACTGGCTTTTCTAACATTTTGTTTCCCAATTAGCCCTTGAAATCCGATTCCTGAGGAAAAAAAGCATAAGGATGTCTCTGAGCATTCCTTTACACAAGAACCATACCCCCTGCCCTCATGCCCCAACTACAGAGCTCTGTTTACTAATGGAAAGTTTTATAGATTCAAAAACTTTTTTTCTTGGTGGCGGGGGCGGGGGGGGGGGGTGGTGGTGGCAGGGATTGAGCCAGTTTAGTTCTTGGAGAAGCAACAAAGAGTCCTGGTATGAAATAAAATCTACCCATGCTACCTCTCTCCTACCAGGTTCTACTATTTCTACCTCTTACAAGAGAGGTCCTGGGAAACAGACAGAGAAGGAGGCCAGTGCAGGAGTTTATTAGGGCAGGCTCTCAGAATCAGCATTGGAAGTGGGAGAGTGAAGCAAATACGTAGACAGAAGGAGAGTTTGGCCTGGAATACAGTTGCAACAAGACTCAGCCCCTAAGGATATCTAGAACCCAGATGGCCCTTCAGAACTGTCCCAAAATTACGTGAAGGTTTAGAACTTTAGAGCACAATTGCAACATGCCATTGCTTGTGGACTGCCCTCAGGAAGGTGGGAAGAGTGACCTTAGACAAGGGTGTTCTCTTTAGCTGAAGACAGTTTCTGAAGCAGCTGGTGACACACTCCCAGAAGGCTGGGAGCACAGGTCTTGTCACACTGACAGAGAACCTGAGCAATAGAACACAGTGCCCACTAAATACACAGAGTCTACCATGGCGCCACAGAAATATATCAGGGGCAAGGGTGCCTAATGGGCTCAGTTGGTAGAGCACTCTACTCTTGATTTTAGGGGTGTGAGTTAGAGCCCCACACTGGGTGTAGAGATTACTTAAAAATAAAATCTTTAAAAAGAAATATTTCAGGGGCAGATAGCACATAGATGGTGATCATTCCTGGATTCATTCATTTTGGAGTTGTTTCTTTTTTGCTAGCAGAACCAGCCTCTCAGCTTCTGAGATGCTACAGCAACCATGTTTATTAAATGATTCTAATCTTAAAGAAAAAAAACCTGTGTGTTATTTATGAGTCAGTTTTAGTACAATGTTGCAACAAGGAAAGCCTCTAGGAGGTCGGCTCAAATATTTGCTCTGATTAGGAAAGATCGGGGAAGTACAAATCAAAACCACAATGAGATTCTATCTCACACCAATCAGAATGGCTAAAATTAACAACCCAAGAAACAGCAGATGTTGGTGAGGATGTGGAGAAAGGGAAACACTTTGGTGGGAATGCAAACTGGTTGCAGCTACTCTGGAAAACAGTATGGAGTTTCTTCAAATTTAAAGATAGAACTGTGTGACCCATTAATTGCATGAATAGGTATTTATCCAAAGATACAAAAATATTGATTCAAAGGGGTACATGCACCCCAATGTTTATAGCCAAATTATGGAAAGAGCCCAAATGTCCAAAAACTGATGAATGGATCATGAAGATGTGGTATACACACGCGCGCACACACACACACACACACACACACACACAGGAATATAACTCAGCCATCAAAAAATGAAATCTTGCCATTTGCAATGACATGGATGAAACTAGAGTGTATTATGCTAAGCAAAATAAGTCAGTCAGAGAAAGACAAATACCATGTGATTTCACTCATATGTGGAATTTAAGAAACAAAACAAGGGCTCCTGGGTGGCTCAATCAGTTGAGTGTCCGACTCTTGATTTCAGCTCAGGTCATGACCCCAGAGTCTTGGGATCGAGACCTGCATTGCTCTCCACACTGAGCATGTAGCCTGCTTAAGACTCCCTCCCATCCTCTCTCTCTCTCTCTCTCTCTCTCTCTCTCTCTCTCTCCCCCTCTTCCCCACTTGTGCTCTCCCTCTGTTTCTCTCTTTAAAAAAAAAGAAAAGAAAAATAAACAAAACAAATGAACATAAGTGAGAGAAGGAAAAATAAAATAAGATAAAAACAGAGAGGGAGGGGAACCATAAGAGACTATAACTATAGAGAAGAGCAAAGTGAGGGTTGTTGGAGGAGAGGTAGGAGGGGATTGGTTAAAAGTGTGATGGGCATTAAGGAGGGCACTTGTGATGAGCACCGGGAGTTATATGTATGTGATGAATCCCTAAATTGTACTCCTGAAACTAATACTACACTGTATATTAACAAATGAATTTAAATAAAATCTTGGTAAAATAACTTTATTATGAGATATAATTGATATACAATATTAGTTTTTGGTGTACAACATAATGATTTGATATTTGTAAAGAATTTTTAAGTTGAGGGGCGCCTGGGTGGCGCAGTTGGTTAAGCGTCCGACTTCAGCCAGGTCACGATCTCGCGGTCCGTGAGTTCGAGCCCCGCGTCGGGCTCTGGGCTGATGGCTCAGAGCCTGGAGCCTGTTTCCGATTCTGTGTCTCCCTCTCTCTCTGCCCCTCCCCCGTTCATGCTCTGTCTCTCTCTGTCCCAAAAATAAATAAACGTTGAAAAAAAAATTTTTTTAAAGAATTTTTAAGTTGAAAATTAAGGTTTTGTATTACTAACTTAAGTGGTTGCAAAAAGATAACTGTAAGTATATATTATAAACATATAACTTTAAAGATGAAACTGTTCTTTCACTTTAAAGTGTATCTAGTGGAATTTAAATACCACAGTGATTTGATATCCACCACAATCCATTTGCTAAAAAGCTTTTCTGGTAAAACATTTTACATTGTTCCTTAAAAAAAATGGTATGATATTACCATAAAAACAGATGCAGAGATCAACTGAACAGAATAAAGCTCAGAAATAAAGCCACACATATGTGACCAATTAATTTATGATAAAGGAACCAAAAATGTAGAATGGGAAATGGATAGTTTCTTCAATAAATATTAGGAAAAGAGTTATATGTAAAAGAATGAAACTGTACCATTATATTATACCATACACAAAAATAAACTCAAAATAGATTAAAGACTTGAATGTAAGACCTGAAACCATTAAACCCCTGGAAGAAAACATAAGTGATAAACTCCTTGACATTAGTCTTAGTGATGTTTTTTTGGATCTGACATCAAAAGCAAAGGCAATAAAAACAAAAATAAACAAGTGGGGCCACATCAAACTAAAAAGGTTCTGCACAGCAAAGGAAACCATTAACAAAATGAAAAGGCAACCTACTAACTGAATGGTAAAAATTTTTGCCTATCTGATAAGGAGTTTATATCCATATATAAAAACTCATACAATTTAATAGCAAAACAAACACAATCCAATTTAAAAATCGGCAAAAGATCTGAATAAACATTTTTTCAAGGAAGACAGACAGATGGCCAATAGGCACATAAAAAGATATTCAACATCACTAATCATCAGTGAAATGTAAATCAAAACCACAAGGAGATACTAGCTTATACCTGTTAGAATGGCTATTATCAGACAAATGTTGGCAAGGAAGTGGGTAAAAGGGAAGCTCTGTGTACTACTGGTGGGAATGTAAACTGGTGCAGCCACTGTGGAAGACAGTATAGGGGTTCCTCTAAAATCAATCAGTCGATCTACCATATGATTCAGCAATTCCACTTCTGGGCATTTATGTGAAGAAAATGAAAATACTAGTTTGAAAAGACATATGCACTCCCATGTTCATTTAATTCTTATTTACAATAGCCAAGATATAAAAACAACCTAAGTGTCCATCAATGGATGAATGGATAAAGAAAATGTATCATATATATACAATAGAAAATTGTATATACAGGGGCACCTGGGTGGCTCAATCAGTTAAGCATCCTACTCTTGATTTTAGCTCAGGTCATGATCTCATGCTCATGAGATTGAGCCCCACGTCAGGCTCTGTAATGGGTATGGAGCCTGCCTAAGATTCTCTCTCTCTCTCTCTCTCTCTCTCTCTCTTTTTCTTTCTCTTCCCCCCCCCCCCGCAAAAAAAAAGAGAGACAGAGAAAAGAAAAGAAAATCATATACATGCACAATAAAATCTTGTCATTTGTGACAATGTGGATGGACCTTGAGGACTTTATGCTAAGTGAAGTAAGTCAGAGAAAGATAGGTACAATATAATCTCACTAACATGTGGAATCTTAAAAAAAAATAAAAACAAAACCAAGCTCATAGATACAAAAAACATATTTGTAAGAACAGATTGGTGGTTGCAGAAGCACGGGTAGGAGGTAGGTGAAATGGATAAAGAGTGAGCCAAAAAGGCCCAAAAGGTAGGAGGAGGCAGACCCCTAAAAATTCCATCAAGGTGGTATACATGTGTCTAATGATGTCTAGAGAGGCTTTATTTCCTCTTTACAAGATTCAATCAGCATGATAACATCATTGTAGTGGACCAATATGTTATCTTATGAATGAAGAAACAGTGAAGGTCTCTTTGACTGGATTATGATTATGACAAGGGCTGGAGATTTGGTATAGCTAATACAGTTAATATTTATTGCTGGCCCTTCTAGGTGAAAGCAAACTGCATTTGTGAGATTAATAGCTACTATGCCAGGGGATGTGTTGATGTGCTGCAATAATTAAACCACATGTAGAACAACAGCTGTAATTTAAATCATCACCGAATTAAGCTTGCAATACGTATTTTTTGTTCTTTAATATTTATCTGTCCTCTGCACAGTCCGTATAGGCAAATTAAATGGAGTTATTGTAGGAACACCGTACTCTTGCATTTCTTATTTTCTTGATTAAGTATTAATATCTGCTAATATTCCCCTATAAATGTGGCAGTAGTTGTTAGATAGAGGCAGTGCTAGAGATTTTCATTTAACCTTTCCTACCATAATAACCCTCAGTCTCCAGATCAAGGAGACAATGTGTAGTATTCTGCCAATTACTGAATATGTTTATTCTAATTATGCATTCGGTAAGTGAGGAAACAACCACTGGGTTCATTTATTTAGGGATCTAAGCCAAAACTTCATTAATCTTTTGATTTCTGTGATTGTCTAGTAATTTCTTTCTCACCAAGCACAATGGCTGTATGTCTTTTTGAAAAAAGGCTTGGAAGAAGATTTAAAATATAAACTTTTGGCAGTGTACAAGGCCTTTCCTTCAGGGGATTTGGCCTATTCATCATTAAATGGGTTTGGATCTGTGAACTGGTTCAAGTAAAATAATTGGTTGAGGAAACATAATTTGTGGTGAATCAAGTGAAACTTTTAGATTTAGAACTTTTCTGCTTACAAAAATCAACTAAGACTTTTAATAGGTTATCCATCTATATTTTGTAGGAATACCATAAGCACTTACCTGACACCAAAGATCTCTGTGCATCAAAATATTCTGGTTTGATATTAGGATAATTCTGACTTCATAGAATGAATTAGAAAGCATTCTCTCTGCTATATTTTAAAAGAAATTATATAAAATTGGCATAATTTCTTCCTTAAATGTTTCAGAGACTTCACCAATAAACCCATCAGGGCCTGGTGCTATCTGTTTTGGAAGATTATTAATTATTGATTCAATTTCTTTAATTGGTATAGGCCTATCAGATTTTCTGTTTCATCTGTTTAAATTTTGATAGATTCTGTCCTGCAAAGATTTGGTACATTCCATTAAAGTTATTGAATTTGTGGGCATAGAGTTAAATTCATAAGATCTGTATTAATGTCTTCTCTGTCACTTTTGGTATTAGTAATTTTTATCCTCTTTCTTTTTGATTTAGTTAACCTGGCTAGAGGCTTATCAATTTTATTGATTTCTTCAAAGCACCAGATGTTATTTCATTGATTTTCTCTATTGATTTTCTATTTTCAATTTCATTGATTTCTACTCTAAATTGTACTTAATTTCTTCTGCTTACTTTGGATTTAATTTGCTCTTCTTTGTCTACTTTCCTAAGGTGGAAGCTTAGATTATGATTTTAGTTCTTTCTTCTTTTCTAATATATGCATTCAATTCTGTAAGTTCCCCTCTAAACAATGTTTTTGCCACATCATGCAATTTTGATATTTGTGTTTCCATTTTCATTTACTTCAAAATATTTTAAAATTTCTCTTGAGATTTCTTTTTTGAACCATGTGTTATTTAGAAGTGTTTTGTTTAATCTCCAAATATTTGGGCATTTTCCAGCTATCATTCTGTTATTGATCTAGTTTAATTCCACTGTGATCTGAGTGCTGACATTGTAATATTTCTATTTTTTAATTGTTAAGGTATATTTTAATTATATCACTTTTAATTAATATGTGTCTTTGTATTTAAAGTGAGTTTGGCATAACCAACATACAGTTGAGTCTTGTTTTCTGATCCACCCTGACAATATCTGTCTTTCAATTGGTGTGTTTAGATCATTATTTATAATTGTCTAAAGTGATTATTTACATAGATGGATGAATTTCTACCATATTTTTTACTGTTTTCTATTTGTTGCCTTTGTTCCTTGATGCTGTTTTGTTCTCCATTCTCTCTCCACATTTTGAGGTTTTAGCTGAGCATTTTATATGATCCCATTTTTCTCTTCTCTCTTAGCATAGCAGTTATACCTCTTTTCTTACTTTATTCAGCAGTTACCCTAGAATTTGCAATATACATTTACAACAATTCAAGTCTACATTCAAGTAACACTATACCACTTCAAAAGTAGTGTACATGGTTTATAATAAAATAATCTTAATTCTCTCTGACATCCCTTGGTGTGTATGGTTCATCCTCATGGGTCATACTTTGTAGGTGGACCCTTGGAGCCATTTGGGAATTTGAATCTGTTTATAGAACTTGAAGTAATGAGAGGTAATGGGAGTTGGTCCTAAGGAAGATCAGCAGTGCTGACAATAATTGTGTCAGTGAAAAAGCAGAGCCATCATGTATATTACAAGAATAAAAGATTTATTATAGGTATTAAACTTTACACAATTGTGGGAAGAGGTAGGGAAGAGAAAGTACAGAAGGAAATTTGAAGGACAAGAGAAGGAAGCACTAACCCCCTTCCTGAAACACTGTGGCAGGTGGACGTGTTGGAGCTTACAGAGAAATCACGAAGCCACACACATGTAGCGAAATGGACTGAGAAGGGAGAGTTAATGCAGAAGTATATGGGAAGCTGTGGCCTCTCTGCAGTTATTGCCTTTGTGAAATCGGCAGCCAAGCAGCTTGTGGTGATCTTGAGGCCCTTATGGATTGGTCCAGCCAATGAGCTGGACAAGAAGTGAACTGGAGTGAGGAAAATCTGGGAAAGTGAAGGTGCAGTGAGAAATTTAGAGGATCAGAGTCACAGACCCTTCTGGTTTAATCACTTACTATTGTGACCTTGTTAACATTAATTAATTTTTGTGAATTTCTATTTTTCTAGTTGTAAGCATATATGAAATAATTACCTTTAGGGGTTGCTTACATGCCTCTAGCATTTTTTGGAAACTAGTTTTACTTTCTTGTCCATTTTTAAATTGACAGTGAGATTTTTTTCATCATAAGTTAAATTAATTTCAAAATATGCGACTTTTGGCATACCTTAATTATTGACATTTGATATAAAATTGTAATATTCTTTTCAACATATCTATTCAATATAAGTACTGTAGTGATATAGTATATCTCTCCAATATAATTTAAATAGTATACTTTATACCCACCATCATCAATTTTTAAAAATCCATGAATAAGCTTTTCTTTAACAACCAGAAATTTTACATGGTTCCATTTTCTCCCTGAACTCATATTTCCATTCCATTTCTCCCACAGAATTTTATCCTAACATAATATATTTTTATGCTTGGAGGTCTTTTATTGATCACAATTTATATCTTTCTGCTATAAAAATATGTATATAAATTTAAAATATTTTTTTATGTTCTCTGTGACCAGAAGACTTAAGTGTTATTTTCCCTTCATCTGGATTAAGTTATCATTACAATTATTATTGGAACATCATTGATCAAATAAACTTAAATATATTATAGAAATTGATAGTTAAACCTAAAAAGTAAAGTTTAATTAGAAATGCACATTTTACTATGTATAATACATATGAATGTATATGCATATATAAGTCTGATAATGAGAAACTTGGATACCATCATCCTCAATCTATTTACTCCTTTGATCAATCCCACCTATATGCAAATAAACTCCAATTACCAACACCAACATTGCCCCACTCCCACAACCTTCTCACATACCTCTTAGCTCGGACAACCCACACATGGCCATTGCACAGATGACTTCTTCACCTTGCTTGGACACTCAGTGCTGGGATGGTACTCCTACTTGCCCTATTTGTGTTATTTTGCTCTGTCATACCTACTGGGTTTTGTACTAAATCATTCCGAAAGGAAAGATAGGGTAGGGAAAGAGAGCTTGCATTTTTACAAATCTTTTTATTCTGAGATGATAGATGATGGATAGATAGATAGATAGATAGGAAGGACAGTCTGTCTATGAGGTTTTCGCCTAGGTGAAATAACCTACAATGCCTTTCAGTATTTACCAGTGACACAATTTTGTTGCCTTTTTCTCAGCATTTTCCTCAGCATCAACAATTTTTTTGGCAAGAATTAAGGAGACAGAATTAGGGAGACAGAAGAAGATAGATATTTGGAAGAAAATGGTCACTTTAACCAACTCTACAAATATATCTGATATTAGAATATTTAACCTAACTCTACAAATATATCTAATATTAGAATATTCCAATACAGGCAAAATACCCCATTTCTAATGCCCCACTTTGTCTAGAACAGAAAAATGAGGAAAAAAAACACCTTATCAAAAGCTTATGGTGACTTGGTTAAAAAAGATTTCAGACACCTTTTGATAAGAGTTGGAATGTTTCTATTGTAATATGAAGGAAGTTTGTGAAAAGGGAAGATGGAAAATATAAACTAAATTGATGCCTTGACCACAGCCCTATTCTCAGGCAGATCAATTTTAGCAAAAAGCAGAAGTTGAGAATATGAAAATAGATTTTCTTAAGTTTTTCACTGCCTACAAAGTTCTTGGAAAAACTTCGTGGATCCTGAGAGACATATATATTTTGCCTTAGTTTGGGTTGTTGTAACAAAGTACAACAGTCTGGGTAGCTTTTAAACAACCAAAATGTGTATATCACAGTTCTGGAGGCTGAAAGTCCAAGATCAGGGTGCCAGTGTTGTTGGATTCTGATGTCACAGACTGCCAAACTTTGCTGTATTCTCACGTGATGGAAAAGGGGTTCTCTGTCCTCTTCTTATAAAAGCACAAATCCCATTCATTAAGGCTATGTTCTCATGACCTAATTACCTCCCAAATGCCCCACTTCCAAATACTATCATATTGGGAATTTGTTTTCAACATATGAATGGGGGGGGGGCGGAATCAAACATTCAGTTCACAACAGTACTGGAAAAAATTTAAAGTAGCAGTTAATTTTAGAGAATTGATGGCTTTGTGAAAACAAAATAACTCATGCAAATAATCTAATAATGTGCACAGGTGAGGATGAAAAGTGTGTTAAAATGTTACTCATCAATGCGAATAAGTAGGAATTGGGCATAAATTACACTTATATAAAATAGAACATGTAATGGAAACTGCAAAAGTCATTTTTTAAAATTTTTGTCTAATATTTTTGCCTTTTAAAATTCAACTTTTTATATTAATACTCTGCTCATTCCTGTTACTATTTGGGATATTTAATGAAAATTACCTCAACTATTTATATTTAAAATGTAAATTACTCTTTAAATCTTAAAAGCAGGAAGTATTTTTAGGAGTTGAGATATGCTTATTCACTCATGCTGTTTCAACATTTAGCGAGTGGTTAAATGCCTACCAAGAACTCAATGCAGAGCCAAGCACAGAACATGTAATAATTAGTGACATTAGATATGGCCCCTGCATCCATGGAAATATAGTCTAAAACCCTTTGACTAAAGCAAAAGCAACCATAGATCTTTCTGCAGAATATACATTAGCTTGCCAAAATAGAAGATGGGATCTAGAGTTTCTCTGTGGGTTTCAGCTCCAGGAACTTGAGAGCCCTCTTTTTGAGATGACTCCATTGAATCATCCAGCCATAAACATCTGCACCTGTAGATCTTTGCTCTAATTTAAATCCCTCAGGAGGTGAATATGGTTGGTTGATGTAGCTTGCAGTTTCCTCTTCTGGGAATAGTTGTGTAACTGTAATTGGTAGCTATGCCATAATCACAAAGAATGAAGTTTCTTAAAGGTTAAAAAAGCATGGGGAGGAGGGTACCAGGGTGGCTCAGTCGGGTAAGCTACTGACTCTTGATTTTGGCTCAGGTCATGATCTCACAGTTCAATTTGTGGTTTCTAGCCCCAAGTCAGTCTCCATGCTGACAGTATGACAGTATGGAGCCTGCTTGGGATTCTCTTTTTCCCTCTCTGTGCCCCTTCTCTGCTTGCATACATGCATGTGCTTTCTCTCTCTCTCTCTCTCTCTCTCTCTCTCTCAAAACGAACAAATAGAGGAGTGCCTGGGTGGCTCAGTCGGTTAAGTACCTGACTCTTAGTTTCAGCTCACGTCGTGATCTCATGGTTCATGAGATCATCCTCCATGCTGACGACATGGAACCTGCTTGGGATTCTCTCTCTCTCTCTCTCTCTCTCTCTATCTTTATGCCCCTCCTCTGCTTGTTCTCTCTCTCAAAATAAATAAATAAACTTAAAAAAATAAATAAGTAAAAACCGTAAAAAAAAAAAAAAAAAAAAAAAAAGGAGATGTTTGGGGTCTACCAGAAGAGGGAGAAAGTATATTGAAGGTAGGAATGTCCACTCCAGTTTTCCATCATGAACCAAAATCTGATTAATCTTCCTTTATAAAAGTCACCTTATTTGTTTCTATTAGTTTAAAATTTTAAAATTTGATTCAGCATCTACAGTGCTGTTCTTCTCCCCTCCCCCTTCCTCTTCTTTTCTTCTCTCCTGTTTCTTTCTCTCTGTTTCTGTCTTTATATAGCCATATTGTCCAGCTTTTCTTAGAGCTTTACCTTTTTATAAATCTTATTTAAAAGTCAAGATTGTAGTATTTGTCTACAACTATAATAAAATAGAGTTATAATAATTTACAGCTTTGTAAAAAAGTCTTTTTCATCGATGTACATACGTTTGCCGTACAATGCACATATGAATGTGATTCTCTTTGTGAAGTACATTACATAGAGAAGCAGCTCAATCACCAACCAGTGCCTGCACTTTGTAACATGTACACTTGTGGCCTGTTAATGTCTAGGGTGAAAGAAACACTCCATGGGAACTGTAGAGGTTTAAAAACATGAGGATGGTCCAAGGGAAGGAGTGGGATCCCTCATGCAAAATACTAGTTTCCTTTCACTGCACCCTGTGGCCATAAAGTATTTTTTTTACCTCGATGTCATAAAAAAAAATTTGGTGGATTTTGATTGTGCCCTATTAATAACCATCCCAGTGGCTGTGGAGGCTAATTAATTGACCTTAACTTGGAGCCTTTCACTGATCTTTTACTTTTACTGTTTACCCATAATGATGAATTTTGGATATTGATTTGATATTACATTCCTTGGTTTTAGGCTCACATTTAAAACCATTGTTTGTTTTCTCTGTCCATGGGATCTTAATATGCATGGCATGTTTCTCCTGAGTGGCGGCCAAATTTCCCTCAGGCTGGACTTTTAACTCTCGGTGGCAAGCCTGTCCGGATTTGCAGTCACATGGGCATCTGGTCATGCCTCAGTTTCAGCTGTTCTAGAATAGATGCCTGTTTGTTGGTTGTCAGCCGTTCCTCACATTGTGCATCAGTCTCAGGTGTCCTTGACAGACATGCCTCCTCTGGGTGTCCTCAAGAGGTTATCCTTTTCAGGCAACCTTTGGACTCACTTAAAATTCTCATTTTTTGTTTCTAGGCTTTTGATGATGTGAAACTAAGATTTGCTAATTTTTGAGGTTGCCTTTTGTTTGGTATAATTTCTCATGGCTGTGGCCAAAGGAACATTGAAATTAATCATATTAGGAAATTAAAGAACATTTGGAGCCCTCTGCATTTATAATGTAAAGCATTTTTTCGAAATATAGAGTATGTAGCTAATTGAAGTCTTTAAAATTATGCTCTTACCCCCATATGTAAGTTGCATAATTGTGCATAGTATATAGTCTATATTTTAAACCAGAACGATTCCAAACATATTCTCAAAGTCTGGTGAAAAATCCATCTATTTATTTTCATAGGATATGGTTTAAAAGAGTCAAACAGCACATTTATTTATAGAAATTAACACTGCACTGATGACACAGAAGACAAAACCAGTTTCTTGCTGAAATCCATGATGAGTTCTCTGTACACGGGAACTGATAGTGTGTTGCTGGATATTTCCTTGGTAAAGCTGGCTTCTCTCCCCAACTCTCTATTACCCAACATTCCCAGAGGAGCCCAGGGTACCTACAGGTTTAGAGCAAAACTGTTAATATGGTTAGAGTGACAAAGGAATACTTGGAAGTTATTCTGTTTTAAGAGCACAGCACAACGGAGGGAATGCTTGATTACTGTGGAAAAGGAGTGTGAAAAGTGAGATATGCCAAGGAAATGGCTTGGCTTTTCTGCATATAGCGCCAACTTTTTTTAAAGACTTTGTAAAAACAGTCATTCTTAAAGGATGTTTTGCTTTTTTCCCTCATTTTTTGTGAAATTCTGCACTGTCAATTAAATATAAATAAATAAAAGGTAAACATGACATGTAACTGTTGTCTCCAGATCATTGGTTCTCACAGTGTCATATTCATAGACTCTAATTGATTTAAGAGATGTTATTTTAAAGAATTACTGATAGGATACCATTATGCAACCTGCAAGATGAATTCACGAAGTAAGTCTCATTCAGTGTGACTATGGCTTTCTGGTTGTCAGGAAGGTATTTCGTTTGCCCTCTGTGTGCCTTCATTTTTCCCTTTACTCTTTTGTTAGAGCCTTTGAGGAAATTTACCAAAATTCTGTTAAGAGAAAAGTAATTGGTAGGAGCTTATCAGTAGCTTGGGTGGGCAGAGTGGCCCTCATCACATATGATCTAGGACAGGCTCACAATAGCAGTCCAGCCAGAATACTAGCGTTAGTAACCTGCATTGTTTTAGGCAACAGTGTGGTGACTAGTTTTCTCTGCTAAACTTATTTAAATTATGAGAGCTGGTAGTTATTACTTGAGAGTAGAATTAAAAGTGACTATTATTTTCTTCTTTATAATTTTTTTTGCATTTTGTAAATGTCCTCAATGAGTTTGAATTTTTTTAAGTCATAAAAAAGTAATTTAAAAATTAAGATAATAATTTCTAAGGTTAGTGGTCTATATGTCAAGGGTTAATAGCTTAATTTAACTCATATGAGTTAAGGAGGAGAAAATATTTTAGGAATTAGCATATTCAGAGTAAGAAAGATTAGAAAAAATATACAAAATATGAACAGTGACTAGTGGGGTTTAAAGTGGTTAAAATGTTTTTTATACTTGTCTGTATTCTCCAAAATTTCTCGTTAGCAAGTAATACTTTTATATTAGAGAAAGAGGTCCTTAAAGGCGCTACCGAGGACCGTCTGCATTCCGTAGGTCTTCAGTTCTGCTTTCATCAACCCTATGATGCCTTCCTGTTTGCACCACAGAAATAAATAAAAAGCTTGGCACTCTCACTAAACCGTGTTGCTATACTAGAGCAAAATGCAGAAAAATTTTTAGCTTTACAGACGGTACTTAAGAATGTAGGAAAACCACTTGTGTCAAGTCACTTGCCAACCTGCCTATTCATGCCTCTTTCACTGGAAATAAAATTCTGCCCCTACAGCCTGCAATCTCACATTTCAAACTGTTACTTTAAAAATGCAACTAGCTGTCATTTCTTTATTTGAATATGGCTAATCATTGTTGCTTTTCTCCTACCACTTAAATTATTTCAGTTCACAGAAACACTAGTGACATGGGTATGGGCTGGGGACGGTATGATCATTCTGGAACATGGAATATTCCAATGGAGGGAGCTAAATCTGAATGGAGCCCTGCTGGGTGGCTGGGGGTTTGTGATTGTGCTCTGGGCGCCTAGAAGTGAAGAGGAAAGCCTGAGAAAGTACAAAAGATTTGTAGAATGAAGAGGGCACAAAGAAGCAAACCTCACTGATTTATAGTTAATTTGCCAGGTGATACAAACTTGGGGACGCAATAGATAATATCGTGTGGGTGTATAGGGTCTTATTTCAGAAATACCAAGAGAGTCCAAATAAACAAACACCTTCCCTTTAAAATCCTTTAGATTCTGTTGTCTGACCATTGAATTGACTTTAATACTTAACCAAAGCAAAATACCTTCAGTAGAAGGAATGCCTTTAAAGATAAAAGCAAGGAATGAGGAGTGACTGCTAATGGGTATGAAGTTTCTTTTTGAGGTGACACAAATGTCCTAAAATTAGATAGTGTTTGCACTAAATTAGTGGTGTTTGCACAACACTGTGAGTATACTAAAAACCACTGAATTCTAAGGGTGAATTTTTGATGTATGAGTTAAGCCTCAGTGAAACTGTTATTAAAAATGCCCTTCCCTTCTCCCTCCAAAATGATGCAAGCAGTCATTTTAAGTTTTAATGAAGAATAAATAAATTAATAGCAGAGTTCAGGAAAGAAAGCAATTTGATCATCTGATTAGAAGACAGAAAGGAGACTCCTCAAGGGGCAAAGTTGAAACTAACTAGAAAGCAGTGATGACTGACACTTGACTTCCACCCACCCTGGCAAAGCGGAGAAGGATATGGTGGTTGCCACGTGGGGCAACGGAACACTCTTGACTAGACCTGTGATGGGAAACTCCAGGGGCCAGATAGCCCCGGCAAGCAGTGTAAATGTGTGTAGAAGTTCTGTGGTGAACTGGGGTATGTGCCCTGTAAATGGGGGCAGCACTGCTGAGCTGTAAATTATTATCACCATGTGAGAGTGCAGGCTCATTTTTATTGCAGATTTTTTCAAGAAAACAAATGGCCATCTAGAGTTTTATGTCACATCATCTTATATTTGAATTTTGGAAAACAATTAAAAATGGAACAAATTAAAAAATGAACTCAAAAAACACTTGGCTGGGAATTCTGGAAAGGTCACATGCAGGTGTCCCCAACCCTGGAGTTAAGCACCTGGACTGGTTGAGGAATTGAGAGGATGATTTGAAGACCAGAGGAACATTTCCAGAATTCCTACCTGAACGTCCAATTGTCCCAGCACCATTTATTGAATAAACCTTCCTTCCCCTATGATCTGTTAGGCAATTCTGCCACATATCAAAGTTCCATATATGCAAGGGTCCTTTTCTGGGCACTCATTTCTATTTCATTGGTTAGTATGTCTATCCCTGAGCTACTATAAAGTGTACTAATTTCTACGGCTGCATATCATCTCCTGTTACCTAGCAGGTGAGTATAGTCTTTTCTTTTAGAAGCACCCTGGCAATCTTAATGCTTTATTTCCTGATGTTTGTGTGTGTGTATGTGTGTATGTATATGTATGTGTATGCATATGTGTGTATATATATATGTGTGTGTATACACACATATGTATATATATACATATTTATATATATAGTATTTTTAAAACAATCTCAAATTTATAGAAAATTGCAAGTACACTACAAAAAACATGTTTTGTTCCTGAATAATTTGAGAAAAACTTTAAAACTTTATGTTTCATCATACCCAAACCTTGAGTGTCTATCTCCAACAATAACATTTTCCCATGTCATCCCATACAAGTATTGAAATTAGGAAATTAACATTGATACATTACTGACAGTCTTGTGATTAGATTCAGGTTATTCTTTGGCAGGAATATTGCAGAAATGATGCTGCACTATTCTCATTGCATCCTCTCAGGTGGTGCATGATTTTTATTATTTTTTAGATGTTGTTTTCCAGTTAGTGTTCATTTTACAGATGGTATTTATATCGTTCAGTTGATTAATACAGGCTTCTCTCTGTAAAAGTAATCCTTTTAGTTTTGTAATAAGGAGTACATTGTTGAGAGGAACTTGAAAATCATGTAAATATCATGTTTTCATCTATTCATTCATTTATTTATATCAGTGTAGACTCATGATTTCTATTTTGTTGGAAGGTACACTCCATTACTAGCATTCTTTGTTTTGATACCCAAATTATCCAATATTTGGGCAGTGGAAGCTAAATCATGATGGATCCCTTGTTCTTTTGATACCTTCTTATCATTTTTTGAACATTTCTTTGCTTTCTAGCACACAAGATGTTCCAGGCCTATCTCATACATTCTCTGCCTCAGTCCTCCAAGAAGCTATAGTCTCTTTTGAGGGGAGGATAGTATTTGGGAGCCAAGTTGTGATTGCTAAGTGCCCATTGCTGTTGGGAAGTTGCTGCTCTCAGAACATCTGAGAGAACCGCACTAGGTATGAATATTGAACACCTTGAGTTCACACCAATATCATTCCAATCCAGTACTGCAGAATTCTGTCTACCTTTCTGCCTTTCTATATTTCTATCCCCATCTTGGAACTCTGAGGAACATGGCTCCCATTATCCTTAATATGTTTACTTATTTGATCAATTCTCCTGTGTGCAACCAATTTCTCATTGCTGCTGCCACAACATCCACAGATGTTTTCTTTGCCACCACCTGAGCTTCCTGTGTCGAGCTACTATATTGCCCCACGACAACACCTTTCTCCCTTTGTTCATGCTCTAGACACCACCTGCAGGACCACGCTACAGAGTAGGAGCCCTCCTGTCTCCAATGCTTCATTTGGTTACATACTTTATTTCCCTAGGGTTTTAACACTCTGTGTCCAAGCTGTCCCCATGGGGAATATTTAGTTTACATCTTCCCCCTTAGGTCTTATATAATATTGTTATTATGTTATATTATATTATATTATATTATATTATATTATATTATATTATACCTGGCTGAATATTTCATTTGTTTTTTGTTTAGCCCCATACATTAGACATTATTGTTTTATATTAGAAATGTTTATTTGAATTTACATACATGTTTATCATTCTATTTTTACCATCACTTCTTATGTTGCAGACCATCCTTCTAGCATGATTATTTTTGTAAAGCAGATTCTTTCACAGTTTACCTAGAGCAGGTTTCTTGATGGAAAAATGCTTCAGTTTTGTACATATCTAATTTCTTTAAAATTTTGCCCTTATGATGATTATCTGATTTTTGAGCAATAATCTTGCTAGGTACACAATAGATTGACAATAGTTTTGTCTCAAAAGTTTGTAGTTACACTTTACTGTCTTCCAGTTTTCAGTGGTGTTAAAAAGTTTGAGGTCATTTAACTATTGTAGTTTTTATAATCTATCTTTGCTTTCAGGCAGCTTAAAAGATCTTCTTTTAATCTTTGATGTTCTAGGGTTTCAGTGGGATACATAAAGATGTGAGTTTCTTTTTACTTAACCTGTTGGTATCTGGAATCATGTTTATTTCATTTTGGAAAATTTTATGTAAATATATTTTCTCCTCTGTTCTCCAGGTTTTATCCTTCTGAGACTTTGAGTAGGTAGGTATTAGTTTTTCTATTCTGTCTAATGTATGTCTCACTTTCCTTTTATATTTTTCATCACCTTAATTATCTTACCTACACTCTGGATAAATTTTTCAGATATATTTTACAGTTCATTAATTTTCTTTTCAATTAAGTCTGATCTACTATTTAACCAAGCATTAAGTTATTTCTTTCAATGATTATTTTTCATTTCCAAATATTCCATTTCTTTAAATGTCTGTTCACTTTTTCAGGTTTTTCCCTGGGGTATGTAAACTCATCTTTGCAATTTCATCATGCATTTCTTTTAGCATTTTTTGTTATTTCTACCCTTATATTTGTTACCTTATTTTAAATCACACTTTTGCTGAGTATACAATTCTAGATCAATAGTTGTTTTCTCTCAACACATTGTAGATATTATTCCATTGTCTTTGATTTACTATTCATCTGGTTTTAATTACATGTTGCACATGACAATTTCCACGTCTGTTGTCCTTGTGTCTGAAATTGTTGTTTCTTGTTTTTTCTTGACTGCGATTCATAACTTGCCTGTTCATGTGTTTGGCAAATTTTGTTTATGAGGTCATATTTGCTTTTAATTTCTGGTAGTCCAATAGTCCCAACGTGGCAGGCTTTTCTTCAAAGACAGACTGGTACAGCCCCCATCCTAGAAACACTTAGCTCTCTCAGAAAAGAGTCCCAGACTGTTGCTGTTTCAAAGATCTTGTGTTGCCAATACTGTGACTTCAGGTCAACACTACTCCTTCTGCTGCCCACAGGTCTAGGTGATTTCTCTGTCACTCTTACTCCCAACTGTTTTGACCTTTGGTTTCTCTGCCCTGGCTCCTTGCCTCTATGACTTTGCTCTTCACTTCTTTGAGACTGCTTGTGATGGTCACAATTTCTTCCTAGTGTTCTAGAGGGGCCCTTTCATTCCTGTTGGCTCTAGAAAGTAGAAGCATAGGATCTCTACGCCAGGTGCTGCCCCCTTTCTGCTTGACTCCATTCCCATTTTTCCCTTGTTTGCTGGACACAGGAGGTCCACAGACCTCTTCTAACATCCTATAAGATAAGCGATGCATCCAAGAGCCCATTACATCTATTGCCTAAGTGATTAATTGTTAATTGGGAAGGTTATTCATGATTGGAAAAGGACTCCAGATAACTAACTTTCATCTTACAGATCTTTTTTAACTCATTGATGGTGTTTTCTTTACCTCCTAATGACTAACTCTTTCTGTGCTTACTGATGTAGCAATATATATATATATATATATATATATATATATATATATACATACACACACACACACATACACACAATACATGGTATATTTATATTCCTTTAAAACTAAGATAAAATGGAATATTTGGGGCTGCTATGTTTAAATTATTAAAATTTCAAATAAAGTTGTTTTTCACTAGCCCTTTATTCTTACTTTTGTAAATTATATATAAAAAGGGCCAGTCATATCCAGATGGTAAATGGTGATGATTTTTTCCTATTATGTTAAGGTTAAACATTCTTTTTTTATCCCTTAGAGATTTCAAGGTTTTTTTTTAATTCCTATTGTTCCACATACAACGTTTATTGGAACAGAATATGCCTTTATTTGGTCCTTCCTTTATTTTTCTATTTGTTGGTTTTTTGTTCTTCAGGTGCCAATTACCCCTTGGTCCATCATTGTCCTCCATTTCTGTATACCTCAGTCTCTTGTTTTCCAACCCTCCTCCCAATCAGCAGCACCTGGGTTCACAAAGATGCTCTCAAGCCTTTCACTATAGCACTAATGAAATTTTTAGCAATCTATTTTCTTCTTTTTTGTTACTATTTTAGTTTTATTTGATAATATTTTAGTTTCAAATGGAGATACAGTAAAACCTTGGTTTGTAAGCATAATTTGTTCCAAAAATATGCTTGTAATCCAAAGCACTTATATGTCAAAGTGAATTTCCCCATAGGAAATAATGGAAACTCAGATGATTTCATTCTACAACCCAAAAATATTCATATAAAATTATTACAATACTTTAATATAATACAAAATAATAAAGAAATACAAAATATAAAGAAAAATACATTTAACCTGCACTTACCTTTGAAAGCCTATGTGGCTAGTGTGAGGGAGATAAGAGAGACGAGGGTTATTGTGTAGGATGATTTTCACTATCACTAAAGGAATCTGTTATCTTTTGGCTCAATGGAATCTTTTTCTTTTCTGCAGCTCTAACAAGGAACCTATCCAATGACTCTTGCTTTTGCCTTCTTTTGAGGCTTTTGCAGAAATGTGACATTGCATTGTCATTAAACAGATTCATCACTCACACTACTACAACTTTATTCAGGTGGTGCTTTTCTACAAAATTCTGCACTGTTTCCCACTTTTTACACATCTCCCCATCGCGTTTGAAGGCAGGGATTCCTTTTCCTCCTCCTCCTCTGCAGGTGAGATGCAGACTTAGATTTCTTACAAAATCTTGCAATTTCAGCCACTCACATCCCTCTTTCGTACTTCTCAATGATTTCCTTCTTAACTTACACTGTAATCATCTCCTTCTTACCACCTTTCTTTTCAACCTTGTTTTTGCATGGGGGCCATTGTATATGCTCTCATGGATGTTGACTACAGTACAGTATTAATAAATTCTTGTCATATACTGTATTTAACGTAACTGGCAATAAGGCAGCAGGGGAAAGGGTCTATATCTGCAGGCAGCCTGGCCTAGAATGAAGCAGAGCATTCCTAAGCTTACTCTTGTATGGAAAATCAAAGGACTGTCCACAGGTGTGAAGTGACAAAACATACACTAGTGCCAGCTGTGGGCACCTTCCAGTGTTCTGAAAAATCACTGATTTCTGCCAAACACTGTGGCCTAAGACCAAGTATCTAAGCATGGGAGACCATCATCCACAATCCCACAGTGACACACACACACACACACAGAGAGAGAGAGAGAGAGAGAGAGAGAGAGAGAGAACCATTGGCTCAGTGGTGATCATGTGACATTCGGGATCATGTACTTCTCGTATTGCAAGACATCGCTTGCTTGTCAAGTTAAAATTTATTAGAAATGTTTACTCGTCTTGTGGAACACTTGCAGAACAAGTTACTTGCAATCCAAGGTTTTATTGTGTTTTGGTCCTTAATTCTTTATGTTTATTTAGCTCTGGAATTTCATTTTGCGTCAATGTGCTATTTTATCATTTCATATATTTGATTTATTCCTTCATAGAGTTAATGTTCTGTCTAGGAGCTAGTAATTGTAGGAATTTTCCTTTGTTTTCTGAATGTTTGTATTATTTCTGAATAAATAACACTTAATTTTTGCTGATTTTTTCTCTATTTAATGTTTTTGTTGTAGGAATTTTACTTATTGCCATGCTGTTTTTTTAATCACATGAGCAATTGACTGTATCTTTTTCCAAGATTTAATTGTTTAAATAAGAAAATACAAGGTTTTTAATCTATTACTTATAAAAAGTTTAAGGCATGCTTATGTTTTATAAAATAAAACAGACATCTCAAATATTAAATAATAGATTTGAAGTAGGTGGAGTGTATATTTTTATTAATTTTAACATTCATTTTTCTCTATCTTCATTTATCTTCCTGAGTCTTTTGCACAAAATTCCTTACCAGTATAGTACCTAATGGCCCTGAGCAGTAATGGCTCTAGAATCCTATCATGTCAACTATAAAATTTGGTGACCACTGTGGCAGCTAAAAGGCTTGCCATGCTAATGCTCTTTGTGATGACTTTTTAGTCTCCTTAGAAGCTAAAGTCTTACTTTTTATGTATTTTCAAGGTCACTGACTTTGTCTTCAGCTTTTAAAGCATCAACTCAAACATATAGCTTGAAAATGTAAAAAGCTCCAACTTAATTTATGAGTAAATTAACAACACTAGTGTATTTGAGGAAGATTATTTTGAAAACCATTGTATATACATTTTAAATAAACATAAACATAAAGTGAAAGGTTTGTTTATATTTGTGAGTATGTGTGTATATACTTATGTAAAAGGAAGAATTCTGATTTTGCTTAAGACAATTCTTGGCACATAGTTGGTATAAGATAAGTATTTGATGATGTCTCTCTCTCATTAATTCATTATGGACAGCAGCAGAAATAAAAGAAGCTATTTTGAGGCTCTGAAATACTTGTTCCAAATATGACTAAAACTAGCTAAATAAATTCAAGGATTTTTCAAAAGTTAACCTTTTTATTTTGTGATAATTATCATTTCACATGGAGTTATGAAAAATAGTATAAAGAGATCCTCTATATCCTTTACCCAGTTTCTCTCAATGATAACGTATTGCATACCATAGTACAGTATTACATCCAAGACTTTGGCATTGATACAGTCAAGATATAGAACAATTACATTGCCACAAGGATCTGTCACCCTTTTATAGCCTTACCCACTTCCCTCCCACCCCCAACCTTTCCTAATTCTTTTTTTTTTTTAACGTTTATTTATTTTTGAGACAGAGAGAGACAGAGCATGAACGGGGGAGGGTCAGAGAGAGGGAGACACAGAATCTGAAACAGGCTCCAGGCTCTGAGCTGTCAGCACAGAACTCAACGGGGGCTCGAACCCACAGACCGCGAGACCACGACCTGAGCTGAAGTCGGACGCTTAACCGACTGAGCCACCCAGGAGCCCCTACCTTTCCTAATTCTGAACAACTGTTAATCTGAAAGCAGAGAAAATCTAGCTTTCTCAAGACCTTTTTAAGGGCACCAATCCCATTCATGAAGGCTCCACCTGTATAATTTCATCTAATCCTACTTACTTCCTAAAGGCTCTACCTCTTAATACCATCATCACATTGGGAAGGCGGGTAAGGTTTCAGTGTATGAATTTTGGGGCGGGCACAAACATTCAGTCCCTAATAAGACATGAAGGGAAATTTCGCCAAAATAGACATCCAGAAAACAAATAAGCACGTGAAAAGAGGTTCAACTTCACTAGATCTCAGGGAAACATACATTAAAACTACAGTAAGATATCATTGCGCACTTATCAGAATGAATAAAATAAAAAAATAGGGACAAAGCCAAATGCTAACAAAGATATGGAATAAATGGAACACTCATATTTCTTGTGGGAATGTAAAATGGTATAGCCAACCTGGAAAACAGTTTGACACTTTCTTTAAAAAAAAATGTAACTACCTTATGACTCAGAAATTGTGCTCCTGAGCATTTTTCATAGAAAAATTAAAACTTAAGTTCACACAAAAGTTTGTATAGATCCCTAAACTGGAAACAATTCAGATGCCTTTTAATGGCTGAACAGATAAGCAAACTGGTACAACCATACTATGAAAAACTATTCAGCAATAAAAATGAACTCAATATACACGATCTGAATGAACTCTGGAGAATTAGGCTGAGTATAAAAAGCCAATTCCAAAAGATTACATACTATGTGATTCCATTTAACCTTCTTAAACTTTTTCTAAGGATGTGGCTGCTCCATACTTCTTGTTCTGTCTTGGGAGGGAATTCTTAAGATGGTGTGGCTTCTTTTGATCCTGCAAATCCAGGATAGGTGCTGACCACTTCCCATTTGCTTTCCCAAGGTAATGCTGAATGCTCAAGTTTGTGTGCTTTCTCCCAATCCTGCATAGACAGGCCAAGTTTCTGCATGAGCTTACTAATCATCTGCAAATGTTCATCATACTGGCTGCCTTCAAGGGCACATACAGGGAGCTAGCCAGCTATGGTGTGTGTGTATGCGGTGGGGGTGTTGACTGGCTAAGACACACAGATTATTAGGGGGTGACTATGGGCCAGTTTTGGGGACCTGCAGGCAAGGTACCCCCACTGGCTCATGGTTGGGCTTCCTGATGGAGTCTGTGAAGTCATTAGAATCCCCGTACATTTGATCATCCGAGAACCCTGGTAGTGTCTTTCCAGCTCCTTCCTACCCCCCAGTCATGCAGCACAGCTCAGTATTCTGAATAGGGTGAGAAAGAAGTGGGCCTCTGTGGCAGTATTCTACACAGCTGGAGCAGCTGGGCATTCACCCACTCACTATCCTCTATGGAAGAAATCAGGGGCTAAGAATGACTCTTCACACTGAGCTGTGCTGCCTTGAAGGAGGAATAATGCAGGTAAATGAAATTCTTCTTTCTACCCTCTTCAGTGCATCTGCTCTCAGATATTGTTCCGAGAGTGTGCTGGCACTTCTCTGCTGGACTCCTAGATGTCTACAAAGTCACTCTTGTTTGTGGATGATTGTCAATATCAGTGTTCTTTGATAAAAGATAGCAGAAAACTCTTGCTATCATGCTAACTCTAAAAGTTCTTTCCTTTCAATATTTTAAAAATGTTTGCCACTTCCTTTTCGTCTCCATATTTTCTAATGAGAAATCTGCCATCAAATCGTTTTCCCTTATAAGCAAGTGTCTTTTCTCTCTTGATGCATTTAAGATTTTTTTCTTTATTTTTTAGTTTTTCAGATGTATCGCTTTGATGTGATATTTGCCTAGTGTGAATTTCTTTAGGTTCACTCTGTGAGTGTCATTCAGCTTCTTGAATCTCTAGGTTTATGTCTCTTGCCAAACTTGGAAAGTTTTCAGGCATGATTTCTTCAAGTATTTTTCAGTTCCACACTCTTTCCTCTCTCCTGGGGATTTGGTGACATGAACGTTAGATCTTTTGTTATAGGCTCACAGGCTTATTCCTTCTATCTTTTCTCCCCCTCTGTTGTTCAAATTGGATAATTTCTATAGTTTTTGCTTCCAGTTCTCTAAATTTCTCTTTTTCCTCTAATTTGCTGTTGAGCCCATCCACTAGGTTTTTAAAATTTTTGCCATTGTGTTTTTCAATTCTAAAATTTTCATTTGGTTCTCCTTTAAATCTTCAGTTTCTTTGCTGACATTCTGTTTTTTTCATTTATTTCAAGTGTGTTTTTAAGTACTTGATATATTTACATGATGGTTGATAATTCTAACACCTCTGTCATCTTGATGTTGGTATTTATTGACTGTGTTTTTTATTTAGTTTAAGATCATCTTGGATCTTGTTATAATTATTTATTTCCAATGGATGCCTGGTCATTTGGGGTATTATGCTATGAGACTCTGGATTTCATTTAAACTTTCTGTTTTAACTTGTTTCCTTTCTCACTGCTCCTGTGGAGGAA
This sequence comes from Leopardus geoffroyi, assembly GCF_018350155.1. NCBI lineage: Eukaryota > Metazoa > Chordata > Mammalia > Carnivora > Felidae > Leopardus > Leopardus geoffroyi. The sequence goes on along the minus strand of NC_059338.1, from coordinate 138,418,531 downwards.
GAAGAAGGTTCTGCTTTATTACTGCCACTTGAGAGCAGAAGTTCAAATTTCCTACCTGGCCTCCATTGACACTTGAGTAATAGCTTCTTATTACTTCCGGTCTGGGATGAGAGTACTGGTTCCCTTGTACTGAAACCTTCCTGACTAGAAGGAGTAGGAGTGTTTTGTTACTGCTTCCTTCAAGTCTTCTTTTTTTATATATATAAGTAGTTTTGCTTTTGATAATACATGTTTTTTTTTTAATTTTTTAAATGTTTATTCATTTTTGAAAGACAGAGAGAGACAGAGCACAAGCAGGGATGGGGCGGAGAGAGAGGGGGACACAGAATCTGAAACAGGCTCCAGGCTCTGAGCTGTCAGCACAGAGCCCGACACAGGGCTCGAACTCAGGAACGCGAGATCATGACCTGAGCCAAAGTCGGATGCTCAACCGACTGAGCCACCCAGGTGCCCCAAGATATCTACTAACACTATCCTAATAAGAAGGAGAAACAGAAGTCTAGGATACTCAGTGGTATCTCCTGATTCTCAGTGTTATCTCCTGATTCCATTCCCTAATGGAGGGGGAAATCCTGCGCATCTACTCAATTTTTTGGCACTATCCTGGTGATAACATTGAGGTACCTCACGGGAACCTGGAAAGGGTTTAAATCCTGGCTTTAAACTCAACCTTTAGTGACATGGATGTAGTAGAGCTATCATTTTTCCTGTGTTATTTGCCTATAATAGAATAGTTATTGTGTTAAATTGTTCTGTCTTGCTAGACTGCCTCTTTCCTGGTCCCTTGGCTAGAAAGAGCAGATTTATTTTGGTGTTTTTTTGGTCTGTGCCTATTGACATTTCCAGATTGCTCTCAAGAAGAAAACTCCGGAAATTCATCACTATGTTGTTCTTTGAGTGCTTAGCCAGGCTACTTTCTTTTACCTTCCTTGTACATAGAAATAGGAAGAGGAAAAAGTATGTCTACTCCATCTTTCTGCAAGTGGAAGTCTTTGAATATATTGTTTGGGGGTATTTTTTGTTGTTTGTATTTTACTTTATAAAACACACTTACTTTTCTTCATATTTTTCTTGTTAAAGATAAGTTCTTCAAAACATACCAGCCCTATAGACTTCTTAAAAACGCATCAATACATTGCATCAAACTTGCTTCAAGACATATATAATGATAGATTACTGAATGTGTGCAAGTATTCTTTAATAAATAAAACACCTATTCAATTCTATCTTAATTTGCTTTGCTACAATAATACTACATAAAAACTCCACCCCAAAACTCAGTGACTTAAAACATTCTCATGTTCATAGATCTTCAGGTTGGCTGCAAGTGGGCTGGGCTGGCTCCAGATTTCGGTTCCCAGGCTGCTCTTTGTTTTCCTGTCAGACGCATGTGTCTCTCATCCTCCTTGAACCAGCAGCTCCTAGGGCATGTGAATTGCTCATGTTTCTCATTCTAAAGTTCAGGCTGAGACGGCAGGAACTATCTTAGGCACATTCTTTTCATGGGGGATCGCTGGGTCACCAAACCCCATAAGACATTCAAAGCCTCTGCTTGCGTGTTGTTTACTAACATTCCATTTGCCAAGTTCACTACCACTGAGACAGAGATGTGTACCTCACACACAATGGGAAGTGAGAGGGATCACTGTTTGTTCAGTGTTTATACAAACTGTCACAATCTTCTTTAATAATCTTGTTCCAATGATGAAGGGGACAAAAAGCTAACTCATATGCCAATTGTCACTTTACAAATGTACCAGAGTCTTTTCCTTTTTTAGTCAGTTATTTAGAATGTTGGAGCCAATATCCTCATGTTGGTTCCTAAATTAACCACTTACTATCCCTTCCATGATTTTTCTCCTCATGTATGATCTCAAAATGACTTCTCCAAGTTTGACCTTCTCCAGTTTCTATAGTCCTTTCAAAGAAAAAGCTATTTTGTCTACCTTTCTTTGCATTAAAATATAAAAAATAATATCCTTAGTGAGTATAAATGTGTGTGTGTGTGTGTGTGTGTGTGTGTATTTAAGTATTGTCTATGGCAATGCCTTCTCTCCAAACTTTTCCTTTCTGTTTTAACTGCTATGGAAATATAGCAATTAGGATTTCAAACTGTTCTTTGAAGAACTTTGCCAGTCACATCAAATTAATATGTATAAATCTGTCTTAATATTCTGTGTCACATCACATTTATCTACATATTTGAACTAGAAGGCTTGGAACATGAGGAAATATATGTTGTTTTTGGTGTATGTGTGGTTTTGTTGGAGTTTTTGATATGGCAACAAAAAGAGTTCCTCCAGATACATTACCCACAAATTTGGTTATTTCTTTTTCTTGCCTTGTGTGCATTTCCATATACTTTAATTCTAAATCTCAAAAATTGTTTTCCTAATTTGAGATGCTATGAAAACTTACAGGATTAACCAATTGTGGGAAAGCAAGAAAAAAAACCTGCTGTTTAATTCACCTCTGTTACTTCTCAGATGTTTCATCTTGGGCTAGTCAGGAGCCTTGCAGAGGCTGTTTTCCCACCTTTACAGTGGAACTAATGATGTTTACCTTACTGGATTATTCTGAAGGTTGCATGAGATGGTGCATTCTACATTCCTCTGGGAACGAGCTGTTCAATTGTAGATTATTTACATATATAAATTGAGTTGAAGGGGAGCTGCTCATGTATTTTCAGACCACCTTCCAACTTCCTGTATGTGGTAGACAGAAAAATGGCCCAAAGATGTCCATATCCTATTCCCTGTAACCTGTGAATATGTTCCTTACATGGCAAAAGAGACCTTGAAGATGCAATTAAATTAAGAATCTTGAGGATGAGAGATTATCCTGGATTATTCAGATAGGCCCAATGTAACCACAAAGATCCTTATAATGGAAGGAGGGGCACAGGAGAGTCAGAGAAGAGACATGACAATGGAAGCCTAGGTCAGGGTAATGTCATTACTGGATTTGAAAATGGAAGAGGGCTGCAAGCCAAGGAATGTAGCAGCCTCTAGAAGCTGGAAAAGATAAAGAATACATTCTCTTGGAGAGTCTCCAGAAGGAGCTCTGTGCTGCTGAGAGCCTGATTGTGCTCAGTAAGATACGGGTAGGATAATATACTTGTATTGTTTTAAGTCATTGAATTTGTGTTCCTTGGTTAAAGCAGGAATAGGAAACTGATAAGGGCTTGTGTCATTCACTCTGTAGCTTTTCTTCTTTTCTCTTGATCACAGATTCTGTTTACCTTAGATCCAAATTCCTTAGACCCAGATTCCGGGGGGAATGCTTCCTACACTGCCCTATGGATCCTCCATGCACAAGTTCCTCTTCTCTTCTCTCTTCTACACATGATCTGTCCTTGTCTTCTCTCTAACATGTGCTTCATAGCCTTTCCTACCAAAGCACCTGTATCTAACACAGAAAAGAAAGTTTACTCTGTTTGTAGTCTGCTGCTGGCCCTGAACCTCCCTGCTGAAACAATGATAGCTCTTTTTCATGCTTTAACTTCAAAGTCCAGAAAAAATTTAATACTATTATATGTAAATAGTGTTTTGACTATCTTAGCCCATATGATTGTTTGTCCCCATCTGCCCTTTAGAATAGAACTGATGCTCTGTGTAGGTGTGTCTTATTCATCTTGGACCTTCTTTTCCTCCTGACATAACAGCTGAATTTCTTGGGGGAGACTCATACTTGAAGAGTCAGACCTTAACCACATCTGGATTTCCTTTAGGGTATTACATTTGTTAATCAAGACAACTGCATTTTAGTCTCCATTCTGTCATTGCCTTCATACATGAACCTGGGCAGTTACTGAAATGGCCCTCAAGTTCAAGCTGGTCAGGAAGACTTTTGAGCCAGAAGAAGGGATGTTGGGAGATTCGAACCCTTGTGAAGAATAGGTAGAAAAGAAATGAGGGTCTGGAAGGTGGTGGGCAAAGAAGGAATAAACAGAGAAGATACTTTACAAATTTGAGTTCTCAAAGGTTAAGCAGTTTGAGTGATATTCAGGTGGCAGGTGTGGCCAATGGGGGGGCAAGTTGTGTGAAAGAGTAATGAAGGCTGCCATAGTTCTGACGTTCGAGGCTGCTGGGAAACAGAATCCAAGGGTGATAATCCATATATTGAAAGACAATTCCATTTGATTTTAGCCAATTTGTGATGACAGCTTTTGCACAGCTCTTAGTCAGTTGCATGAAATCATTTCAATGACTCTAATGCCTAGAGTGTATTGTGATTTTGTCCCAAGGTATTTCTTCTCATTTCTCACCATTGCCTATCTTCATATAATAGGGAGGTTATAAGAATAAGATAGGAAATCCAATCCTTTGAAAGTAGATTGGTATAAAGACAACTTATCTCCATCTGGCATGCAAATATCTGAAATAGCCATTTGGAAGCAAATATACCCAGCTTATTGAAGAGTGGTAACTCAATGAGGTGCAAACAGTAAATGGTTTCATTTTTCTCCAATCACTGCCTTCAGTAGTGCTGTTGTGAAACTCTTTCAGGTCTTTTAATGGCATCTGACACAACTTTTATAGTTTGTGTGTCACTTTAAAGCATAAAAGTTCTAAACCAGTTTAATCCAGTTTAAACCTTTGGTCTTATATTCAATTTTATGCTCCCTTCCTCCCCTCTCCCCAGGGCCCACTACACTTCCACTGAGGGAAATCAGCACGATGGGCAAGCTCTGCTCCTGAAACACCTCTTCTTTTCTCCTACCCCTCCCCACCAAGTTCCTTACTTCTTCCTCATGTTTAGGCAGGAAAAGGGCAGAACCAGTGGAAAGCACACAAGTATCATGAGACTCTGGTATTATACGCTTGCATTCAATTAAGCATGGCATAGAAGTGCCATCAGTACCCTCTATGTGGAAAACAGTGCTGATCTGTTCCTTCTGTGGGGTTCTTATGTGTGTCTCTCTATGGGGGTTGGGGGAGGAGGGCAGGTGGCCAAGGTCTCCCTTCCGCTTAGCTCCTGGGGCAGGAAATATATTCTAAAAAGACCTCTGGCCTCTCTGCCCCCTTTTCTAGTAGTCTACCTCACAGATTTTGCTCCTGTAGGTCTTCTCTGGGTGACTGGCCCTCCTAGATGGAATAGAGGACTCGTAAGATGGCCCAAGCATGACACCTGAGCTGTGTCCATTTAACTAACAAAAAACTCATATACCCTTGTCACACAAAGATGTTAGTGCAGCCTGTTTCATCTTGCTCAGTTTCCAGTTCTCTGTCTTCCCATGTCCCTGTCCTCTTGAAAAAGCACAAAAGCAGATCAGTTGGGCATGAACTATCACTCTTTTTTTTTTTTTGCAAGTATCACATATTTCCATGATTGATTTTTTTGGTGTCTTGTTTTAGGGTAAGGGGGCACATTTCCCTGCACTGTCCCACAATACTGGGAATGGAAACAAAGAAGCAGTCTTGCCAAATACTTCCTCCCTGTCTTGTTGGCCTTCAGCTTATAAAGCTGCATGAAGAGTGAGTCCTGGGGTAACATAGATAAGTATAACAAAGCCAGTTTAGTCACTTCAAGCAAGACTGTGAAGAAGGAAGCCTAGGCCCCCAATTCTTTGATAATTGGGTTGAGATCTTTGCCTTCAGCTTTTGTTGCCAATTCCCAGTTTCAGGGTCACAGGAAAAGTCCCTTCGATGTCCTGTTACAACGACAGAAAGAGCTAAAATAATTGTGATAGGTTGAGCTCTCTAGAAGCAGATGCTGGGATACAGTTTGGGATACAAGATATTTATTAGAGATCAACATCTATGAAAGAAAGGGGGAGGGAGCAAATTTGGGCAGAAGTCCAACTGCAATGTAAGACCAACAGAGTCTTGGTCATCCCACTGGGAACTGTAGATTACAAATCGCCAATCAGTGTGTCCCTTGTTGGGTCAAATTATCCAGGCCCTTATATCCTTATTTCACATAGTCACTGAGTGTGAATAACTGTGGAAGTTGCCAAAAGTGTGCTCTTTGGTAAGACCCTCTCTGAAGCTGAGACAGACCTTAAGGCAGCTGAGATCTGGAGGCTGTCACCAACCACATTCCCCACAGGTAGGCACCAGATGCTCCTTGAAGGGATGCTCTGGGTGGGGCTCTGTGTGGCTCTGTCTCTGCCACAAAAAAACAACTAAAATCTTTCTGCTCTGCCCCAAATTTTGCTGATATGTATATGAAGCACCAAAATTCAAGAGTATTCACTAAGAAAAATTATTAGGATAACTCTGACACCTTCTCTTGCTATTTGTGATAAAGTAAATTTACAAATTAAACACGGTAAGAAGTTAAGAAGCAAGGAGCATGGTCAGTGTGACTAAGGAGAAGATTGGCCCTAACCTAAAATGGTGAGGTAAAAGAGCCACAGTAAATTCTCTGGAACATGGGAAGTTACCTGAATTTAAATAAACATCACATAGCACATCTTTTATGAATTCTCAAAACAGTCATTCTTTCAGTCTTCTAGGGCATGACTAGCAATCATTAAAGTGATAAAAGTCATCTCCAAACAAGTCTGCAGTGGTGGTCATTGGGGGAATAAAATAAGCATATTTCTTTCAGCTTCATCAATTAGAATGTAGATCCCTGCCAGGTAATATTGAGGAGAGGAAGATATGAAGACTGTTTGTTTATATCATGCTGTTGATGATCATTCAAAGACTTCATGTGATTTTTCATGTATTTCTTCCTTGGGTTTTCTTGGATTTCCACAAAGCACTGGATAATCAGTAGAGGAAGACATTTTTGAGCAAAGAAATTTAAATCCTTTCCAACATGATTTTTGAATCACAATCATTCTATATAAATTTGATCAAATGTGATGTTTTTACATGCCTTTATGTACTGCGTATTTAAACTGCTTATAGAATCACTTGTTGTTTATACACACTTTGTACATTTGTAGATAAAATGAAATACACTGAGATATAAGGATTCTTATTTTTATATTTGTCTTATGAGCATCTTCAAATAAATTTTTCACCTAATAACTGAAAAGTGGTCAGTTTTTATAAGCAGTGGTTACTTTGAGGGAATGGAAAGGGGGAAGGTGGTAAATGACGATGTGCATTTATACACGTCACATGCCTCAGGACATGAAGAATGTATTAGATTTTTGACAGATTAATGGAAATAAATGAAAGAAAATAAGGAAGAATAATAAAAAATGGTCAGTTTACTGAACCCATATGAGAAGTGATGCCATACAGCAAAACCAAGCAAACAGAAATGTAACTTAACATTCTGAGGCCTCATTAAAAAATGAGTTGCATCTGACAGATGTGTAGTTGTATTCATTTTGAATCTCAGCCATATGGAGGCAGAAATCCTACTAAAACAATTCTGTTTCAAGCAGTTTTATCTATGGAAATGCATCAGAAATAATGAGTCTCATTCAAAATTGAGAGGTAAAATGGGCAACTGGAGTGTTCCTATAAGTTTAAGTGAGATGCCCAACAAAGAATTGGCAGTAGGAGATAACTGTGTAGATCTTCAGCATATCATTAGGATTTCTTGTGATTTTCTACTTAGTTTTAATGAAAGTTGTGTCACTGCACATTGACATTGTAGTAACTTGCTAAAATTTTCATTTTTTTTAAAAAGAAAGACATAACCCTGAATAGATTATGAGTAATGAATTTTTTATTATTTGGTACATTAGACCCAGGGATATCCCCTACCTTTCACCAAACTAATATCTACCTAATACCAACCATCTTGACCAAGGGAAGAATTCTAAGAGCTTACAAATATCAGACAGATCTGCTTCTCAGGTTTCATTCAAATATGTAGAGGTTAAGATTTATAAGAGCACTGAGAACATTATTTCCAATAGATTTTATTTATTTACTATGAAGAAGTAACTAATTTAATCAGATGTTCTGCTAAATTGAACTGCTGTAAAATGGCTGCTTTTTCTTCTCAAATTAGCATGGCATAAATCATTATATTAAGGAGGTTAACCTTCCTAAGACCATAGGTTACCTCTGATGAAGGGATAACAGAATTTTTGTTTTCAATCTTATTTTGTAAACATCAACAAATAAAGCTAAATTTCTAATTAGCTAAATTTACTTTGGGGTTTTACAGACTCTTTTTAAGTTTTCAAATATATTATGATTTATAGGTTCTTTGTAAGTCATTAAATATTTTCTATATAATATGGTATGCAGAATATATATTTATATATAAATTATGTAGTTACATTTAATATGCATATAAAATAGAAACCACACTAAATGCTGACACTGGCACTGTAGTCATAAAATAATTTTGTAGAAAAATTCTTATTTTCTTAAGTAGTGCATATGGTTTGCAAATAAGAAAAAATATAAAGTGTGGTAGTCTGTGGAGAAATAATTAAATAAATAGGGCCATTTAGCATCTACCACCAGCCAAATAGCTTATAACAAGTTCTTCAGGTTTTCTATAGTTTTGGTTTTTTATCTGTAAAAGATTGAAAATAATAGAACCCATGTACTTGTGAAATATGCATATGAAGCATTTAACACAATGCCTAGCAACAGTAAGAACTCATAAATGTAAATTTTTAATAAATCAAATAAATCAAATAAATAAATCAAATCCATACCAGTATGTGGAATATAAGAAGACAATGACTACATCCTATATTGAATAGACAACTTAGAGCAGTAAGATTTTTTGGTAGTTTAAATGGGCAGTTTTCCATAGAATTTTCCTCTGCTTTATAAGAAAAATGATACTTAAGGGGCACCTGGGTGGCTCAGTCAGTTTTAAAACTCTTGATTTCAGATTAGGTCATGATCTCACAGCTCGTGAGATCGAGCCCCATGTAGGGCTCTGTGCTGACAGCACAGAGCCTGCATGGGATTCTCTCTCTCTCTCTCTCTCTCTCTCTCTCTGTCCCTCCCTCACTCACGTGCTGTCTCATTCTTCCTCTCAAAATAAATCAATGAACATTAAAAAAAGAAAAATGATACTTAATGTTGAAACTCCAAGAGTCTTAGGTTGAAGTAAGATAAAAATGGCATAGATAATTAGTTGATTCCTGATATGGCACCTGACATGGAGGTAGTTTGTTAGTGGGTCACTGCGTTCTGATTTTGTAAGTGGAGAAATTTTATTTTAAATAGGTGAGAATAAATCATATTTTCTAGAATACATTCGCATTAAATAAAGTGACAAGAGATAGATATGTGAATCAAAATGCCAACGTGTTAATTTTCCTTTTCAAGCAAGAAAGACTTCAAGTATCTGTCGAGGGTATCAGTAGTGAATCAAATGTGTGATTTGGCAGGGGAAGAAGAAAAGGCATTAGGAAATGGGTAGTTTTAAGGAGGGACATCCTTTAGACCAGGGGAAAAAAAATCTCATGAACTTTTCATGTAACACAATAAAAGCCAACTTTCTAATTAATGGGGCACTACTTCCTGCTAAAATCAGGGTCTTTTCCCCTTACTCAGGATATGTGAAGATTGCTAGATTTGTGTTCCTTAATCTCATAGTTCATTCCTCTTTGAATACCATTGGGGCAGACTGCATTTTTCAAAGATAGATGCAATAATCTCTCCATCTCGTACGCTATTCTTGCTATTCTGCCATTAAGAGGTAGGGTCTATGTCTTTATCCCCTTTAATCTGGATGAGTCCTGTGACTGCTCCAGCCAATGGAATATAGTAGAAATGATGCTGAGCTAGTTCTGGATGTAGCCCTTCATAGGCTTGGCAGTTTCTTCTTCCTGACTCTTGGAACACTGGCTTTGGGATACTTCTCTCAGAACCCAGCTACCATGCATGGGTGCTCTAGTTGCAGTCCCAGCTGAACTCCCAGCCAAGAGCCAGCATTAAATGCCAGTCCTGTGAGTGAGCTACCTTGAATGTCCCAAGTTAGATAACTAGCCCCATGTTCCACCTGACCACAAGTACTTGAAAGACCCCAATCAAGAGCTGTCCAGCTGAGGAGAGTGAAACCACAGAACTGTGAGAAATAATAATAAACTGTTGTTTTAAGTCAATAATTTTGGAATGGTATGTTATGCAGCAATAGAATTAGAAAGAATCATCTACTGTCCCTTGGTCCATGTTTTGCTTCAACTAGGTGAAGATATTGAATATGCTTTTTATTCTTTTGATTCAGTTATACATTGATTACTTTTTTATGTTTACCTTTTGATAGAGAGAGAGAGAGAGAGAAGTAGAGAGAGAGAGGAGGGGCAGAGAGAGGGGGAGATAGAAGATATGAAACAGACTCTGTGCTGACAGCAGAAAGCCCGATGCAGGGCTCAATCCCACAAACCATGAAATTATGACCTGAGCTGCAGTCAGATGCTTAACCAACTAAGCCACCTAGGTGCCCCTTCACTGATAACTTTCATAAGCCCTCTTCATTCATACATACAACATATATGTTTTTCTACTATGTATCAGGTACTATCATGTTATAGATGTTGAAAATATAGAAGTGAAATATTCCTTTCCTTCACAGATCTTATATCTTTATCTTCATGAGAGACCTAGAAAATAAAATAAGTAAGTAGGACTAAGAAGTAAATAAAACACAGAAGGAGAACACCAAGTGTTAAGGGACAAGTGGAGTTATGGAAGCTTTATAGGCATGGAAATCTTTCCTGAGAAAGTGAGTAAATACCTGCAGGAATTGAGGAGCTAACCTAGTGAACAACTGAGGAACAGTGGAGTGTGCCTGGTGGAAAGAGGACAATTCAGATAGAACACAGATGAAATTAAAAAGAGATGAAGTCAAGGGAGAGCTAATGTTGGGCCTTTTGGCTCATAGAAAGATTTTGCCTTTCATTCTGAGTGAGATAAGAATCCACTGAAGAGTTTTACATGGAGGAATGACATAGTTAGAATTATGGTTAATAGAATCATTCTGAGTATTGTGTTGAGTATAGACAGCAAAAGGGCACAAGCAGGGAGACCAGTGAGGAAACTCTTGAAATCATCCAGGTAAGAACTGATGGTGTCTTGGGTTAGGGTGGTATTTGATGAATGTTAGGGGCCTGGGATTTGATTTTACACTACTTATACAGAAATATACTAAACTGCAACTGTTTCATAGATCCTGGCAGAAGACATGAGACTCTTGGGTCAGAGACAAAGAACTTTATTACTCATGGCATAACAAGCAGCATGAGCTTCATGTTTGTGTTGGTTTGCCTTGTCCTGCCAAGTCCCTTGAAGGCATTATGGATGGGCCCAGATGAATGCTACATAATTGGTGGGCATGTGTTGCAGCTGAGAACCATTGAGCTTAGGAAATCCATATCTTTTATACTAGTAGGCAGTAAGCAAACCTGCTCTTTGTCCTGGAGGGTGACACTGTCCCTTCCCTTTAGGTTGCTCACTCCAAATACAACCCTAAAAAATGACTCTAGTGAGGAGTGCTCAGGGCCTTACATTCTTGGCAGACTAGGTAAGTTATACAGAGACTCTCAGATGGGTTGCCTGGCAGGTTAAGGTGAGAAATGGTCAATTCTGGATACATTTTTAAGATAAAGTTAACAAGATTTTCTGGGACTTAGATTTATAAGATATTTTTCTAAATAACCAAGCTTTTATTGGTTTATCTTGTTTGAGAACAATTTTATCCACAAGTATTGAGAGTACCTTTTATTCACTTTCAGTACACTGCATACACCTCATCCTACCCACCTCTACACTTCAACATAATATAACCAGGTCACAACATGCTTGAATATCCTTAGATAAAAGAACAGATTAAATATCTAAATAATTTACCTTCTGTCAAAGTTGTCAACTGATAAGATAATGTACTAGGTATTAAAGTTTATAAAATATGGAGAAATTATAATTTAATTTTTTTCTAACTGAAGAAAACATTCTCTAAAGAAAACTTAAGGAAATTTTTGCAAATTCTATGACTGGTACAACCAGCTTCTAGAAAGTATCCACTTTCAAACTGCGTTTTTCATTTGTGCAAATTTCCAATTATACTCTTCTTTAGCTTTACCAGAGACTTAGACATCTGAATTTACAAGATAACACTTGTATTAGCAGGAAAAATCTTTACTTTATTAAAAAACCAAATGCACAAACTTCTGTTATATAATATACCTTCCCTTTTTTATACAATAAGGGTAATTAAAATAATGTTCAAGTTGTTGCAAGCAACATTTCAGCCAACCAAGGTTTGTTTGGATTTCCTAAATTATTTTCTCAATCTAAGTAAGTTTTTTAGTTCTCCAGATTACAATTACACATAATCAATAAAGAATAATTAATGCTCAAACTACTAGAGTATGATCGGTAGAAAGCCTAATTAATATGCTTCACTGAAACATGTGGTACTGACAGAGAACTGTTCTCAATACTAACATTAGGGGTATTCAATGCTTGGAATATAGCACAAAGAATACTAATGTTCAGACCCTAGTCCTTGAAATTCTGATTCCAAAATTGGTTTGTTTTTTTTTAAGTGCTGTAGGTACATATAAAGTTCTACCAGGACTGAGAACCACTACTGTATTGAATTCCAAAATACCACTCCCCAAATCCAGTGTTTGCTGCCCAGTGTACTATGGCATTAAAAATATTGGAAATAAAATGGTTCTCACAGAGAGGTAATTCTCAAATATCCCTAGTTTTTACTTCTTTGTCTTTCTACATAAAACTTTAATTTTTTTAAATATTTATTTATTTTTTGAGAGAGAGAGAGTGTGCAAACAGGGAAGGGGCAGAGAGAGAGGGGGACAGAGGATCTGTGCTGACAACAGAGAGTTCAACTCTGGGCTCCATCTCACGAACCGTGAGATCATGACCTGAGCTGAGGCTGGATGCTTAATTGGCTGAGCCACCCAGGCACCCCTCTTCATAAAACTTTAATCATTTGTTTGCTTTTCTTGTTTTTTCCCTCAGGATGCCCTAAAACTTCCAAATCTAAAAACTCCTATCCATGCAAAGTGCAATATCTTCCAAATGTGAATAATGGGACCCAGACTCCATCTAGCTGGAGGAATCCCTCCAACATCTCAATTCCCTGGCCTGTATAATCCAAAGCCACCTTCAAGTTTTCTGCAAATTCTCAGATGCATTCATTCTTCTAGCCTCTTCAGCTTCTTGGCTTTGGTGGCCTCTGCCTGAACTATGTGGATTGTGACCTGAAATTCAGTCCTTCTTTGGTGCTCACATTCACTACAATCCCTTGCATGGAGTGTATACTTTACTGACCATTTTGGTAACAAAAGGAGAGAGCAAGGAGTATCACTCCTTTCCTTCCTTTTGGTAATTTACCACTCACTTCCCCCATAAAGAATGTCTTTGTTTGGAAGGACATTTCTATTCCTAAAAAAAAAAAACTCTGATGACAGTTGCTCTAAGAATATAAACTACATAAAAATAAATTTGAGGAAGAATTATTATCCCCTTATAGGTATCAAGCAATTATTTTCTTTAAAATATTTGTTGTGGGGCATCTTGGTGGCTCAATTTGTTATGTGTCTGACAGTTGGTTTTGACTCAGGTCATGATCTTGTAGTTCTTGAGATAGAGCCCTGTGTTAGACTCTGGGCTGACAGCACAGAGCCTGCTTGGGATTTTCCCTCTCTCTCTGCCCCTCCCCTGCTCTCTTTCTTTCTCTCAAAATAAATAAATAAACATTACAATTTTTTTTTGCTAAGATAAAATCTTCTCTGTCTAAAAATACCTTTCAGAATTTGAAACTAGTATAATAAGTGGCAAAAAAAACACCCAAACAAATGTGGAATTTGACCACCTTCTGTATAAACAACCTAGAAGTCTTTGGAATTTTATATATTTTTTTTTATTTCAAGGTAAACAAATTTTGATACAATCACTGCTGCCATTTGTGTAAGACTAACTACTATGACCTGGCACCAGTTACAGATATCTCTGATCTCAGTGTTTTCTGTTTCCATGATTGCTCAGGTTCTTTTAAAATTGAAATTTGATGGTTGAGTAAGTAAGCTTCTAGCTTATGAATGATGGTAGAATTGAGTGGCCTGGTAAATAAGAGATCCTGTTTTACCAGAAAGAGCTCATTTATGCATGGAAGAATAAACCATTGTTAAAGAGTTAGAGTGTACAAAAATGTACTCCTGTGATAGAGAGAGAAGAGGAGGGGCAGAGAGAGGGGTACAGAGGATCTGAAGTGGGCTCTGAGCTGATAGCAGTGAGCACAGTGTGGGGCTCAAACTTAGAAACTATGAGATCATAACCTGAGCAAAAGTCAGATGCTTAATCAACTGAGCCACCAGCTGCCCCAGAAACCAGATCCCCTGGGTTCAAATCTCAGTTCTGCCACTTAACATCTGTATGATACTAGACAACTTGCTCAACCTGCTCATACTATTCTTTATCTGTAATATGAGGACAATGATAGTTCCCACCTCACAGAGGTATTGTGAAGATTAAGTTGATACATGTAGTAATACTGAGTGTATTTTAAGAGCTAAATAATACATGTAGTATACTTACCATATTTTATGTATTATTTGACTATTATCATCAAGAAATTTCACTAATCAGGGTTGGTACCAACTGAAATTTCTGTTTATGTGGGCAGTCTGATACATCACATCCTGTCACCTCTGCAACTAATAATACCAATTAACAAAAGTGACACATTTTATTATCCAAGAAATGAAATGCAATCCAATTTGTCATAGAAAATTCCCTTTTACCCATACTTTCTACGGGGAATTCACCTACTTTAAATGAAGTGGACTTTTAAACAATACAAAGAACTTGCTAAAATCAAGTGCTGCAGAAGAGTAAATGGTCTGGAGTGAGGAAAGGAGGTTTACAGATCAGCAAAGTGAATGAACTCTGCACTTTGAAAATCTTGAAGAAGACATGTTTTGTCTTATATGTTTTATATGTCTTTATATTCACAATGATAGCATGTACTTTTTGTGTTTTCTAACCACATGTACAACAGATAATGTTACAGTCATATTTTACTCTATATTAAACATCTGGTATGAACAGAGGAAGCAAGAAAAAATGATGACTGTACTCTCAGAGTTAATTCAGGCATATTAACCCACTCTTATAATCATCTATATGTATCATGTATAATTGGCCCTTGTGCCACCAAGTGAATTCAATAACTAGCATTAAGAAAAAAAAAACACAAAAAACCTAAACCAAACATTTAGTCTGGTACACGGTTATCACTTATCTCTGGTGCTTTTTTGTTTGTTTGTTTGTTTGTTTGTTTTGTTTTTAAAGTGAGGTGGTTGCTTTGAACTTTTTATTATTTAGATTCAAGTTAGTTAACATACAGTGTAATATTGGTTTCAGGAGTAGAATTTAGTGATTCATCATTTACATACAACGCCCAGTGCTCATCCCAAGTGCCCTCCTTAATACCCATCACTCATTGAGCCCATCCACCCACCTCCCCTCCATCAACCCTCAGTTTGTTCTCTATATTTAAGAGTCTCTTATGGTTTGCCTCCCTCTCTGTTTTTATCTTATTTTATTTTTCCTTCCCTTTTGCTATGCTGCTTTGTAGAAACTGGTTTCACGGACTTAAGAAAAAAGCTGATCAACGCCCTCACTGAACTGGTGTTGAACATCAGCTTAATGGCAAATGACCAATGACAACACAATAATGCCCTCGAAGATGGGAGCGTTCCAGGGACATTGGACATGAGCTGTCAGAAGAGATACGCAGCAGTTTCAGCATTTGAGGGGAGGTGTATTAATATGTCACTGTATAAATGGCCTTTGTCAAAGAGTATCTGTGATAAGAAAAGGGGTAATCTCTAACCAGCTATTGTGGTGGAAGGCAACCACTGCCCTGTAAACCCCACTGCACCCAGGAATAAGATACAACAGTGTTGGAAGTTTAATACCGTTTCAGACTTACAGCCACCCTTTTGTTTAAAACCAATTCTAACTTTCGGCTTCTGCCTGCTGCATTTCATGTTCCACACGGTAATTTTCTTTATTTTGCAGAACAGCATTAACTTCTATTACACTGTCACATTTTACTATGCATTAAGCATCTGGTATCAATAGACTAAACAACACAGAAAGCAGGATTATGCTGTCAGACTTAATAATTCAGAAATATTAACCAGCTTTCATAATTATCAGTAGTTCTTCACATGTAATTGGCCCTCAATGTACATTTCGTACTTCGGCATAACTCTCTGCATACCAGTATGAGATAATAGTGCCTAATCTCTCATGTAACTAACAGAGTTAATTTGGTTAAATGAAATCAATTCATCAGCAATAACAGTTTCTTGCCACGAAAGAATTAGTTAATCACACACACAAACATACGTATACACACCCTACCAAACAGCTATTTTAAAATAACACAACACACTTATTCCGTATAGTAACAGATGAGGTAAGCTATTTAGTCTTAAGCAAACTTGAGAAAGGAAGAAAGTAAACCATGTTCAAGAAGACCTTGCCTGTGAAGTTAATGTCTAGGGCTAGGTTTGTTGCAAGCTTCAGTGTAAGACCATTTGCTTCCTTTAATTAAAACATATTTGTCATCTGCAAATATGTGACTCCTTACATGTAATATTGTAAGACTGTTCAAGATCTCCTCTATACTTTGTCTTAAACAGCTTCGCTGCAATTTCGACATGTCATTAACCATGGAGGACTGAGCTGAAGCCGTAAGTACTGATCAGAAGTTCTTGTTCTCATAACACCCTTATTGGAACATTTCAACTTGGTAGTTGATCTAATGTGTTGATCCTGGACACATCTTAACACTTCGCTAATTGATATGATTTTACATGCTTCGGCACTTTCCAGGTGTCTTACCTTGCTCTCGACTGCTATTTCTTGTGATTGTCAGTATATCTGAGAGGAGCTTTTCTCTCTGGTGATTTTCTGCTATTTATGTGAAGTGGACTTTGAAACAATAAAGAACTTGCTAAAATCAAATGCTGCATGGGAGTAAATATTTTGTGAGTGAGACAAGGAGGTTTACAGATCAGCAACGTGAATGAACTCCAGTACACTGTGTTTACTCTGTCCCTAAACAGGTTCAAAGCACTTTTGGTTGCTCTCTGTTTCTTAACTATGTTTCAGATGGATAAATCTTGCTGATGTTTGAGTTCCATATAGGGCATATGGAATGTTTCCAGTGAAGGAAGACTTCATGTGTTGAAGGAAGGATCCACTGAGTGAATTATTCAAGAGTGACTATTGCAGTGATTACCACTCAGAGTCTAGAATCATTGTGGATCTGCCTGTCATTCACAAGGGTATACTTAGAGGGAACTAGTATAACAAATGCTATTTCCTATCTGATTTCTCAATAGTTGGTTGCATAAACTAGCCTTTCCATCTCTACAATAAAGTTCCTAGTGAAAAGAAAGAGGGAAGTCTTACAGTGTAGAAGGTATGGCTTCAGACGTAAGAATGAGGAAGTAGAAGATATTTCAGACGTAAGAATGAGGAAGTAGAAGATATTTATGAGCAAGCTCTTTATTTTGGCAAGTCTAACTCCTAAAGCAAAGCAGAATAATACTTTATTAGGAGAGTTACTTAACCTTTTTGAGACTCAGTTTCCTCACTTGTAAAATTAGAATAATGGCACTCAACTAACTGAGGGTTAAGTTTGTTATGGAAAGCACTAAACATGATACATAGAAATTGCTTAATACATTTTCAGTTTATGAACTCCTACTTTACTCGAATCCATTGAACTTTAGTGCCCAAATTAGAGGTAACTCTTTTTAACGTGCGGTGGCTAAATTAAATGATGAAGTATCACTGTCTAATACGAAATATTATGAATATTGAATTCAAAAGATTGATTTTCCTTTAAACAAGGGCTTTACAAATCTTTTTGTTTTATGAAAAGCAATTTGATTGCAGCTTAACTACATACATAATATTTCCCCAAAGAATTTAATCAACAGGGAAACATTTTAAGATGTAATTTAGAGGAAGAAACTTCAGGAATATATGTTGTAAAATAATACAGCCTTAAGACTTCAGATGTAGTTCCCAGTTCATCAATGAGATGTGGTTCCTGGTGCGTCAGTGGCAACAGAATTCCTAAAAAGAAACAATAAACTTGGATGACTTATTTTAAAAATATCTTTGTTTCTGTTTCTTTCTTTAGGTTAAAAGAAACTCTTCTGAGCTCTTTCTATATGCCAGACACTGTGCTAGGGACAGAGAATACAAATACAAAATAAAGCATAGCCACTGACCTCGAGCTGATAGACATTACAGCATCTGTTTATAAAAACAATCTAAATGCAGTAATAGAAATACGCACAAGTCTTACCAGACTCAGATAAAATTAGCCTGACTTGACCAGTGCAGAAGAGGACAAGTGGATGGGAGAGGCTTCCTGACAGAGGTACTACTGCCTCCGTTGACTCTAACGGAGAAATGGGTAGAGATGGGGAAGGCTTTCCAGACAGAGCAGAGACTTGAGCAGAGACATGGCATGTGCAACGGTGGATGTGTGCAGAGAACTACACGTACAAGTACAGTACTCTACAAGTAGAGCATGACACTGAGAGCTAGAGCAAGACACAGGGTCACACCAAGTAGAGTTTTGTATGCCACCTCAGGAGCTTAAGTTAACCCAATAGACAGGTGAGTATTTAAGGGTTTCATCAGGGTATTCAATCAGTCAGATTTGTGTTTCAAATAAACCACTCTGACTTTTGTGTGCAGGCCAAATTGGGGATAAGATAGTGGAAGGGATACCATGTATTAATCTCAGGTGATGACAAATAAAGACAAAGACCTGATGGGGACAGTGGTAAGTTAATATCCTACCAATATACCTTCATGCATACATAGCACACATGAAAAGACATACATACACTTAGTTATTGCAGCATTATTTGTAAGCCTGGAAACAACTCTAGTGTTTTTGTTTATGTTTAATGCCCATATTTGAATATATACTGCGGTGAGGATGCCTGAGAGTAGATGAAGGAATCAGGTAAATTGATTTCTTCGGGTTTTTTTCTAATCATCTCATGTTGAGTTCCCTCTTTCTTAACGAAAATAATGTTGCTTTGTAAAGCAAATTCTGTTAGGATGTAGTCAGAGGAAAAGGACAATACCCCTTAGCAAATTAGCCTCACATCATTATCTTAGCCTGTTGTAATAATCACATTATCTTGTGATAATCAGTAGAATCATTTACTATAAATTAAGAATAAGGCAATATTGACTGTCAACACTATTGGTAAATTTTGCTCTGAAAATTCTATCCAATATAATAAGGCAAGAAAAAATGTAATAATGGGTATAGATACTGCAAGTTAACTGATAAATATCTTAGTTATTTTTCTTTTTGTTAAACATAAGGGAATCAACTCTAAGAACTATTAGAACTAATATGGATGTTTGATAATATGGCAGATTATGAAGTAATATAAAAATATTCAATTTACTGTTTATTAGTAATAATCACCTAAAAATAATAGGTAACAATTTGATTCCTGACAACAATCAAAATGTAAAATATTTAGGAATAAGTTAAAAAAATGTGTAGGAAATGTGTGAGAAAAACTGAAATTTCTTACTATACATGGTAAAAACAGAGTTGAATAAATTGAGTGAAATATAAAGTTTCTGAATTAGAGGATTTACTATTTTAATATGCATATTTCACTCCCAAATTAATCACGGTCATGTGAACATAATGAGGATACTAATGGGGGAGATTTTAGAATGTAACACAATTATTATAATTTTTTGGTGAGCAAAACCATGCTTGAAACTGCCAAGCAATCTTAAAATAAGGTGCATTAGGAGTACTTTTCCTAAAACATAGTAGCATTTACTATGAAGCAGTGATAATTCCACTGCTTATTTTTCCTTGCTGGTATTGCAATAGGGAGACAAATCAATCGAGCAGTATTTATAGGTGTGTGTCAATGAACTCCAGCACTGTAAGTTGTGTAAAGATATTAGGATGTCAAGATGTGTAATTTACTGATACACATTGTGAATTTCTTAAGAAGTTACTTTACACACTCATTCTCAGGCTTATTAGACCTCAGAATTCTTTTCAAAATACATCTTGCAAGATAAAGCTTCTTATAAATTTGAGGAAAGCTGAAAGAGAAACAGATATATATTTGTACAGTTAAGCCTTGAACCATGTGGGGGGTTAAGGATGCCAATTCCCATGCAGTAAAAAATCCATGTATAGCTTCTGACTCCCCCAAAACTACTAATAGCCTACTATTGACCAGAAACCTTACTGATAACATAAAGTCAACTAACACATATTTTGTATGATATGTGTATTGTATACTGTAGTCTTACAGTCAAGTAAACTAAAGAAAATGTTATTAAGAAAATCCTAAGGAAGAAAAAATACATTTATAGTACTTTACTATATATACTGAAAAAATTCATGCATAAGTGGACCCTCACAGTTTAAACCCATTGTTGTTCAAGGGTCAACTATATAATACTTTAAAGTTCCATAAGGGATACCTCGATTCATTTTGGAAAGGATAGAATCAATAAATGGAATTTAGACAAATGGGTAAAATTTGGAAATAAATTTCTGATGTTTTACATTCAAATTTAAAATCTGAAACCCTGGGGTACCTGGGTGGCTCAGTTGGTTAAGCATCTGACTCTTGATTTTGGCTTAGGTCACGATCTCACAGTCATGAATTCAAGCCCTGTGTCAGGCTCCACACTGGGCATAGAGCCTACTTAAGATTCTCTCTCTCTCTCTCTCTCTCTCCCTCTGCCCCTTCTCAGCTTGTGCATGCATGTACATGAACACATGCTCTCAGTCTCTCTTAAAAAAAAAAAACTAAAATCACAGAAGTAGTAGAACACACTAAGATGAATATGTATTGCCAGTAAGCATCAGAACAAAGGTTCTGTTTCATTACCATCCTCAGTTATCAAAGAAACTAAATCAATACATAATTTTTGGTTTATAAGATTGGCCAAAATTAAACATATATTTTGTATTTGCAATTATAATTTGCAGTCAAATTAGTGTAGCAAGAACCGCCATGTTGCTTGAGTGCAGGAAATCCAGTCTTCCACCAGGGTTGTCATGCCATGTATCTTTAGTAATCCCCAGGGAATGTGTAAATGTTCCAAAGATTGGTTCTGTGAGTCACCTACCCCCAGCCAGTGTCTCACTCTGGACCACTGCTCCATACCACTGCTGGCCTTCTCCTGCTCCCTTTAAGTCACTTTATCCTAAATGAGGAAACAAATTACTGTTAATTCATCTCAGACTACATGAGAACCAACTATACTACTTAACAAGATATACTTGAGGCTGGGGAATGCCAAGTGAGTATTGCAATGCAGAAAACACACAAACATTACCTATTAGATAGGACTCTCAAGATTCAGAAGCCTGGCTTCTCTACCAGGAGTAGCCTACTGGCAGCTTTTCTCTTTTTTTATTTTATTTTTTATTTTTTAAAATTTACATCCAAATTAGTTAGCATATAGTGAAACAATGATTTCAGGAGGAGATTTCTTAATGCCCCTTACCCATTTAGCCCATCCCCCCTCCCACAATCCCTCCAGTAACCCTCAGTTTGTTCTCCATATTTATGATTCTCTTCTGTTTTGTCCCCCTCCCTCTTTTTATATTATTTTTGTTTCCCTTCCCTTATGTGCATCTGTTTTGTCTCTTAAAGTCCTCATAAGAGTGAAGTCATATGATTTTTGTCTTTCTCTGACTAATTTCACTTAGCATAATACCCTTTCCTGTATCCCTTGGATAAATGTCTAGTAGTGCAATTGCTGGGTCATAGGGTTGTTCTATTTTTAGTTTTTTGAGGAACCTCCATACTGCTTTCCAGAGTGGCTACACCAGCTTGCATTCCCACCAACAATGCAAAAGAGATCCTCTTTCTCCACATCCTCGCCAACATCTATTGTTGCCTGAGTTGTTCATGTTAGCCATTCTGACAGGTGTAAGGTGGTATCTCATGGTGGTTTTGATTTGTATTTCCCTGATGATGAGTGATGTTGAGCATTTTTTCACGTGTCGGTTGGCCATCTGGATGTCTTCCTTGGAGAAGTGTCTATTCATGTCTTTTCTGGCAGCTTTTCTCCTTAATCTTAGGTGTCACCATGTCTCTAAGTTCTGGGTCACTGCCTAGCAGCAGTATTCTTGAGCATAACTCTCCTATCCAAGGCCCATTCTCTAAAGACAAGGAGAATAAAATTGTTCTTACTTTGCGTAATCAAAGGGCCAATTAATTTTTTCTTCTTGAAACAAAAGAACATTCTGTTCTCAAAGGCATTTTATGCCATGCTTTAATTAACTTGTCTGTGTTTGCATCTATATTATTTATGGAAAGAAGTGTAGTACAGTGGCCAAGAGTGTGGGTTTGAATCTTGTCTTTGCCTCTTCTTACCTAAATGGCCTTGGGCAGGTGACATAATTTCTCTGAGCTTTCGTTTTTTTTTTTTTTTTATAACACAGAATTAATAACATCTACCTTTTGGTTGTTATAAGGATTAAATAAAATAAGGCACATAGAGAGAATGTTTCAATAAATGGCAAGTATCATAACAACACTATTTATTTATTTATTCATTCATTCATTCATTCATTCATTCATTTAAATTTAAGTCCAAGTTAGTTAATATATAGTGTAATAATGATTTTAGGAGTAGAATTTAGTGACTCATCACTTATGTATAATACCCAGTGCTCATCCCAACAAGTGCCCTCCTTAATGCCAATCACCCATTTAACCCATTCCTCTACCCATTACACCTCCAGGAACCCTCAGTTTGTTCTCTGTATTTAAGAGTCTCTTGTGGTTTGCTTCCCTCTCTG
The DNA here is from genome assembly GCF_018350155.1 of Leopardus geoffroyi. NCBI lineage: Eukaryota > Metazoa > Chordata > Mammalia > Carnivora > Felidae > Leopardus > Leopardus geoffroyi. Next base: position 138,395,764 of record NC_059338.1, on the reverse strand, counting down.
TTTCTATCTTATTTTTCCTTCCCTTCCCCTATATTCATCTTTTTAGTTTCTTAAATTCCACATATGAGTGAAATCATATATTTGTTTTTCTCTGATTTCACTAACCATAATACATTCTAGTTCCAAACATGTTGTTGCAAATGGCAAGATTTCATAATTTTTGATCACTGAGTAATAGTCCATTGTGTGTGTGTGTGTGTGTGTGTGTGTGTGTGTGTGTGTGTTACATCTTCTTTATCTATTCATTAGTCGATGGACATTTGGGCTCTTTCCATAATTTGGCTATTGTCAATAGTGCTGCTATAAACATTGGCAGTGCTCTTTAAATGAGCATACACTGACAAGCAGCACATTTGAGTTTGAACATGAATCAAGTGGGAGCATGAATTCTGATTCTAGAGGTAGGAAAAGGATAATTCAATAATTTATTAATTCAACAAATCTTCACCTTATTTTGTACTTTTTTTCTCTAAACACTAAATACAGGCTAAGTGGGGAAAAATTAGAAAACTTTCAGAAGAAGAGCACAAGCAGAGACTAACTTACAAATATTACCTGTATATTTGCCCCACCAAAATAACCACTGAGAACATTTTAGTGACTCCTTTTTTCTTTCTCTCTATCTTTATGCTTCTGTTGCTATCTCTACCTATCAATCAGTCAGGTTGTCAGCAGAAAATAGACAGCACACTCACATTGGGACAGTTTGAGGAGAGTTCCTAAAGAGGTTATTTACAAAGATGATGTAGGTTGGCTGTAAGGAAAACAGAATGGACAGCACAGACAGCAGGAACTTGTTAGTGCCTGGAAGCCTAAGGTGGTAATGGGAGCAAGAGGTTCCTGTGACCTGAAGGTGGAGAACTGTGTGAAGATAGATGGTTAGCCTTTTGGTGGAAAGATGCAATAGGCGCAGAATGGCTTTACAAGGATGAACATGGGGGATTAAACTCTTACACCTCCTTGGCCTCCCACTACTGTCAACTACCTGCCAGTGCTCCTCTTGGACCAACCCAGCTGGAAGCCAGACTGTCACTATTCACACCACAGAGCCTCCTGGATGGATACAGAGCTAGAGGGTGACTTTAAAATATTGAGAGAATAAGGACCCTTTTGGGGAATGAGGAGTGAATCACTAATAATGCCGATAATCCCATGACACTAAGCATAAGCTGAGTGTCACACGCAAACCAGACTATATTGTCACCCTGTGGAGTAAAGTCAAAAATAAATCTGGAGGGGAAATGGAAGATATGAAGATTTTCCTCTCTGTGTGTGTCTTTCTCCCCCTCCCTTCCTCCCTCTTTTTCTCACACATGCACACACTCTTCTCTGTAATTTTATCTTAGTACACAAATTTTATATACTCAAGTTTAGGTGTCCATTATGAATCACTATCTGTATAATGCATGATTTTCTAAAATATAATTTTAACCGTACAATATTCTGTTTCATGGTTGTACCAAAATTGACCTCATCTTTGGAGCTTAGGCAATTTCTGATTTTTCCATCATAATGCTGTGATGAACATCACTGAACATAAATCATTGTATACCTCGAATTATTTGATAAATATTACTTGAGCGCCTAGTACTATGTGCTACCCACTGAAGATACAAAGATGAGTACAACATAGTTCCTGTAGGTTATAGTCTATTGGTGGAGACAACTTCCAACAGCAGGCTCACCAGAGAAAATACAGGACTTTATACTAAGCAAAGCTGCCATCTCCTGTGAGGTGGAGAGCAAGAACAGAGTCACAGACATTGTCTTTGCCTCTACTAGCATGTATTATCCTTCCTAGGCTTCATGTGGTTCTGGATTCTATTCTATGGGAGCTATTCTTCCTGCCCATAGCTCCTTCATTCCATCCAAGGGTCACCAGACTATAGTGGGAGTTGGGGTGTCTTCCTTTTTTCCAGTTCCCTTCCCTGAGTGGAGAAGGAAGCTGAGTGGACAGGCTTGGCTATCCTGGTCCCTTCTGGCCCTGCACTAAGGAAAGGAGTATTTCTTCCCACCATCCCAGCAGATGGTGTTTGGAATCAGAAACCCAGAACAAAATAGTGTCCAAGGAAACACTGTTGCTTGAAGCTAGATGTGACAAGGAGTCGGGGCCGGGGGGGGGGGGGGGCGGGGGGGGGGGGTGAATTACAGAGTGGTAGACCAGGGGCTGAGGGGATCAACTGGAAAAATTTGAGGACAAGCATGTAGAAAAAGGTGAATAGGGCCATTGTTTTGGCAAGTTTGAAAGACCTTGGGTTGGGCTTATTGTCAGGCTGTTTGTGAATGGGGCGAACTGAATTCAACTTGCAGAGCCCCAGAGGGAGGCCTGGAGCCAGACTCTACACATGGATAGCGCTGCCTAGCGATACAATGTTTGTTAGCCTAAAGAGATTTGCTTTCATTTCTTGCTTCCCTCCCTGACTTCATTGCATCATTTCTTGCCCTTGTTCACTCATTTCCCTCTGATTTTCCTCTAACTTGCTGCCTGCCCCCCATCTTCCAATCTGGATTTGTGCTCTGCCTCTGTCTAGAGTGCTCTTCCTCCAGATCTTGGCATAGCTGGCTCTTTACCCTACAGGTCCAACTCGAACCCTATTTCTTTTTTTTTTTTTTTTTTTTTAATTTTTTTTTCAACATTTATTTATTTTTGGGACAGAGAGAGACAGAGCATGAACGGGGGAGGGGCAGAGAGAGAGGGAGACACAGAATCGGAAACAGGCTCCAGGCTCCGAGCCATCAGCCCAGAGCCTGACGCGGGGCTCGAACTCACGGACCGCGAGATCGTGACCTGGCTGAAGTTGGACGCTTAACCGACTGCGCCACCCAGGCGCCCCTCGAACCCTATTTCTAAGAGAGACATAGCTCTTTCCCTATGTCTCAATTCAGTTTAGTTTCCCCTAGACACTCTATCCCAGTACCTTGTGTCATTTTCCAAGTAGAATCTGTCAGCTACTGAAATTTCCTTGCTTATCTGAGGACTTGTTTATCAGGTATCTTCCCTAATGTATATCTCAGCCCTACTGAGGGCTCACCTATCTTGCTGTTGCTCTCTCTCTCATGCATGGAAGGTGGCCTGGTGCATACATACATCATGCTCAGTATCTATCTCTGGATGGATGAATATGTAGTGATTTTGCTGCTGAGTCCCTTGGTCTCAGAGCCAGTTATTTGGTTTCCACTCTTAGAAATATATAGGTCTTCTACAGAAGGATTTCTTTAATTAGGTAAGCATGTCTTTTAATGATGTTAGCGTAACACAAAATTTTCTTTATATGGTGTAATTAATTCCAAAGGAAAGCTAATAAATAGAAAACTGTCCTATTTTCTTCAGGATATTGATTTATTGTCTTTCAATATATAAAATAGTGACACTTTTCGGGAACCAGGATAACTTCTCCCAGACACACTATTTGCCTTGGAAGTGTAGCTTGGGTCAATCCAATATGGGTATAATTTCAAATATCAATTTTCTAATTTATGAGGAAATTTTTTATTTTAAATATTAAGGGTTTTTGGCATCTTTTCCCCCCGTCCTTCCCATTTCATAGCAAGTGGAACAAGGCAAGCAGCCAAAAGCAAGATGATTTAAAAACATCCTGAGTTGAGTTTACATGGTTAGTTTTTCTTAGTCCAAAAATAATGTGAAATGTTATTCTGAAAGCAGAAGTCACTCAGAGACCATTTATTTATCAATTCTATACAGATGTTCATACTTCCAGATAGATAAGTATTGGACAGCATTTATATAATTAGCAATTATAAAAAATTGAGAATTTTAATAAAAATATAACTCCTAGAATAATTTCATAGCAATATGAAACAAAATGGACTTTTTCCCTTTGCCACCTTGTCTTATTTCAGCTAGAGGTTGATTGTTTAGAGACCAATGATGAGTTGTGCCCTTGCCTTAATTCTTAACTAATTGAATTCCAGAAAAACATAATATAATATATAAATATGGGATGAATACTTTCAGCCTGCCATATTTATAGGTAAGTATATCTTCAGTTTTTGAAGGACAGATGCTTTTGATGCTTTTATAGAGGGAGTTGGGGTGTTCTGTTCTAATGCACTCAAACTCGATCTCACCATGGGTCTTTGTACCATTCTCTAAGGCCGCTGCACATCTGGACGATGGTGATGAGGAGTGCTGACATATCTCGGACTCTTTTCTATCTATCCCCTTTTATATACCTTTTCATGTTTTTAAGAACCGTGCAGATGTAACTGTAAAATCTTTACTCTAACGAGAGAGCCGAGAGCTTGGGAGAACCCACCTGGAAAATCCTCTTATTTTTAATATCTTTCCTGCTTTCTTTATAGAAAGCTTATAGGTTGGGGAGAACTTAGTGAAAGTGATAGAGAACTATAAAAATAGAGAAAATAGGGCAGCAACAAATCATAATAAAAATACCAAGTGGGAAGGAAGAAGGAGTAAAAAATCTAAGAATACCATGCATATCTCTGTTGGGAAATGTTAGTACATTCAGAAGAATCAGTGACCTATTTTTAAAATCATTAGATGGTGAGATTTGTTTACCTTATGTATTAGGAACTTTGGTCTTGGTAATGACAGGACAGACTTTTGTTTCTAAGAACAGGAGCACATGAGAAAACCTTTAGGGAAGTTACTGTTGTTCAAAATCTATAGACTAAGGTAAGCTGAGATTTCATGGCATTCTTTCTTCATTTTTCTCCTTAGCTATTGAAAGGTGTAAATTCTTTTCTTGTGAACTCAAACTGTAGGGAGTCTTAGTTATGATCTCCTAGCTAAGTTTAAGTAAGTACGTAAGAAGAACCTGAAGAAAGATACAACCTAAACCTTAGTCTACTAGGTTTACGACACCTGGAAAGGATTTTAATTAATTAATTCATTTCTTCCCTAACATAGCTGCTAAGAACACCAGCCTTGGCGTCAGAATGTCTAGGCATGAATCTTTATCATTTCCAAGCTCGTGCCAAGAAGTTACCCAGCCTTTCTGACCCGTTTCCTTGTCTGTAAAAGGGAGATCATAAAATCCACTTCAAAAGTTGCTGTGAAGATTCAATTAGCTGCACTTTGCTTAGAAAAAAATTTGCAGTTAGAAAGCACATAATAAACGCTAGATGACAAATATCAGATGATATTATATTTATTATTTAGTTAATATTTATACATTATCAAAAATATAATATAATATAATATAATAATTATAATAATATAATATATAATATATTATTAATATTAATACTAATATGATTAATATAATAATAAAATAATATAATATAATATAAATATAAATGAAATATTATTACATCTAATATTATTTATTTTAGATCATAAAATCCACTTCAAAAGCTGCTGTGAAGATTCAATTAGCTGCACTTTGCTTAGAAAAAAATTTGCAGTTAGAAAGCACTTAATAAACGCTAAATGGCAAATATCAGATGATATTATATTTATTATTTAGTTAATATTTATACATTATTATAAATATAATATAATATATTATATTATATTATATTAATTATAATAATAATATATAATAATATGATATATTATTAATATTAATAATATAATAATAAATAATATAATATAATATAAATATAAATGAAATATTATTACATCTAATATTATTTATTATTTTAATCAGAGGTAAATATCACCATTACTTTCTGCTATTTGTTAAAAATATTTTTGGTCAGACTCTCTACCAGAAGATGGGAATAAAAGATGAAGATGATGGTATCTTTCATCTGTTCCCTACCTTCTGGGAGTTCAGTGTAGAACAGGGGTTCTTAAATCGATTTCCATAGATGGGTAACAGGGTACATAAATTCTATGTAGAAATTTGGAGGAAAAAATTTTTCTTCCAACCCTATGCAAAAATTGGGATGAGATTTTTTTTTCACCTGGGGAAAGGATTTCCAGCTTCATCAGATTATTGTGGAGCCAGTGATCCCAAACAAAGGAAAGACCATCGGTCTGTAAAAATGATTTCATTACAGATTAGAGGGGCCTGCGAGCCTTCTCCCAGACCAAGGTTGAGGTGGCAGCTGATGGGCCTGGAGGCATCATGGAAAATTAGGGATTCTTTAGAGCTCATGTACTATTTTATCACAAAATTCTTTCATTTCTTGACTTTCTTCAGAAAACCCCTAACATATTTTTAACCAGGTATGCCTACACCAATGAAAGAGGAATTGAGACTAAAAGATTCAGCAGAAGTGTTTTCAGTTCATAGGAAAGATTTTTCTGAGCCTTCTGCAGAGCATCATCTAACGTCCTTCCTACTCTGTGCATGATCTGATGACCTGTTGTTGTCACCCCCTGCTAGGTTGTGAGTTCCCCGAGGGCAAGAATGGAGCAGTAATATCCTTCAAGCCCCAGTACCTAGCACAGGGTCCCCTGAACGGTGAATGGTCAATAAAAATTTTGGGTCTCAACTGTACTCTAACTGAACTAAGGTGTATATGCAGATCCATATATGCATTTCTTGTAAAAGAAGCAGGATTAAATCTAGGAAATATTTTGCTTTCTGTGTCACCAGAACCAAACCCACTGAGACAAATTTAGTTTAAAGAGACTCCTTAATAGCTAATGATTTTGACATTTTTAAAAAAATTCTCCAGTCTCCATTTGACTGTATGCAATGAGTGATAGACTGAAAGCAGGACTAGGCAGAATGTGAAAGGAAAAGGAAGGGTCTCAATGCCTTGTGAGAAAAGAGGAGAAATCAAAGGGAGAGGGAGGGAGTCAGAGAGGAGAAACTGCCATTTAAGGAGCTGTGTCACTGTCTTCAGCAGCAGTCTGTTGCTGAAAGAAGAGTTTGCAACTCAGGATTTTTGTGGTTTCAGTCTGTGCACGACACTGGCCTTCTAGTGAAATATTTGTTCATGGAAATGATTAATATTGCATTTTATGTGTTTACTTAGAAAGCATAGTCATAATGATAGAACATGTCCTGGATAACTTCACAGTGGTCTTCACTTGCCCTAGGGTTTCAACCTCCCAGGGAATTTTTAGATATCCCGGGAGAGTACTTCCTAAAACACAAACAAACAAACAAAATTTAATTCTCTTTTAAAATGCAACGCAAAAGATAGAGATAGAAAATAAACAACTGAAACCTTTCTACAACCCCGAACTGGGGGTTGGGGGGTGATGGAAGGTCCTCTGTGGGGTGTTTAGGCCTGGATGAGGAGAATCAGCTTCTCTTCAGCTGGATATGAGTGTTAGGTATCATCTGTCAATGCTGTGTCTGCAACACACTTCCCATTGCAGCCAAACACACATTAGACCTCACAGGGAGAAACATCTGGTTTAAAAGATCCAGACGATCGGGAACCAATGTTCTCCTTGATCCTGCCTAATGTAAAGACTACAATATGGTGTTCGGAAGTTCCCTCAGATCTGATGGTATGATATCTTCATTCTCACTTCCTTAATTCAGGCCACTGGTATTTCTTGCCTGGTTCATGCCTAGAACTCCAAATTAGTCTCCTTCTCTGGCCCCAAATGATCTGCTGTCTTTTTATACTGCACTGGCAAATTCCCTAGCTGCACAAAACTGCCTTTAGTTTCCTTGATCTCTCTGTCCCCAGGGCCTGTGTGTACGCTGTTCTTTGTCTGAAAACCTCTTCATCCCCCTTCTTTCTTCTCCATTTTACAGACCATCCCTGTAGACCTCCCTTCACTTGAATATGAAATCATCATTAAGTTCTTGCTTCTCCTGGAAGTTGACCCCAAACACTCCCTTACCCCATGTCTTTTCTACAGTTATGATAAGAGAAAGATGAACACAAAGTGCTCTGTAAATAGAGTAATATCTGTTGCCCTAGAATAATTCTTAGCAACACCCTTTTTTATTTTCAAAAGTTTCCTAAGTTTTACAATAAATTATAAGGTTATTCTCTTTCTAAATATTTTGGTAATAAAGAGGAAAGAAAGAAGAATTACACACACACACACACACACACACACACACACACATGCACGCACGCACACACAGAGAACATTTGGAGCTTTTTCTGTATTTCTGAAAATAGAACATGCAAAGAAAGTCACTGACACACCCCAATCCTAGTTTGTCAATGTTAAAAATTTAAATTTACTCAGAACTTTGCACAGTCACGATTGATAATAAAAGGGAAGGAAGTGATTATGTTAGAACTTCTGAAGAAGTTACTCTTAGTCTTTATTAGTTACTCAGTGATAAACACTTATGAATTCCTTTTACTTGGGGAAGTAAGATTATTTTTAATTAACAGTAGAGACTAATGTTTCCCACAGTTCTTTTCAAGAGCCTAAAAATTAAGTCTTGTTATCTTAGATTGCCTTTTGTTTCTCATCCTTTCTTTTGATTGCAGTTGATTGTTAATTAGAAAAAAAAATAAATTGATACAACACAATGAATGTATAATAACTAAGTGGCTTTTTGAGAATGTCCTTGCTGGTATACATATTAAAACACAATTCTGAGAATGCCACATTCCCTTACCAAAACTGTTTGAATTCATTAAATAGTAGAAATGCAGGAGGATTAATTTAAGTCAAGAACCAAAACACTGACTTTTTGGAAAAATGAAAGGTTTCATTTCTATAAGGTCTATTAACCCTTTGCAATGTGCTCCTTTGTTGTATCTTTAATTAAAAATTATTCCATTTAAGAGAGCATCTGTCTTTATAATATGGCTAAAAAGTACTCTAAATTGGGGGCTTTTTTCATAGAGGAAGTTAACTATGTAATGGATAGCTCAAGCTGAGTAAGATTAACCCAAGGAGAATTAAAGACTATGTTTTATCTTGCTTGAATTATCCCCTAGTCTTGAAATTGCCATCCAGATCTTGACCAATGAAGCCATGAACACTACATGGTTCTCTCTTCCTAGGACCGACAATGTGGCCGTCCCATTTCTCTCTCTTTCACTGCTCTCTCTTAACCAACAGTTGAGCCACAGTATAAAAAATCTTGTCCACAAACTATTAGTTGTTTCCTCTGCTAACCTGTCTTGTATTCTTCTACTGCCCTCCATATTGCTCTAATTGGAAGAGGTATAAGACCAAACCCATACTTTCCTCTATGAACTACATACATTAGCCATTGCCTTCCTTCGCTTCCCTCATTGTCTTGCAGGTGGAACCTGTTTCACCTAGCTCTTGAGCTGGTCAGAATCAGTGTCAATGGCATATTACCAGGCTCTTATACCCCTGTAAGCCTGGTACCTATTAAGCTGGGGTGAATCCCAGTTACCCATGAATTCACCAAGTTTGATCATCCCCAAATCTTGTGGTATTTGTCCAGACTGGGATTCTTCCTGTGTTTCCTGGTTACCATTCTATTTCCTTGATTGGGATTTGAACTTGAACAGTAGTTTTGCCAGGCTGAAACTCTGATATTCTGCCTAACTCATGTCACTTTCTCCCCCAGGTCCCCTTAAAATCCTGATCCTTTGTTGGCATCCTGCCCCATATGACAAACATCAGCCACCATGGTATGATGTTGAGCAGTGCCCCCACTTTGGAACTTCTGTTCCCATGCTCCACTCACAGTTGCCAATCTTTTGAATAATATGTTTGTTTGATCGCAATCAAACTTGGTTTTGTCATGCTAATGAGACCCCTTCTTGAGGGTCAATTTTACACGCAGCTCAGCTCTAAAAAGATAGACCCTACTTCCTCCTCATCCCATCTGGCTCTCTACTGATGTCCTAGCATGTTCTTCTGCCAAGGCTTCTTAGGTTAGGACCCCAATAAAACTGTACATCTTGTTCAATTCAACACATCATTGATTACTTCCTATGTTTGAGCATATTGAGAAGAGGGATATGGGGATGAAAAATGACACAGTCTCAGCCCTCCAAAAATTTATGGCACGTGTGCAAAACAGACACTTAAAGAGGTAATTTTAATGTATTTCAAATAAGAAAGAGATTTACCTACCAACTTGCCAACTGCAGTGTAAGCACTTGAGTAATGCTTATTAAATTGTACTTTGACATGAACAGTCTTTGTTCCTTCTCTAAACATCACTCCCAATCCCCTCTCTACACCATATCCTTTTCCCAGCTAATATCCCTTACGTATTTATTTAGTCATCAGAAAGCCACACCCTGATTTCTGCGTTTTTTCCACAATTGTATCTAGGTAACAATCTCTTTGAGAGGGATAATTTCCTCTTCCTTCTATAAAATCTTTCAATGTTTAATTAGTGGAAAATAACCAAATAAATTGCTGTTTAGTGAGGGCATTTCTATTAGATGACATAAGAGTCATTTATTTATTTTTTTTATCAGCAAGGAAAGTTTTTAATTAGGTGACATTCACTATTATTAACATTTATTAAGTACCCACAGAGTACTAAGAAGTCTCAGAACAAATGCAAAGGCAGGGTTCCTTCCTGTCATATTTACAATGAGATAAGAAGTATATGCAATGATTCTCAAATTTTAGATCTTAAGCTCTTTCCTCCCTTTATTATGATTATATTTCATAGACTGATTTCCTTCATACCTTAAAATCATTCATGATATCCATCTCTTAGCATTATAGCTTGTTCAAGGAGGGGTTGTATCCCTCGTGCCAAATATGACCAAGAAATAGTTGTATAATTTATGTTACTGAGAATTGGTATTCTCCTACATTTCCAAAGTTCTTTTATTTATATTATCTTCTTTTTAATTTTTTTTAAATCTATTTTTGAGAGAGAGAAGCAGACACACAGAGTGTGAGTGGGGGCGGGGGCAGAGAGAGAGGGAGATGCAGAATCTGAAGCAGGTTCTAGGCTCTTAGCTGACAGCACAGAGCCCAACACGGGGCTCAAACTCACAAACCGTGAGATTATGGCCTGAGCTGAAGTTGGACACTTGACCAACTGAGCCACCCAGGTGCCCCTATTTTTATTATCTTTTTAAGCAACATTTCTACATACTTATGTAGCTCTTAGTATATGCTGGACACTATTCTAGAGCTTTGCAACTTGTTTAATCCTCACTGCAAACCCATGAGGGAGGCAGTCCCCAGTTTATAAGCCAGGAAAGCAAAGTACTGAGGTTAAATTGTATGGAGAGTGCTGGAGCCATTTCCAGTTGGTGGTGATGTGGAGTCCATGTTCTCAACCACAACACCAAGCTGCCTCTCCACAGGTGACTTTAGACACTGCAGTCCTCATTAGCACCTCCAGGAAAGAGTTATGTAAGAGACACTTACTGCAATGCATTCCCTGTCCACAACCTCATTTCTGAGAGCAGTGTACTCCACATAACTCCTAATGAAGCAACAGGCTTCTCCTTGATGCCATCTGTATGTGGTGATGGCCCCATTAACCACAGCTGAATAAATCAGTGTTGAACACACGACTCCACCTGGACCAATCAGGTTCTCCCTCCTTGGAATCTGGAATCAGAACACCATCTGCACCAGTGACTGAAGCTGTGTAGAGACAAGGTTGGCATAGCCATTTCCCGCAGTGCATGGCCATGTCTTCTCTTCATATCACGTACACCGCTGCCAAGAAAAGCAAAGACTTCGTGGTCTCATAGAGATGGAGAGAATGACTTTGATTTCTGTTTTCTAGTGCCTGGCTTGAGTTCACTTTAAGATCGGTCTGCTCCTCCTGCCTTGGCTCTATTGGGTATTACTGTGTCAGGATTTCTATTCATTAGAACCATGGTTGTCAAGTTGTGGGAAGCTACAAGTCACAGTGGTCTTGGTACTTGTTGGAAGAGCCAAGCTGTAGACAAGGTTACTCATCATTTATTACCATTATCACTTTCATCCTCACCATTCTTCCTTCCCAAGTTTACCTATAAAAATAAAACTATTTCTGGAAAGGGGGGGGGGTACTTTAATGTTATTAGTGAACGTTTCAGTAAAGTTTTGTTAACAAGTAGTTAAAAGTGAAGTTATTGGGTGTAACTCAAAAGATTGATGACCTCAGGGGGGGTTAAAAAAAAGGGGAAAGAAGGGTTCAGCTGCAGAGCGGGCCAAAAATGAAGTTGGATAAAGTCACATTTCTGTGCCAGATTGGCGTGACTTAGCTTTTGAAACACACAATTCTCTAATGTAGAAGGTAACCAAGGTTAAGGATTTGAATTCTGCACATACTGACATCCCATCTTTTTTCTCCTTTTCAGTTGTGTCATTAGTCCAGAGATGGTTTTATAATTTTATGTGCAAGTTCACAGATGGAAAATATGAATAATCTCGTAACTAGTGTGGTCATAACTGAATAGTTTCTCACTAGGTTGTTCTGGAATCTCTATGAGCAACCAGCCCCCATATAGACATATTCCTCACTTTCTTTGAAAATGAAATCAGGAGACTTAAGGCCTTCCTCAGTTGAGGCCATCTTGGTGCTCTGACATCGTAATGAAAGATTCAATTCAGGAAAATCTTTTTTCTTAGCATTTGTCATAGCATCAAAGAAATCCTTAAAGACTAATACTTCTGCCTGTGGAGAAGAAAGCACAGACTTCTTTGAGTAATCATTAGGTGCCATTATAGAATCACATTACTGGGGAAGGGTTTTATTTTTTTTTTATTTTTTACTTTTTTTTAATATATGAAATTTATTGTCAAATTGGTTTCCATACAACACCCAGTGCTCATCCCAAAAGGTGCCCTCCTCAATACCCATCACCCACCCTCTCCTCCCTCCCACCCCCCATCAACCCTCAGTTTGTTCTCAGTTTTTAACAATCTCTTATGCTTTGGCTCTCTCCCACTCTAACCTCTTTTTTTTCCCCTTCCCCTCCCCCATGGGTTCCTGTTAAGTTTCTCAGGATCCACATAAGAGTGAAATCATATGATATCTGTCTTTCTCTGTATGGCTTATTTCACTTAGCATCACACTCTCCAGTTCCATCCACGTTGCTACAAAAGGCCATATTTCATTTTTTCTCATTGCCACGTAGTATTCCATTGTGTATAAAAACCACAATTTCTTTATCCATTCATCAGTTGATGGACCTTTAGGCTCTTTCCATAATTTGGCTATTGTTGAGAGTGCTGCTATGAACATTGGGGTACAAGTGCCCCTATGCATCAGTACTCCTGTATCCCTTGGATAAATTTCTAGCAGTGCTATTGCTGGGTCATAGGGTAGGTCTATTTTTAATTTTCTGAGGAACCTCCACACTGCTTTCCAGAGCGGCTGCACCAATTTGCATTCCCACCAACAGTGCAAGAGGGTTCCCGGTTCTCCACATCCTCTCCAGCATCTATAGTCTCCTGATTTGTTCATTTTGGCCACTCTGACTGGCGTGAGGTGATACCTGAGTGTGGTTTTGATTTGTATTTCCCTGATAAGGAGCGACGCTGAACATCTTTTCATGTGCCTGTTGGCCATCCGGATGTCTTCTTTAGAGAAGTGTCTATTCATGTTTTCTGCCCATTTCTTCACTGGGTTATTTGTTTTTCAGGTGTGGAGTTTGGTGAGCTCTTTATAGATTTTGGATACTAGCCTTTTGTCCGATATGTCATTTGCAAATATCTTTTCCCATTCCATTGGTTGCCTTTTAGTTTTGTTGGTTGTTTCCTTTGCTGTGCAGAAGCTTTTTATCTTCATAAGGTCCCAGTAATTCACTTTTGCTTTTAATTCCCTTGCCTTTGGGGATGTGTCGAGTAAGAGATTGCTACGGCTGAGGTCAGAGAGGTCTTTTCCTGCTTTCTCCTCTAAGGTTTTGATGGTTTCCTGTCTCACATTCAGGTCCTTTATCCATTTTGAGTTTATTTTTGTGAATGGTGTGAGAAAGTGGTCTAGTTTCAACCTTCTGCATGTTGCTGTCCAGTTCTCCCAGCACCATTTGTTAAAGAGGCTGTCTTTTTTCCATTGGACGTTCTTTCCTGTTTTGTCAAAGATGAGTTGGCCATATGTTTGTGGGTCTAGTTCTGGGGTTTCTATTCTATTCCATTGGTCTATGTGTCTGTTTTTGTGCCAACTGGGGAAGGGTTTTAGAGACAAATAGGACTAAAGGTTGTCATTTTTGGAACTGGGGAACTGGGTGAAAACTGAGACATAGCATTTCAATGTTTTTTAGTGTTATTTAAAAAATATTCATTACCCATGAAAAAATTATAAGACAATGCATTAGGTTATCAGTGTCAATAAACTATTTTTAGGCCTTTAGGGAACAAGTGAGGTAGCTTTTGTAGGGATTTAAGGTCTGTGCTAACAAGGATATAAATGAGAACCAATATGCATTGGACTATATGTTTCTTTAAACTTTGTGTTTTTTACGAAATAAACTGAAGACACAGTTTTATTTTCTATTTTCTTTTAAAAAAGTATAATAGGCTGAGTTAAGGGAACCAAGACAAAAGTTAAACAGTGAAGACTGTTTTGTAATTTAAGAAAATATTTGGTAGCCTGTAGTTTTTCCATAATGTCACGTATTACTTAGGGGCTATAGGCCCGATTTGCTTCTGTCCATAGCTGATATTAATCAACATTTTAACAGAATACTCTCTTTGTGAAATCATCTTATGGCACTACTTTCAACATCAGCGTCTATCACAAAATACATTTCAACTGTTTTGCAAACAAACTTTCTTCCAATTAATAATTAAACAGAGGAACAGCTTGCGGTATATGCTTGGAACTAACTTTACTATATATAGTTGGAAATGACAAGCACACATGAAGATGCGACTGAAGCCGGGTAACATTTAAATATTCAGTTTTTCCTCTGTTACCTTGACTAGAGTAAAGTTAGTTCCCAAGGTAAAAACTAAGTGGTCTGCCGGCATATGGTATAACCTCCATTTGAGTGCTAAAAGCTGGATACTGTTTTTGTGAAACAGATGTTGTTGAGTGCAGCAATGCACAACTGACTCTAGCTAACAGCTGGGAATCCTTCGTGACCCATATAGCGAGAAATAAACATGGTCCTATGCTTGGCAAAAGTGTAAGAAAGCAAATTTCCATTTGTTAAGAGCTTATCAAAATGAAGAATAAATGTTTTTAGCCATAAACTGATTTTATTCACCAGAGTAATCTTTCCAGCAGCTTATGTGATGGCCTCATAATATTACAGGCACCCTTTGCCAGATGAAGGCTGCAGTTGCACTGACATATAGTACAGATGGAAAATAAACATCTGCCTCAATCAGGAGAGAAGACCAAGGACAAGGTTGACGAATATTATCTGGCATGACTATCTTTGCAGAGAAGCATATAAATGCTACAGGACCCAAACCACTGGCATCGTCTGGTGTTGTCCTTATGTGGTTACTGACCATGAAGAGAGATGATTAGTATGCACTCTCCAAGGAGGAGCAGTGCAGATGCTCAGGATGATATGATTCCAACTCTCTAGGATCTGCCTTGCTGTAGCCACACCATGCGAGTCACAGAGCGATTCCATTTTCTTTCTTTTTTTTTTTCATGCTTCGGCTGCATTTATTGACTACAAAGTTTCCATTCTTGTTGTTGAATGCTCTGAATAAGGGGAGGAAGGGAATAAGAAGAGGAACTAATTTGGAAAAGATAAAAAACATCTTTTTTTTCTTATAGTTGTGGGAAAATGTCAACAAAGCCTCCGATTCCAAGTCCAATTCAAATACTTTTCTTCAGAAGAGGAATAAACCTCAACATTTTGATTGTGTAACACTACATTTTATTACACGGTCCAACTTCACCTTTGGCAAAATCCGAGTGGGATAACATATGTTCTGTGAGAAAGGCGTGCACACACAAACGGATACACACACGTCCCGCACTCCTAGCACTGAGCTCCTTTTGTCCTCATTGCAACCAAATGATTCATGTGGCACAAATAATATGACAGATGTAGCTTTAAAAATTCAGTTTTACTGCGAGTGTCTTTTTGACTGAACCTTCTTTCATTTTCTGGTATCTCTTGCGACCATATGGAGTTTAGATGGCAGTGAATCCCCTTCTACTAACTCAAATCCTTTTCTGCACCTGGCCACAATTTGGGATAAGGAGGTGAAGAAAAGGGAAAAAGTGTCAGGCTTAATATACAGGATTATATTATGAGTAAAGAATACTTTTATCTTTTTGTGAAAAGGCAATTTCAGTACTATGGTTTTGTTAAAGTTTTATTTTTTTAAATGACATGGTAGAGAATTCTATTTAGGGATTTTTTTATTTTTCTTTTCCTTGAATAATAAGGAAAAAGAGTTTTGCTTAGATTCTGATAATCTAATTGAAACAATTATGATCTTAATTCTCTTTACTTCAGTTTCTAAGAGTTAAAATCTCAGACTTGACTACTAATAACAACATTTATTGAGTGTTTACTATATACCAGGTGCTATACTTCACTGTCTGTGATTAAACTAACACATTTAATCTTCACAAATATCCTGAGTTAGACAATGTTATTATTATCCCCATTTTATAGAAGATATTGAGACACAGAGAGGTTAAGCAATTTGCCTAAAGTCACACAGCTCTTAATAGTTGAATAGCATTTGAACTGAAGGTACTGGCTCAACAGTCCATGCTCTTGACCGTGATACCTAGTAGTCTAATAGTTAAAGCTCACTGTATCAAGGTGTACAAAAGCTTACTCCATCAAGATGTGTTGACTTCATTAATATGAACTCTATTTGGTATGATATTCAAAAAGATGTTCCATTTAATTATCATTACTGGGGTGCCTGGGTGGCTCAGTTGGTTAAGCGTCCGACTTCGGCTCAGGTCATGATCTCATGGTTCATGAGTTCGAGCCCTGCATTGGGGTCTGTGCTGATAGCTCGGAGCCTGCTTGAGATTCTGTGTCTCCCTCTCCTTCTGCTCCTCCCCTGTTAATGCTCTGTCTCTCTCTCTCTCTCAAAAATAAATAAACATTAATTTTTTTAAAAAAAATTATCATTACTAAGTTAGATTTATTCATTTACAAAAGCAATTTATGATCATTATAAAGTGAAATATACAGAAATGTATATAAAAGTTAATAATCCCCTCATCTTCTTTCAAATCAACCCTCCTGAGGTGACAAATGTTATCAGGTATGTATTTCATACCTTTTTTCTATGCTAATAATTTCTCTCCCTCTCTCTCTCTCTTTTTATTCTCTTTTGTTCTTTCTTTTATAACTCCCCAAAGGGATCCTTACTGTATACATTACTCTGCAACTTAACAGCACAATATTCCATATGTAGTATATATTCCATATATAGTGTATAGTATGCATATAGTGTGTATATAGTATGTATCCCCTAACAGTTGTCAGTTAGTCCTTTACTTTTAATACATTCCTTTGGTAATTCTTCCTAATCCAAAGTGATATAATAGACATGCTTATACTTATATCTCCATGTGTTGCTAGTTAATACACACACACACACACACACACATATATATGTGTGTGTGTATATATATACATATGTGTATATATATATATATATATATATATATATATCCCAAAGGTGGGGATTATAGTCAAGAATGTGTATACTTTTTTTATTAGGTGAATTAAATTTTTTTTTCAGTACAAAGAATTTGGCCTATAAGTATACACTTATTTGTAATGAACTGCACAGTTACTGAATTTTTTCAGTCAGCTTTATTACATTATAATCTACATTAGTAAAATTCACTTGTTAAAGTGTACAATACTACGAGTTTTGATGTGTGTATATGTTGCTCAGTTATCACCACAATCAAGGTTGTTTCATCCACCCACAACTTCTCTCATGCCCCTTTGAGGTCGACCCCTTTCCCTCCTCCAGATATCTGTCCTTATCGTTTTGCCATTTCGAGAACATCACATAAATGGACTCAACCATTATGTAGCTTACGGATTTAGCATAATGCATTTGAAATGCATTCATGCTGTTGCTCATATTAATAGTTTTCTCCTTTTTATTGCTGAGTAATATGCAATGTTATGGTAGTGCGGTATGTTGGTATTCACCACCAAAGGTCATTTGGGTTGTCATCAGAGTTAGTGTTTATGAATAAAGCTGCTATATTTGCCTAAAGGGTTCTGCATGAGCATAAGTGTTCATTTCTCTTGGGAAAATACTTATGAATGGAATTTCTCAATCATATAGTAAATATACGTTTTACTTCATGAGAAAGTGTCAAATTGTATTCTAAAGTGGCTGTATAATTTTGCGTTCCCAATAGCACTGATTGAGAGTTTTAGTTGCTGTATATTCTCATAGGTACTTGATATTGTCAGCTATTGTTGTTATTCATTTAAAAATTTTCATCATTCTAATAGGTGGATAATGGGATCTCACTGTGATTTTAATATGCATTTCCTAATAACTAATGATGTTAAACATCTTTTCAGGTGTACTTCTGCCACTTCTTTGGTAATACATCTGTTTAAGTCTTCTATCATTTTTTAAATTAGATCATTTTGGTTTTTTTGGTGATTGAGCCTTTTTATATATTCTGACACCAGTCTTTATCAGATAATGTTATTTATAAATACATTCTTCCTATCTGTGACTTATCTTTCTATTCTTTCAAAGTAGTGAAGTTGTTAGTTTTGATAAAATCAAATGTATCAATTTTTCTTTTTTGGATTATGATTTTAGTGATTTATCTAAGAAATATTTGCCTAAATCAAAGATTTTCTTCTATGTTTTTTCTAAAATGTTTATAATTTTAGATTTAGTTTAGTTTAGATATAGTTTAGATTACATCTAAATTTTATATTTAGGTCTATGACCCATTATGAGTTAATTTTTGTTTATGGTGGAAGGCATACATTTTATGTATCTGTTGAAATAAATAGGCTGTGACATGGTGAATTACACTGACTGACTTTTTGAATGGTGAACCAGCCTTGCATTCCTGAGATAAATTCCACTTGATTATGATGTGTTACCCTTTTTTTTTTTTTATAGATTCAGTGTAACAACATAGTTTGAGAATTTTTGTATCAGTATTTACAAAGGATATTGGTGTACAATTTTGTTATTGTTGTTTTCATAATACCTTTGTCTGGGTTTAATATCAGAGGAATGCTGGCTTAATAAAATGAGCTGGGAAGTGTTCCTACCACTTCTATTGTATGGTACAATTTGTAGAATATTGACATTGTTTTTTCTTTAATTATTTCATAGAATTCACCAGTGAAGTTATCTGGGCCTGAAATTTTCTTTGTTGGAAGATATAGGAGTATTCGTATTATCTATTTTTTTCCTGAATGAGCTTTGGTAATTTTAGGAATTTTTAGGAAATTTGTTCATTTCACCTAGGTTTTTGAACTAATGGGCATGCAATTTTATGTAGTATTTTCTTATTGCCCTTATAGTATCCATAGGTTTATAGAGATATCTCCATTTTCATTCCTCAAATTGGCAATTTGTATTTTCTCTTTTCATCTTGGCAGGTTAGGCTATATGTTTCTCAATTTTGTTGATCTTTTCAAAGTACCAGTGCTTGATTGCATTAATTTTTCCCTATTTACTTTCTATTACCAGTTTTATTTATTTTTTCTTTTATCTTTATTTTTCCTTTGACTGTTTTGGGTTAATTTTCCCTTTTTCTGCTTCCTCAAGGTGGAAACTCAGATACTGATTTGAGAACCTTCTTAGCGGTTCTCACTCAGCATCTCCATGCAGGGTAAGTCCTTTGCAGAAAATATGAGAATATATGGCTGAAAGACATGACTAATCATAGATTTTATAGTAAACACATATTTTCAAATTCCAAAGCTTAAATTAAATCACCAAATAGTAGGTTCTTGATCTTTAATATAATTTTTAAAAAGTTAGTGTATGTTTTTGAGCATGAAATGTGACTAACCTGGGCAGTAAACATAGGAAATAGTAATCAGTGTATATAATTAGGTGAAGGAATGGGGCATAACAAATTCACTACCTTACCGTTACATAATGGGTTTGACTAGGTTACAACTCCACATAATCCTCATTTATACTGAGTCCAATATTACACTAAATATTTTAGGACTTAAAGCACTAAACTAATATGACCAGAAGTCTAGGAATAGCCTAGAATAGAAAAAGTAGTATTATTATATTAAAGCTGGAAGGAACAGTAAAATTATCCAGTTTAACTCCTTTGTTCTAATTATGGAGAAATTGAGGGCAAGAAAGGATAGCAAACTTGGCCATCCTAATCTAGATAACAAGGGCAGAGGTCCCCCTGAAAGCTTATGTTGTTACCAAATTCTTCTCTCTCTGAAGGCAAGGACCATGCATGTCTTTGTTTCTTCAGATTCCCCATAATGAAGAACATGATATTGTGTACATTTTGTAAATAATGAGAAATGTTTAACATATAAGAACAGAAAACATAACAGGGAGAATTTACTTTATTTCTTGAAAAAAAAAAAGATCCTCCTACTTGTACCTGTGATGAACCAGTAAATAAAACAGAGCGTCTGGAAAAAATTCAATAATTTCTCTCACCATTCTTCCTGAGAGGAAGGAGGACACTCCTTTGTTCTCTATTTTTCTCCTATCAGGTTTTCTTCAGTCTGGAGTAGTCTTTCCTGGGTAGGACTGAGTGATGCCAAGACCTTTTATGTTCCTTCCAACCAAACCAGTCTGTGGGCAATTAAATAATGAAGAAAAAAGATCCTTCTTAAGTGTGCAGCATAAACTTTGCATGTAAACAAAGTGGAGTAATTACTTCTGAAAATTAGTAGACTCATTGTAAATGCCTCTTAGGCATCCCTTAGAATTCCACAAGTGTTAAATATTTATCATTAGTATGTTCCCTAACTTGGAGCCAAAAGGAGAATATTTTCCAACTTGTGCTCATTGTGGTAATATGTCAGATGAAAATTCTATATATTGTTCTTTAATGAGAAAACATTAGTGGTGCTTTACAAACCAAACTCCTCATAGCTTTCTTCTTTCCTTAGGCTTTCTGTGAAACAACCTACTTAATTAAAAAAAAAACAAAAACAAAAACAAAAATCAAGCAAACGCACACACACACACACACACACACACACACACACACACACACAATCAGCTTTCATTTCTGTAGATCAGAAGTCTAGCTGTGTTCAGGGAATCAGCTCTACCAAGGTGTTCTGTCTTCTGCTTTTCTTATCCAAGAATTTTACTTAATTGAGATATTCTCATAATCCTAATCTCCTTAAAAATCTTAAATGTCTAAAAACCATAAGAAACATAAATCCTAAAAACTGTTAAAAATAGAAAAATGTCATCTTTCTAACTCTACCTTGCTAGCCTGAGTCTCCACTAAAGGTGTAACATTCTACCACTGCAAGATAATTACATTTATCCAGGAGAAAAACCTCTAATAAATTATTCATGCTTTGGGGATGGGCAAGACATTCTACTTTTTTTGGTCATCAGCATGTTTATATGAACAGATTTAATCAGTTTTCCTCCCTGTGTTAATGTAGTTAGAGAGTAAGGTCCTCTTCAGGACCAAGATGCCACTGAGACTTCCCTCGTAGGAGGAAATATGGAAATATAGGGCCATGATTCAGAGTTATATCTAGGCCTGTGCAGAGCTACAGTAAAGGAGCCTCAGTAGCCAGGGTCATGTGATAGCACTGGGCATTCCAGTGGGTAAGAAATGACAGGTAAGGGTGAGGATTATGAAGAAGGAGGCCACTGGAGATTACTAATTTTGCTTTTGTCACAGTTTTTCATAAGACCAACCCTGAAGATTAACATTTAAATTGAAGTTTTCTTGTAAAAAGTAGAGATATATAATGCCAAATATTTACAAATATTATTTTCTTTGATGTCATTTTTAGTGACAAAGTTTGCATCTTTTAGAAATCACAGTACATCACTTAAATGCATTGTGATTAATTTAGAGGCCCCAATCCCACTGGGGGGATGGGGAATATTATTGAGAGATTTGCAAACAAAAAATGGCACTGTAATTTTTCAAGGACAGAATAAGAGGATTCAAAAGAGAATTTGCAATGACTTTCTTTTCAATGGACATACTAGGTTGAGGTGTAAACCACTCTACCTCACATATTATTCTCTCTAGCCCTATCTAACTTCTTTCTTCCACACTAAGCCTCCTCAAAGAGCAGTCTTGCACTCATTATATTACTTTCCATATTCTTTTTTTTTTCAACGTTTATTGAAATTTAAAATAAAATAAATAAAATAAAATTAATTTTAAAAATATAATTTTTTTTAATTTTTTTTTCAACGTTTATTTTATTTTTGGGACAGAGAGAGACAGAGCATGAACGGGGGAGGGGCAGAGAGAGAGGGAGACACAGAATCGGAAACAGGCTCCAGGCTCTGAGCCATCAGCCCAGAGCCTGACGCGGGGCTCGAACTCACGGACCACGAGATCGTGACCTGGCTGAAGTCGGACGCTTAACCAACTGCGCCACCCAGGCGCCCCTTACTTTCCATATTCTATTTGACTTCTATCATCCATTAAAATATATGTTTTTGTTTTGTTTTGCTTTGTTATGTTTTTGCCTTCATCCCTCTACTGTAACTGCTCTAACCAAGGAAGAACCTTCAAACTGGTAAATCAATGGACACCAGGAACCCCCTCACTAGACTTTTCTGGTACATTAAACCTGTTGGCTAGCCAGGTGTTGGTGGACAGGGAGAATTCTCTATAGCCCGGTTGAAACTCCACCTTAGGCAGATATGTACCTTGGGCAGGTAGGTGTACCTGAGTCTTACACTGTGGGCCCTCTCAGGATCCTGCTCCTTCTCCAGTGAGAGTTCTCTAATGATTTGAACTCATGATGTTTTCCTGCCTTTCCCTCAGTAGTAGAGGATTTTTATTTTCTGTTCCCTTCTTCTAGTTTTCATGGGTATTCACATGTGTCAGTGACATGTGTTCTCTCAGTGGCTTAAAGATTTTTTTTTCTGGAGGGAAGAAAGGATAGAAGAATGAAGAAAGGATAGAAGAAAGGGAAGAAAGAAGAAGAAGGCAGCTTTGAGCCTTTTCCACAGAAGTTTCTATTCTCCCCTAGACCTCTACACAGAGGCTTTCTCTGGTTTCTTGCTCTGTTTCCAATCTTCTAAGTACCTGGTGAAGTCTATGAGGGAAGAGTCTGCCAATAAGTTTATCTGTTCCATGTGTCTATGGCTCCCACAGGTTCCATACTTTCATACTAACCCTCACCCAGCATTTAGCAATTTGTTAACAATTTTACCTAAATTCTTATTTCCAGTGTGTATAGTCCCCAGTGTGTTTTCTAGATAAGCATGTCTTTCATCTCATATTTTACTGCATGAAACTTTCTCCTTAGACTTCAGGCTAGTTCATTGTCCTGTGACCTCAGCTCTCTAATATGTTCTAAGAAAAAAATTATGTTTTGTATGTTTTGTAAAAAATTATGTCTTTTTCATATTTTAAAGATGGGACTGACATTCTTTTCAGCTTTCTACATCCAAAGTAGAAGCCAGAAGTCTTTCCTTCATTTCTGAAAGGCATTTTTGATGGGTATAGAGATCTAGATTGACAGATTTTGTCCTTCCTATTTTAAAGGTGTTGATCCATTGTCTTCAGGCCTATCTGGTTTCTGATGTAAATTCTGCTGCCATTCTTATGTTCCTTTGTAAATAATGAGTCTTTTTTCCATTTCTGATTGTTTTTAAGATTTTTCTCTTTATCACTGACGTTCTGCAATTTGATTATGGTATGTTTTGGTGTAGTTATCTTAATCTTTATTTTTCTTGGACTTTGTTGAGTTTCTTGGATCTGTAAGTTTACAATTTTCATCAAATTTTGAAAATTATCTACCATTATTTCTTGATTTTTTTCTGTCTTCCCTTTTCTTTGCCTTTGGGATTTAAAGTATATACATATTAATCACTTGGCATTTTTGACTTCACATTTTTCACATTTCTCTGATGTTCATTTTTTTTGTTGACTTTTTTCAGTCATATTTTTCTGAGTCTCATTTTATGTAGTTTCTATTGCTGTGTTTTCTAAATCACTAATCAATTCTTCTACAGTGTCTAATCTGCTTTTAATCTCAGTCAGTGAATTTTTAATTTCATGTTACTTTATTTTTCACTCTCAGAGTCTCTTTTATATACCTCATTGTTCTTATGTTTATTTTTCTATTTGTTTAAAGTTTATTCATTTATTTATTTATTTAGAGAGAGAGGGAGAGCACATGCACATGGGGCAGAGAGTAAGTGAGAGAGAGAGAGAGAGAGAGAGAGAGAGAGAGAGAGAAAGAAAGAGAATCCCAAGAAGGCTCCACACCATCAGCACAGAGTCCAATGTAGGGCTCAAACCCATGAACAGTGAGATCATGACCTGAACTGAAATTAAGAATCGGGTGCCTAATTGACTGAGCCACCCAGGCACCCCATCTGTTTTTTTTAAATATAGACAGCATATCTGAGATAGTGGATTTGACACTGCGAGTGTTAGTGTTTGGTAATGCTTTCAATCTGCCATTTCTGTGTCTGTTTATATTGATTAACTTGTCTCCTGGTTTTGAGTTCTATTTTTCTGCTTCTTTGCATGAATAAGGCTTCTTTTATTAGATATTAGTCATTGTAAATTTTATAATTTTTTTTTAAATATTGTTGGGCTTTGTTCTGGGACATAGTTAAGTTACTTAGAATCAGTTTGTTTCTTTTAAGGTTTATTTTTAAGCTTTTTTGAGGCATAGTCTGAGCCCCGCTACTGAGGCAATATCCCTCTAGACACTACTTGATTCTTTTTTATGTTTTGAGGTCTTTTCACTCTGGCTGATTGAAACACAAATTGTTCCCAACCCATGTTAACTCCAGATGTTGTTGCACTTATTCCCTTTTTTCTTTATACTTTTTTTTCACCAATCTTTGGTACTATTGTCCCATGCGTGTGCAGAGCAGTTCTAAGTCAAACACTCAAGAGAAACCCATTATAGACCTTGAAAGCTATCACAATGCAGTTTTTCCTCTAAGTTCCCCCCTCCCAACAAATTTTGGCAATTTTGGCCTTCCTGAAATTCCACCTGTGTCTCCTCTATTCAGCCAGACCTCTGGGTTTTGACTGGGTTTTTCTTTTGTACTGAGGCCTGGGAAGTTAGCTTGGACAACTGTAGCTTGGACAACTCACCTTATTTGTTTCCTTTTCTCAAGTATTACTGTTTTGGGCTGTTATCAATTGTCTGAAAATTACTATTCCATATATTCTGTTTACATTTGTAGTTGTTGAAGTTGTGAAGACAAATCCAGTCCCTGTTAGCACATCATGGCCAGAAGTGTAAGTCTCCCTGAGCCTGTTCCGTGTTATAATGCAATTCAGAATCTTGGTTTAGTCCAAACATCTGCCTTTTCTACTTCTATTTCTGAGATGCTAGGGGGCTGCTGGAGGAAATCACATAAATGTGAGCAATGGTGACATTATATTTTTATGGCTCTCAATTTCAGCTGCCTTCTCAGCACCATTTCCCATTACAGCTATTTCAGATGCTTGCCAACCTCTTCAAGTCCCCAACCCCAACATCTAGAATCTTTCTCTAAGCAAATTAACCTCTTTTATATGTTACAGAGGAGATTAAGGGTATCTTAATGGAAATTCCTCAAATTTCCCATCACTATGCCTAAAACCACATCTATTTCTACTTCTATTTTTAATTCCAATCTTTTAAGTAGATGTGTTCTTTTCCTGATCAGACCAAGTCCTTTTTCAGTACCCATCATATGTTGTTGTTTTTTACGCTTTTCTATAACCTTGATCATTCCTTCTTTTCTATGTTGCATTTTTCTTTTACTATATTTTTCTTATTTTTGTACCTTTATTATTTTATCTGATTTTGTCTGATTATTTCAAAAGATTAAAACCCTATGGGAGAGTAAAAGTCATTCTCCACACATACCAAAAATTAATCATTTATTTTGAAAGTTAGCTACTGCTATGGTTTTCTGCTTCTGTATAGTGGTCTCTTGAAGGACATCCTCAATAACCTTCTGAATGTGGCTAATAGAGGCCACTGTGCAGACAACTGTTGTCCTTTGAATATCACTCCCAGTGCAGACATCAGCCAAATGTTCTCCTATACTCAGAATCCTCCAATGACTTCTCCTTTGCAGAGTAAAAGCCAAAAATCTAAAAGTGGCATAGGATACCCTGCATGGATTGGCCTTTCCTATTTCTTATCTCCTATTACCCACTTCTCTTCAATTCATCCTAGTCTTACTGGATTCTTTATGTCCCTTGAATAAGAAACACACATCCTGGATATTTGGCTCTGCCATTCTCCCAGTCTGGAATCCTCTTCCCCAGATATCCATATGGCTTCTTTTTTGCTTTCTTTTTTTTTTTTTAACTTGTTTTGGGTGCCTCCTCAAAATTCAACTTCCCAGGCCTTCAATGACTACTTTGCATAAAATAGCAATACTCCTACTTTGACCCTACAATCTAAGTATTTCACCAAGTAGACCTTCGTGTAACCAATATAACAAGTTTATTTGTTTATTGATTATTTTACTCCTCTAGACTTCAAGCTCCATGAAGGCATGGATGTTTGTATTTTTGGTTCACTGTTGAATGAAAGGTAACTTGAATAGTACTGCCATAGAGGAAGTACTCAAAAAATGTTTGTTGAATAAATGCTTTGTATCTCTCTTCTATCTACATTCCAGGGTTTCTTGGAAACCAAGCACTTATATGGTGAGGTCTCAATTTGTTTCCATAGTCAGCTAAAAGCTCTGCTAGGACAATCCTCCACAAATCTTGGGATTCTTGCTTCCAGCCTGGCTCACAACCCCATGTTCAGTATTTTCTTGAGATAATTTTATGTCAGGAGTTTTCCCTGATGTGGGCTTTGATGAGGCAACTCTGGGCCATCTCATTAGGTCTAGGTACCTTTAGATCTCAGGGAACAGATCTGAATTTTGTGCAGCTGATGACCTAAGATACAGCTATCTTTGTCTATCAGGAAATGATAACCATTTTTTCAACGTTTATTTATTCTGAGAGAGAGAGAGAGAGAGCAAGTGGGGGAGGAGCAGAGAAAGAGAGAGAGAGTCCCCATCTCTGCTGATAGTGCAGAGCCCAACACAGGACCTGATCCCATGAACCAGGAGGTCAAAACCTGAGCTGAAATGAAGAGTCAGGTTCTTAATCAACTGAGCCATCCAGTTGCCCTGGGAAAAGACAACCCTAGTTGAATTACAAAAGCTCCATGTTTTCCTAAGAGACATTTAAGCAACTTCCCAAATAAAAGTAGATTCTTTTAATATAGAAAAAAAAAGTATTATCTGCTACACATACGCATATGTAAATTTTTAATTGATATAAGTGGGATTATTATTTACTATTATTCACTCAACCTGCTTTCCTTAATCTATTATTATCATTTTTTATGTCAGTACGTAAATATTTGATTTATTCTCTTAATGTTTGCAAAGCTGTCATTTTATTTCTAAACTCCCTCATTGATTTCAATTTATGACTCTTTTAACATCACTGAAGAAAACATCCTCGTACATTCACCTTTAAACTTTATTTCCTGAAGGAATTATCAGTAGTGGAAGCTCTTGACCAAAATGTATGTAAATTTAGGTTTTTTTGCCAGATTTTCTCCAAAATCTATACTAATTTATACTCACATCCGTAATGTAAGTTACTTTATAGTTTCCCATATTCTCATCATCACTGGGCATTATTGTTTTTCAATCTTTTCAGATCTAATAGGGAAGATAGGGTATCTTGTTTTTATTTTGCACCTCTTTGATTAATAAAGTTTAACATGTTTCTTATTTACATTATCCATTTATATTTCATGAAAAATTTTTTAATGTTTATTTTTGAGAGAGAGAGAGCATGAATGGGGGAGGGTTAGAGAGAGAGGGAGATACAGAGTACAGAGCAGGGTCCAGGTGCTAAGTTGTCAGCACACAGACTGATGCAGGGCTTCAACTCACGAACCATGATATCATGACCCAAGACCAAGTCAGGTACTTAACCGACTGAGCCACCCAGGTGCCCCTCCACTTATATTTCTTATATAAATAAATTTCATCTTCCTGATTCTTATTTTTCTGATAAGATGATTCACTTTTGGTACATGATTAAATTTTGTAATATTTCATGTGTATAAAATCAAGCTTGTTATTCAGATCATTTGTATGTTTATTTATTTGTTGATTTTTGACCTGCCAAATTCTAGAAGAATTTTTAAAAGTGTTCCACTACCACTGTGGCCTTGTTTAATTCTCCGTATACTTTTAACATCTTTTGCTTTAGGATTAAAATGCAGTGTTGTTGGATATACAAAGGTTAATGACTTTTGTATGCATTTGATGGGTTTTAATTCCTTGGCTGAATAATTTCTACTTAGTTGTTAAACATTTTTGTTCCTAAACGTGATATATCTTGCAGTTTATCTCCAGAAGTTGGGGCTTTGCTAAGGTGTTAGCTTAAATATAAGTTTTTTTTAATTTGCTTTTTTAATTTAATTTCCTTGTTACCATGGAGGGGAATTCTGTAAAGTATGTCTTCTTCTTTCTTGAATTTTCTGTCTTCCATTTTTCTGTCTTCCATTATTAACTAGTTCTTTCTAATAATCTTGCTAAGGTTAATTTTAATTAAATAAAAAGAGCAAGCAAACAGAAACCAACAAATAATTCTCCTCCCCCAATTTCTTTCTTAAACTTGAACACTCTTCTAGTCCTTACTTTGAAGTATTTTTTTGTCTTTTCATAGTTAAGTAACCCAAAAGATAGTCTTTAATGTTTATTTTTGAGAGAGAGAGAGAGAGAGAGAGAGAGAGAGAGAGAGAGAGCGCACAAGTTGGGGAGGGGCAGGGAGAGAGGGGGACAGAGGATCTGAAGCAGGCTCCAGGCTCCAAGCTGTCAGCACAGAGCCCAACACAGGGCTTGAACCCATGAACTGTGGGTTCATTCTTAGATGAACCGTGATATCATGACCTGAGCCTAAGTTGGCCACTTAACCAACTGAGCCACCTGAGTGCCCTGAGAGGTAGTCTTTAAACCTACCAGTTTCTCACACTCACCTCTTTTTCTATACTTCTTTATAAAATCTAGGCTCCTTCCTCACCTCGCTACGGAATCTGCTCAGGCAAAAGTTACCAATGGTACCTAAATTGCTACACCCCACCCATTCTTTGTTAAGCCTTGTATTATTTGATATCTTCTACATTTAAAATTATTTAACTCACTTACAGAAATAATTACATCCTTTGACTTTTACAACATTTTCACTTCTTAGGCGCTCCTTTGCCATCTTTTTTGTTTTTGCTCTGTATGCTCTTTACACACACAAGTTTATCTGTATTCATAGCTCCAACATCTACCTATATATGGATGTTCCTGCGATCTGTATGTCTAATGTAAATTTGTCTCCTGAATTCGGATATCTAAATGCTGGATAGTCTGTGTTGATATCCCAAAAGAATCTAAGAGAACGCATGCAAAACTGAATTCATTGCCTTCCTTCAACTGTGTTTGATTACAAATTCTAAATAGCACCTCATTGTCTTTGTTATATCTATTAGATTCTAGGTTGGTTTCCTTCTATTAGATCACTGATATTCAAATGAGAATCTAGAGGATATGAGGGTCCAGAGTGTGCGAGACTCTTAAGAAAGTGATACCTCTAGGTTAGAATTCATTTCTGGAATTTCTTGCCTGTGTGACGAATGTAGAAGCAGGAAAAAATGTGGAAATTGTGTCTTGGATTGTAAACCCTTAAAGGTAGGGACTGAATGTTATTCACCTTTTGAAATCAGCATGGTATCTGAAGCATATTAAATAGCCAGTATATGATATTAAATTAATTTGAACCCACTTTTGGTTGAGACTTACTTATAGCTGGAGACTTGGTTAAATGAATGGTAGAAGAAAGAGACCAACATTTGTTATGGATAATCCTAACTCTACAACTTAGTAAACTGTAAGTTTTCTACAAAATTGAAATTTTTATGCTAACTTGGGTAACTGCAGGACAAAAATATTGAAATCCAAGGAAAAGTTAAAATTTCCATTAATTTATATAATTTTTCTTTGGCAAAGAATCAAATTTATTGGCACACTTAACTTGTAGATATGTTAACTTTATTATTTGGCATGCAAAAATATGTCATGTTTTTGACCCTAGTGTTTCTGCTTCCTCTTTAAACACTGTTGATTCTTTTATTGAATGCCCTAAAAGGTTCTGCCAGTTTTAAACCCAGGAGGCTGGTACCCCATCTGTTTAACTGGAAACCATCTAATCCAAACAGACACTTCTCTTCTTAGGAGGTATTTCCAATGCTCTATGAAACCAAAACTTCCCATTCTGTGATGCATATATATATCTCGATCTGACAATGTGTTGAACACATTGAGGTAAATGCCCAGATGTCCTTGCCACCATGGAGTTTGGCTAAATTCCGGCCAAGCCCCAACAATGGAATTCTAGAAAAGAGCAAGTCACCCACAAAGAAAGAGGCTATCTGGAATCTAATTTGGTCCAAATCCACAACATCACTCACATCTTACTGTGAAGCTAAAGGGAATCTTATGGGTTTAGATTACATACAACCCAGCCTATAATATGAGACTAAATCAGACTTGTTTCAGAGCCCTAGGCTCTTAAATATAGTATTCACAATCCAGAATGAACCTGCAGAATGATACAGGGCTGGATTGATTTTTCAGAATTGCAATTACCTTGGATATTCTCCTTGCCACATAAAACTTCCTGGAGAACTTCTGCTTTAAGAGTAAGGGTATTAGTTTAATCCACTAATATTCACAGACTACCAAAAATTATCTACTTTTTGTAAATATTATGATTATTGCATATAAGAGTTTTATGTTTTTCTTTTAATAGATTATTTCTGGTGTCTGACATTGCTCCATTATTTTTAGACTGAATATCATATGCCAAGATATACTATGGCTGAATGCTCCAGGTCCTCTGAAAGTCTGCCTCAACTTAATTCAGTTCCTTGGTTTGTGATTTATTACTGGAGAAGAGAACAGTGATTAGTCATTACTAATTTCACAAATATGACTTTTTATTGTTGAAGCATACTTGCTTACTGTTCATTTTTATTGCTCCCTACCATTACATTAATCTTACCCTTCTCCATAGAATCACTGGTTTTTATAAATGGAAAGAGCCCCAAAATAATCTCCTAAACTTTTCCTCCTTTATTTTTCTTAATACATTCTGTATCCTTTATGTTTTTCTATTGCCTTCATTTTATGCAATTCTAAAATCCATCTTTGGTCTCTCAATGCTTGTTTCAGCCAAGACTCCATTTAGCACATTTCCTAAACATTGTCACCTTAAAAATGACTTTTCAAATGCCTTGATTTTCACTTTTCTTCTCTAGGTCTCCTTTTCTGTGACACCTTTATTTTTGCTCTATGGTTTTCAATTTTTTTGCCCAGTAAGTGGTACATTAGATTCCTTGGAACCCAAGTAAGTTTTTATTTTTAAAGCCACTTATTTTAATAAGTAAGACCTATGAATTTCCAGCTCATGCTACTGTTTTTTCACCTTTGATTCAAGTGTCACCTGAATGTCACATTAGTTTAGGTAACTTGCCTTACTGTCTGGAAATTCCCAAACTTGTGATCTTTTGATCAGAAAGATGTGTGAATTCTAAAGTGAAGAACAGTACCACCTTCACCAAGACATAAGCAGTTGGGTATTTCTGAATAGAGGCATAATAGGTGGAGTAAAACAGCAATTTATATAGACCTGCCTTCTCTTCACCACTGTACTGCTTAGAAGTTTGATATCCTGTCATTAAGCTCTCTAACATTGAATTAATTGTGTCCACCATAGATTATGCCTAAAAATCCAAGCTTCTCCTGTTTTTGTCTTTTTGTTTTGTCCAACTCTCAGGGCACCATTAATTTTAAAAATATAATTTTTTTTAAATTTTTTTTCAACGTTTATTTTATTTTTGGGACAGAGAGAGACAGAGCATGAACGGGGGAGGGGCAGAGAGAGAGGGAGACACAGAATCGGAAACAGGCTCCAGGCTCTGAGCCATCAGCCCAGAGCCTGACGCGGGGCTCGAACTCACGGACCGCGAGATCGTGACCTGGCTGAAGTCGGACGTTTAACCGACTGCGCCACCCAGGCGCCCCTAAAAATATAATTCTTAACAAACTCTGGTAGCTTTTGTCAGTAATAAAATTCAATTTTACTAGTTGACAAATAACCTGTATAAAAAAGAATTAAGCACGAGTATTAGGATACCAACAGTCATCTCCTTCTTTCTCTCAATGTCTCTCTCAAGCACACACACACACACACACACACATACACAGAAAAATTAAATTATCTCCAAGTATATGACTTACTCATTCACCTTTTTCAAAAATGGAGCATCTTCATTTGTTCAGCACTGTTTATGTGTTGAGCACAAAATGATAAATATAACTGAGAGTAAGCACATTACCTATGTGTCTATATCCACATTTTTCTTTAAATTAAAAAAATTCATCAGTATAATTTGTAATATTTCATCTTATCTATTCTTATATAAATTTAATTAAATTACACTAATTAAATCAATAACATTAATTTAATTTAACAGGGATCTTGCCTGGAAAACAAACCCAAAATTTTAATTTAATAAAACTACTAAAATGTAGTTGAACATTAAAAGTGAGTAAAGAATAAGATAGTGTGAGAAAAAGAACCTATCATGGTTCTTGATGCAGAGAAAGCAGTTAATAAATACCTAGTTTTTCTATTATATTATTGTACTTAATATAAAACCTAAGCTTTTTAAAACTTTTTTTTAAAAAAAGTTTAGTAACTGCATTTTGTTATTCATTAATAAAAGGTTAATCTTCTCTTTTTCCTGAGGTATTTAAAAATCTTAATTATAGGGAAAGAAATTAAGATTTACTGAATTTAATGCCTACTTATTCTACTAAAATAGTCATATGTGGGTGTACAAGTTTTGAAAATTTTGGAACTGCATAACATAGTTTGAAGCAGCTGACATCTTGAATAACTCTGTTTCAGAGGTTTGGATGAGATTGTAATTCACAAGATGTAGAAATGACTATTCTAGAATGTTTCATGACTCTCTAAACTCCACATCATTCTTAAATTATCTGCATTTAAAATATTTTCATCACATTAAAAAAAATGGCTTTATATGGCCACTTAAATCTTCTGAACCCTTTCATATGCTTTCACAGAACCCAGTATTGTTTTCAAGCACTTATCACATTTGTTAAATTATACATTGGTATGATTATCAGATTAATATCTGAATCTGCATAAGACTACAAACTCGGGGTAGGAACCAAATCTGTCTTTTAATCACTATTATCTTCATGTTTAATGCATGACATCTAGTATGTTTTATATAAATACTTATTGAATGACAACGTTATAGGTCTTATTTCTTATACCATGCATTAGACATTGATGGCAAATGACTACTTCTAAAGACAAGCGATCCCTTAAGGACCTGTCAGCGCCTGAAGGAATTACTGGCAGAATTAAGATATTCTTTTACCAACTTCCATTACTTCAATCCTTAGTCATTTAATCATTCATTCAACAGCTATTTTTTTCAGCGCTTATTATGTGCCAGGTGCTGTTTTAGGAGCTGGGAATAGTCAGTGAACGAAAGACAGGTGCATGACTTCGAGGACCTTACATTCTGTAGACAGCTAGCTTTGTGGACTGACGCCTTTAAACACCAAGAGATAGTAATACTTTATTATAAGGCTTAAGTATCTTTTAGTTGTCTTAGTTTTAATAGGACTTGTTGCCCAAAATAAGTATTTATGTCTTCCTAATGGTTCACACCCAGCACCACCACCTGCCTCTGAAGCATCCCCCCAGCCTAGTTCTCCCCTCGAAACTCTCCTAATTAAACCTGACCCAAGGAAGAAGAAGCCCCCACACTTTATGTGCCATCTCAGGACTTGCAGTTTGGAAAACAATTCTACAGTATAAGGATTTTTCTGCAGACTTGTTCAGTGCTCTTTCAGACTTGGTTTCTGTTTGTGTTTACTCTGTGGTAACTTCACTCTGTACCTCAGGCTACTGGCAGGAATAAGCATCACTTAAAAAGTAATTTAGGAAATAAGTGTACTTCCCCAAGGGTGCAAATAAAAGGAAAAGTTGTGGTAAATAGCTAATGTAAGCAAAAGGTGCCTTGGGGGAACCCTAAGAGTCACTTCTTTCAAACCAGCAATAACTTCTGGTGCTATCGGTCCTGAGGCAGCAGCCGTCAACATTGTTTAAAAAAGCTCCCTTATGGTGTTCTCATTAATTAACTGCACTGTTTGTTGATTCTAGATTGATTCGGTTTGTTCTCTGGAGAGTGTTTTTGGAAACTCAGTAATGCCTTGATGCAGAATTTCATCTTCAGGCCCTAAATTCCCAGGATGGTGGTTTACTGGGACATATAGAAGATGAAGTGAAAAAGAGAATTTGTTAGATAAAAATGATAATCAAAATATTTTAAATTCAGATGTAATTTTTGAAGATTTTCCCTACAGAGCAAAAAAATTACCTGAAGCAAAGTTTGACTGACAGGCGGGTTTAACAAACACAAAACAAATGGCATGCAAAACAGATAGGGAAGTATTTGTTGCTAATTACTTGAGAAAGCATTTTAATTAAGTTGTTTGCCAATTAATGCCTCATTTTTAACATTCCATAAATATTTAAACATGTTTCATAAACTTTCTTCTTATGGAAACATTTGCAAATGTTATTATGGAGTTTCTTTGGGAATCTCATAAGAAAAAACTGTACAGTTTAGAAGATTCTACTTGCCATTTTCATAAGTAAATAAGTAAATTGTTGTCTTTTTTATCTTGGTAGCTATTATACTTTAAAATGCTCTATCTGCATAAACTTTTCTTTCACGATCTGCCGTGAAGAGTGAATAAATACAAGCTACATATTATTTTGATCTGCCATAAAATTTGAAAATAACATAGAGCATAGAGGATAGTATGTTTAATTTCAATCTTTCAGTTAAATGCAAGAAAATGATTTTGGGTGATTTAAAGAAATTCAACAACTAGAAATTGTTAACTTGTCAATCATCTTCAACCTAAAACCTCCAAAATGCTACCTGCCCAGCTAAAATAAAACAAAAGATAATACACATAAACAAAACAGAATGTTTCACTGTTACCAAGTTGGGCTTAATTTGTAGTATAAACTATCATGAACTTAACCAAAAATATTTCAAGCACGTAGCTTCTCCTTCCCTATTTAGTCATTCATTAGAACAATCAGGCTTGTGCCTGTTACCTACTTTAAAAGGTTTTAATGAAACTAAGAGATAAGAAGAGATTACATTTGGAATTTAGCTAGAGGACCAAGGACACTCACTTCTTCACCTGTACGTGGCATTTTCTCATTTAAATGAAACATTGGTGTTAGTGTTCTTGGACCCAAATTCGACGTGGGGAGTGGGGGAGATTTCCTCACTGTAGTGTTCATAAGCAACGCTACAGACACCAACTGGGTGTCCTACAACTTAGCTCAATTCTGACACTATCTGCCTGGATATAGCATCACTTCCATAGGTTAAGGGTTCGGTCCTACAAGATTGCCTCCCCAACTCCATTCCAACTTCAGAGGCCAACTGCAAACACCAATTGTTACCTGTGCTTTTGGCCAACTGGCTATACTTCAGAGGTTCCGAATCTCCTCCTTGGGTTTAATTAATTTGCTAAGGCTGCTCAGAGCTCAAAGAAACATTTTTCTTACTAGATTGCTGGTTTATTATAAAAGGATATAACTCAGGAAGAGATCTATAGGACAAGGTATGGGGAGAGGGCACAGGGCTCCACGCACCTCCTTCTACAGGTATGTCACCCTTCCCTGTTCTTGAACTCTGTACTTTTAGGTTTTTATGGAGACTTCATTACATAGTCATGATTGATTAAGTCAATAGCCATTGATGATGAATTCAACATTTGGCCACTCTCCCCTCACAGGAGGTCTGGGGGTAGGACTGAAAGTTCCACCCCTCTTGTCACAGGGTTGGTTCCCCTGGCAATTAGACCCATCTTTAGGTAGGGTCCAAAATTTACCTCGTTAACATAACAATAGAAACTTTTGTCACTGTCCATACAAAATAAATTCCAAGGGTTTGGGGAACTATGAGCCAGGAACTGTGGCCAAAGACCAAATATATATGAAAAATATATATTTGGTCACCGGAATGACCAAATATATATTTCTTATAAATCATAAAATCACAATTGACCATGTAGTAAATCATCAAAAGGAAAGGTCTGACCTATCTTTAACGCTGGCCATAAGCACATTTGCTAACTGGCCGGCTGTGACATAATGTGCTAGACAGAAGCAAAGGAAGAATCTCCCTATGTTGGTGTCTTCTATTCAGTAGAAATTAGAAGTGAGGGAAAGAAGCTTCAAGGAGGTTTTCCTAATTATGAAGCATTTGATCCTTCAGGTGCCATGAGAGTAGGTAAGGCTGGTGGAGGGAGGTGAGTGGAGGCAGTTATGGAGCACCCGCTGGAAAATTTGCATTTGTGTGAGTATTCACAGTAGCTAGCATGAAAGGGCCCATGGATAGAGTACTACCAAGCATGAGGAAAGCCAAATTATACCTGTCCCAAATGAGAGAGTGGAACAGTAATAACAGAATGGCTATGGTACTATAGGACTTCAGCTGTGAAAAATATAGTAACTTAACTTGCTTTGGTAGTTCTATGACCATGTAAGTCTTTTTGTTGCTATCTAGATTAAAACTAGAAGTAAAGATAATTGTGAGCATGATCTCATGGAGAAGATTATCACTTGCTACCGCTTGTGACTTGGGGAGGGAATCACATAATTGGGGGGGGGAAGGAATTATGAGGCCACAGTATTACTACCACAGTCCTCCCAGAATTTCTATTTGCTTTGTTGGTGGTGATGAAAGTAGGTCTTTCGTGTTATGTTAACAGACATCAACACCATACTCATCTTAATGAGTTAAATGGCATTATCTCCTACTTTGGGTTTGTTTAGTGTCTACATTTTAAATATTTCTGTCATCCTGGACTTACGGTTTAACTAGAGTATACTTAGAAATCAAATTTCAAATTGTTTTGAAACTATGAGGGAAAAAATGAGAAAGAAGAAAAAAGGAAAGGCTCACATGAGGGGCATTTTCACATTCAAATAGTGAATGGGAAGAAAATGCTAAAATTATATGCATCATATTGCTGCTTCTAGCTATGAAGTAGTAATTGGTATTGGACTTGCCTTCCTGATGTAAATAACTAAAAACTGGAGAAAAATATCTGGGACTGTTTTCAGACTTTCACAACAGGACCGTGTGATCCCTGAGAATGGCTGCCCTGGCTTTCTGCCTAGAGACATTTTCCTGACCAGCGTGCAGAGCAGGGATCCCATAAGGGACTAGCTGGGTCAGGGTGACAGAGGCTGGAGTTAGAGAAGGCTCAAGCAGCTGGAATCTGGGGAGCAGAGAACCAGAGGAGGCAGGGGGCAGGCCACAAAGAGCTCCAGAGATTCATAGGGTTGTTTTTGGTTGTTGAACACTAATCTGGGCACAGGGAGAGAACCAACCTCTGCTGGGTGGGCAAATAATGACAGGAGCTATACAAGGAACAATCTCCAGAGCTCCCACAGGGCTCGGGGAAACTGAAAGACAGAAGTCTTCATGGGGTGTCAGGCTTTGGGAAGAGACATTGTGATGCAGAACAAACTAAAACTCAGGCAGGCAGTGGGCTCTTAAAATAACCATGTACAATGACATAGTCTGAATATTTTGGAATTTCCATTATGATTTTTCCTCCTAAACTCTGAATTATTTAGACTTGCTTTGGTTTCCAAATATATAAATTTGGGGGAATCCATTTTCATTATAGATTTCTCATTTTTTAGAATTTTTGACATCCTTGTGGGGCCTAATACATGGTCAATTTTTGTGATTATTCCAACTCTCCGTGAAGAATAAAAGTGTTACCTCTATTTTGGGAATGCAGCAGTGTCTTTAGAATAATCTGTTGGACTACATTTGCTAATTAGGCTGTTTAAATCTATACCCTCACTGATTCTGGCTCTAGATATATGTTAAAATCTACCACTCTGATTGTAGGTTCTGCTGATCTCCATATTTGAAAATTTTGCCTTGTATATGAGGCAAGGTTGCAATGAATGCAGGTTATGATTGTCATATTTTATTGGTGAAATATTCTTTATCATATTACATTAAGTTCTATTAGTTCTGATATTATTGAGCTATCCAGTTTTCCTTTTAAATATATCTTACTTGTCCTATCACTTTTCTTTCAAACATCCCATGTATTTATTTATGTTTAATGCATATTATAA
This sequence comes from Leopardus geoffroyi, assembly GCF_018350155.1. Classification (NCBI taxonomy): domain Eukaryota; kingdom Metazoa; phylum Chordata; class Mammalia; order Carnivora; family Felidae; genus Leopardus; species Leopardus geoffroyi. The sequence goes on along the minus strand of NC_059338.1, from coordinate 138,357,587 downwards.
AAATTTATAGATAAATTTGAGCTTCTTTTTTATATTTCTATCTGAGTCTATACTTCTAACAGGTATTTACTCATACTTTTTCCTAAGGTTATCTATTAACCCTGGTTTTTCTTTGCTTCCACTTTTCTTGCCTTCTATTAGACTAATGGAATGTTTTATATTTTATTTATTTTCCTCTCCTAGAAAGCTTCCTTCTCTTTTCAAGTTATACATTACTCTTTCATTCTGTCAGTAGTTGCCTTTAAATTTTAAAATGCATACCAAGGACAGTCTGAAGTTGATCCACATTTCAAGGCATCTAGGTGGCTGAGTCATTAAGTGTCTGAATTTTGATTTTGGCTCAGGTCATGATCTCACAGTTCATGAGTTTGAGACTCATGTCGAGCTCTGTGCTGACAGTGCAGGGCCTGCCTGGGATTCTCTGTCTGTCTGTCTGTCTCTCTCAAAAATAAACATTTTTTTAAAAAGTTGATCAGCATTTTTATTCTTTTAAATAATTATCCCACATTCATCTGTTGATAAATGTTTCAGGGCATTTAATGATCTATTTTATTCTTTTTTTTTTTTAATTTTTTTTCAACATTTATTTATTTTTGGGACAGAGAGAGACAGAGCATGAACGGGGGGAGGGGCAGAGAGAGAGGGAGACACAGAATCGGAAACAGGCTCCAGGCTCTGAGCCATCAGCCCAGAGCCTGATGCGGGGCTCGAACTCCCGGACTGCGAGATCGTGACCTGGCTGAAGTCGGACGCTTAACCGACTGCGCCACCCAGGCGCCCCTGATCTATTTTATTCTTAACACATCTCCATCCTAACCCACTCCCCTATAATAACCAGTTTCTTTACCATTTCCCAAATTTCTAGTGGCATTTCCTTGTCCCTTATTTGCAGACCATATGGTCTTTTGTGGCTCCTGACTATTCAGGAAGTTCAGCTTCACCTCTGTGTTTCACACAGGCTGATGACTTGCATATTCTTTTATGGGAATTAAAACTGTAGGTCCCAACTGTAAGGCCATGATTGTTAGGATGGCTATTATCTCACTGTGATTTTGATTTTTCATTTCCCTGATGATTAGTGACTTTGATACATTTTCATATACCTGCTGGCCATAGGTCTGTCTTTTGGAGAAATGTCTTTTCATGTCCTTTTCCCATTTTTAACCAGGTTATTACTTTCTTTGCTATTGAGTTGTAGTAGTTTCTTATATATTTTGTACATTAACTTTATCAGATATATGATTTGCTAATATTTTATCCCCTCTTATATGTTGACATTTTACTTATTGATTTTTTTTCTGTGCAAAAGGTTTTTTGTTTGATGTAGTTCTATTTGTCTCTTTTCCCTTTGTTGTATGTGCTTTGGTATTAAATTCATGAATTCATTGCCAAGTCCAATGTCATAGTTTTTTTTTATGTGTTTTTCTAGGACTTTTTTATAATTTCAGATCTTACGTTTAAGTCTTTAATCCATTTTTAGTTGATTTTTGTGAACAGTATAAAATAAGGGTACAATTTCATTATTTCGCGTGTGAATATCTAGTTTTCAACACCATTTCTACAAGAGATTATCCTTTCTTCTATTGTGTATTCTTGGTGATCTTGTCAAAGATTAATTAGTTGGCCATATACTAATTGATTTATTTCCAGGCTATCTGTTCTGTTTCATTGGTCTCTATCTGTCTTTACACTAATACCACAATGTTTTCATTACTATTGTTTGTAATAAGTTTTAAAATCAGGAAGTGTGAATCCTCCAGCTTCATTCTTCTTTCTCAAAATTGACTTGACTATTTGAGATCTTTTGTGATTCCATATGATTTTTGGAAAGTTTTTTCTATTTCTATAAATAATGCCATTAATATTTTGGTAGGGATTGAATTGAATCTGTAGATCACTTTGGGTAGTATGGAAATCTTAACATTAAATATTTCAGTCCATGAACATGGGATATCTTTCCATTTGTTTGTATCTTTAGTTTCTTTCATTAATATTTTGTAGTTTTTAGTGTAAAAGTCTTTGATCTCCTTAGTTTGTCCCTAACCATTTATTTGTTTGTTTGTTTATTCATTTATTTATATTTGAGTAGAGTTGACACACAATATTACATTGGTTTCAGGTGTACAACATGGTGGCCCTACAAATCTATACATTAAGCTACACTAACCACAAGTGTGCTACCAACTGTCACCATACATTACCATTGACTATATTCCCTATGATTTGCCTTTTATTTTCATGACCTAATCATTGTATAACTGGCAGTTTGTATTTCCCACTCCCCAATGGCAACCATCAGTTTCTTTTCTGTAACTACAGGTCTGATTCTGCTTTTTGTTTGTTTATTCATTTGTTTTGGTCTATTTCTCATTTAAGTCAAATCATATATTTGTCTTTCTCTGTCTGACTTATTTCATTTAATATAATACCCTCTAGGTCCATCCATGTTGTCACAAATGGCAAGATCTCATCCTTTTTTATGGCTGAGTAATATTCCATATATGTACCCCTTTTCTTTTATCCATTGATCTATTGATAGACACTTGAGTTGCTTCCATATCTTGGCTAGTATAAATAATGCTGTTATAAACATAAGGTTGCATATATCTTTTTGAATTAGTGTTTCATTTTCTTTGGGTAGCAGTGGAATTATTGGATCACATGGTATTTCTATTTTTTATTTTTGAAGAACCTTCATATGATTTTCCACAGTGGCTGTACCAATTTACATTCTCACCAACAGTGCACAAGGGTTCCTTTTCTTCACATCTTCACCAACACTTGTTACTTTTTGTCTTTTTGATTCCAGCCATTCTGATAGGCATGAGGTGATATCTCATTGTGGTTTTGATTTAAACTTCCCTGATTATTAGTAATGCTGAGCCTCTATTCCTAAGAATTTTAACTTTTTTAATGCTATTCTAGATGGGATTGTTTTCCTAATTTCCTTTTTCAGATAGTCTGTTATTAGTATTTTGTAGGATTAAAACTGATTTTTGTATGTTGATTTTGTATCCTGTAACTTTGCTGCATTCTTTTAATAGCTCTAATAGTTTTGTTTTGTTTTTTGGTTTGTTTTGATTTGCTTTTAGTAATGTCTTTAAGGTTTATATGCAGGGATAATTTTTTTCGCTTTCAATTTGGTTACCTTTTATTTCTTTTTCATGCCCAATTTGTCTGGTGAGGACTTCCAGTACTACATTAAATAAAAGTGGGAAGAATGAGCTTCCTTGTTTTGTTCTTAATCTTAGTGGAAAGCTTTCAGTCATTCACTGTTGAGTATGGGGTTAACCTTGGGCTTTTCATATATAGCTTTTATTGCATTGAGGTGATTTCTCTCTATTCCCAACCTGTTGAGAATTTTTATTATGAAAACATGTTGGATTTTTGTCAAATGCTTTTTCTGACTTCATACTTCTCATGGATTTTTGCAAAGAACCTGTGTGCATTTAAAAATCTGTATCCTCATGTCTTTTATGAGCTCACCAAAATGTTCTGAAATTTTGTCTTTGGTTGCTTGCTTTTGTTACAGTTGCTTTGATTTATTCCTTAAGCAGTAGTATAATTTTGAGGCTATGTTGCAATTTCTGGTCCACCACCACCTCTCATTTGTTTTAATTCTTCATTATTTTATCTTTCTTTGCAAGGAAAAATCTTAAGTTTGTCCTCCTTATTGCTGATTTGATTTTATGTAGTGTCAACTGTACTTTTCATTGTAATTTTGTGATGTGTTTTAGCTTAGTTTTAGTTTTCCTTAACATACTCATATCATTTTTATTTCACTGTTTTTTCTTTCCTTTGTCTTCTCTACGTATGAATTCCCATTTCATAAAGGTTATATTTTATTATATCCTACTGAGTTTTCAAGAAGTTTTATGATTTTTTTGAGTTACAGTAAATCACTTTTGGAGTTCTCTTCTTCGTCAAAGTCTTTCCATTCCCCTTGTTCTATGGAGTTATTTTCAACTTCTTGCCTTTTATTCTTCTTGTCTGTTTATTCTTCTTGTCTGTTTATTCCATGTTAGTGTGTATGTGTGTGTGTGTGTGTGTGATTTTTTTTTTCATGTATATTAGAGATTGCTATTCAGATCTGATTCTTTACCAATAAAGAATTGATTAGCTAAGTTTGCAATTGTTTTATTCCCTGTCCATTTGGAGGTCTATTAAATCCAATTCCCAGCTCTGTTGTTGGAAACAGATTCATCTGTTCAGCCTCTAGATCACCTAGCTTCAAAACTTCCCACGCTTTCCTCTATTATGGTTCTGTTGCTTTGAGATAGGACCTTGTATTCTACTCTGTTGGCTCTCATGCTTTCAAAAGATAGGCCATATGAAAAGACAGACCTTAAGTAAAGCAGGAAGCCCTCCAACTCTTCCTGCTTTTGGTCCCCCAGCACATAAAAGACCCAAACTCCAATATGTACCACTACCTAGGGGTCTTCTTTCTCTTCTCCTAAGTCTTTGTGTGGAATAAATTCCCTTGGGTTAAAGACAGATCACCTATAATGCCTAATTCCTGCTTCTTGTATGATTGTTTTATAGAAGTCAGCAATCTACTTCTGTTATAGAAAAAGAAGTATTGGGGTGCCTGGATGGCTCAGTCGGTTAAGCGTTTAACTTCAGTTCAGGTCATGATCTCACACTCCCTGAGTTTCAGCCCCGCATTGGGCTCTGTGCTGACAGCTCAGAGCCTGGAACCTGCTTCAGATTCTGTGTCTCCCTCTCTCTGCCCCTCCCCTGCTCATGCTCTGTCTCTCTCTGTCTCAAAATAAATAAAAAACATTAAAAAAAAGAGAAAGAAGTATTGACAGTGACAAGGGGAGGGGGAAGTTTTCAGGCTGACTCCTAAAGTGGCATTCACTCAGTAGATGTATAGCCACTCACTCTCCTGACTGGATCACACTTTGCATTCATAAGTCTCCAAGTAAAGGAATTGTGGAGCACTTTCTGCTTAATTCCAATGGGCTGCCCATTGTATTTTTAAAATCCATCTTCTCTAACCTTATACAATAAGATTGGAGTCACTCTGATAGAATCTGAAGCATTATTTCCACCAAAATATGGGTTCAGAGGTGTGGGAAAATGGTTAGTGCTTCTGAGGGAAACATTTTAGATTAGTTGAAAAACATTTGGGAAGTTTTCTCTGGTAGGAAAACAGTTGTATGTCCTCTTTCCTGGGAGAGTGTGGGTAAGGAAGGGAGGCAGAGGGTGTCCACATTTGCTATTCAAGAGAGCTAACGGGCCTGTAGAAGCAGAAAGGGATAGCATATTTCTTAATTTCCTGACATCTTACAAACTGCGCTAGCCATATGAATGTCTTATAGTCCCCTAAACATGCCACATGCTCTCTTCTTCAAGTCTTAGCATATATTCTGCTTTTGCCTAAAATACCCTTGCTCCTCTCTCTCCTGTCCTGGGTAATCCTACTTATTATTCAGTTCTCATATTAGATATTCCCTTCCCAGGAAGATATTCCTGACTCTTATCTTAATGGCTAGAATGGATACCTTTTCACTTTTCTCCTAAAGCATCTTGGCATACTTTTATCATAGTACTCATTCTCTTTAATTGTTATTCCTTGTCTATGCCATCTTGGAAAACCAACCAAGGTTTAACCAACTTGATTAACTATAGTATTCCTAGGATCATGCAAGTGGCACACAGTAAATGTTTGAGAAATATCTAATAAGTTAATATATGGGCAAATCATGAATGAAATTGAATAGACTGAAAGAGAATGAAATGAAGGTAATAGAACAAGGACTTTTATTTTACTCTTTTCCCCTTCCCCATTGTGCTGCTGTATTAAGGAAATAGATTTGTATTACCTGGTCATTTTTTATCAAATATCTGAAAAAATCTCCCATGTAATTTACTAGAATGGCTGCAATTCCCTGCAATTCTGCATCTACACTTACATGATGAGATTTGACAAATAGCTGGAAGATGCTTACCTAGAAACACCTCTGCACCTGCCATGATACTCAAGATTCCAAATTGTTAGTTTTTGTTTTTTTAACCTATGTAAAATATTGTCCAAAAAAATCCCCTCCTGTTTTTTCAATGTGCAAATACCCCTAATTTGGGTCTGTGATTCAGCTGTTCTTTTCTCTGGGGCAATAAGAAAGAAGAGGGAAAAAAATCATATGTTAAACATTCCGCATGCCAGCATGGTACTGTCATGTCATTCTTTTCAATCTATAACAACTGTGACAGATTATCACCTCTTTGAAGTAAAGAGTATTGAGGCTCAGAAAAGCACAAAGCAATCTAGCCAAGGTTACTGGATTGAAAAGAATATATTGAGATTTGAACCCTGATCTTACTATTGTACTGTTGAAATTGTAATGTGACTCTTTACCTCTAATCTACCAAACACTACCACCTAATGCTGTGTCCCATAAATAATATTTGTTTTTAAGATACCTCTTGATCTGAGCTGAAGTATGGATTCTTTAAGAGCATGGGTGCTTCTGGGAGGATAAGCCTAAGAAGAAGAGTAGATGGGAGAATAAAGAAAGGGAAGTGAAAGATTTGGCCTCTATTAAACCCAGCTTCAGAATCCAAGGAAAGCAGAGACTCTGGCTGTGAGACGCTGGCACCGAAAAGAATTTGGCCAGATGCAATATCATCAAGTGGGACCAGGTTCTCTCTGCATGCCTTTGGGGTAGCCCACTTTTTCTCATACAGGAGGAGTAAAAAGTGAGAGTTAAAAAAATAAATAAGTGATGAGTTTTACATTCCTTTTACAACCCTGGACATACAATTCTGCCTAAAGCAGTATGGGGTTGGGCAAGTCATGAGCATTTCTGAGCCTCAGTTTCCTCACTCACATGTGGGAAAAATAGTCCTCCTTGCCATCACTACCTCTGAAGACTGTAAAGGGGAAAACGGCAATGGACACAGAAAGCATTCCCCAAAATTCCTATAAATAAGGTCCTTCAAAGATGTCCACATTCTAATCCCCTGAACCTATTACTACCTTTATTTATTAAGCAAAGGAGATTTTGCAGATGTGATTAAAGGTTTTTGGATGAGGAGATTATCCAGATGGGCCCAAGACAATCACAGGAATCCTTAAAAGGGAGAGAGAGAGGCAGGAGTGTTAGAGAGGAGTGTCGAAAATTGCTGATTTTGAAGATAAAGGAAGGGGCCACAAGCCAAAGTATGCAGGTGGCCTCTGGAAAATGGAAAGGCAGGAACAGATCCCGCTCTAAAGCCTCCAGAAAAAAACATAATTCTTCTGACACCTTGACTTTAGGTGAGTACATCTCATTTTTGTACTCTGATCTTTAGAACTATAAGGTAATAGATTTGTATTGCTTAAATAAAGACACTAAATTGTAAAAATTTGGGGGTAAATGTCAACAGCAGCAATAGGAATTAGGAACAGGTCTGAGTTAATAGGAAGGCAAAAAGTAAGCCATTCAATGGAAACTTTGGTGTTTGCAGTCCATTTGTTTTTTGGGAGGGGCTCCAGAAACATGCTAATTTGCATGGCTGCCCTAAAGCCTATGTCTGCCAGCAGCTAGACAGCTGCTGGTGATTTCCTTCAGCTATTTATTGGCTGGAAGCTACCAAAAGACTCAATTAAGGCAGTTTCACTGAAAGTGAAAGTCACCCACAGTATCACCCCTGCTTTGATACACACAAGCCTGTTAGAACTCACCTCACATAAGTTTTCTGGGTTGAGCCAACATTAGTTGCCAAATGCCCAAGAGTGAATCACAACAAATGATTCTGTGAATTTGTGGTCTCTGGAATACACGCATATATTTATACTCATAGGAACATGTTTGGAATTGTTATTAATGGGAATGTGCTTCTGAAGTAAGTTTAGTAAAAATCTTTTGGTATACGTCAGAGACTAGTGATAATATTCACCTTGTTCTTCTTTTCTTTTTTTTTTCCTTTTTTTTTCTTTTTTTTTGGAAAATTAGAGTGTAAAACAAACAAACAAAACCTTGTTTTTCTTGATAGTTTTAGATTCCCAGAGCAGTTAGGCTAGAGAGAAGAGGTTGAAAGCCTAGATTCCCAAGCTCACTAAATACTTTTGACCATACTTTGCTCTGAAGCAGAAGTAGAAATGCTGGACACACACAATCTATGATTCTAGACATAAAGTGAAGTGAAAATCACAGAATTAGATACTGGCATGGTAGTAGGTTGATAACCAACTGCCAGGGTCTTGGATACATAATCATAAGAACAAGTGCATTGGATATTTGAAGATATCGTTGTGCTGAATGCTTTCTTCCCACCTGACTTGCAAAGAATTAAACTATTATGGATTGTTTCCTCGTTAGCCATTTAACCAAGGAACCCAAAGGATCACGTTAGTGAAAGAGAAGAGACACAGAACAGCTTCACCACACTTACTGAAGAAAATGAAACTCTGTCCTCTTTTCAAAAACAAAGTGTAATGACTGATAAAGTTGATAATGACTCATAAGGTGCTTGATTTCTGTAGAAATATCAGCTTTGGAAGTTGCCCATGGACTTTTGAGAGATTTATCAGATGAAAAATGATGACCTTCTTAGCCAGGGGAGGAAAAATTATATCAGTTATTTATTTTTCTTTAGATTTGACTGAATATTGTTTCTAGACCTGTAGATAGCATGGTTTAGGGCAACAATTCTAGGGAAAGAGCAGCCAAGTATATACTCTTATTCATAATAAATGGTACGCTGCTTTCTGAAATGCCACCAAAACTTGATATAGAATTTTCCATCAAAGAGGCTGAAATTCCACATGTTACCTAAGCAAAGCCATTTGTACTTTACTCGTGAGACATCATAATATCTCGTCTAGTAGCAATTTTTTAAGGGAGGGAGAATTCAGTGTACTGAACCAACTGAGAAGAATAAATATAGAAATTAACTCCTGGCACATCTTTTGTTCTGGGCCATTATACATTGTGTTGCAATTGCCCCTATTGAATCACTTCTGAAAGAATCTCTTGCATAATGGCATTTTAGTCATCCCTGTAATGTCAACAAACAAGGCAGATTAATGCTTCCAGTCCTGAGATGTCTTGCACTCTGCTTATTAGAATTGTAGTCAGATTTTCATTAGAATGAATGGCATCTGATTCCATAAGGCAGTCACAACAGAGGCACCTTCTTGCTATAGTGTCACCCTGCAGATGACAATGTAGGCCATTATGAATGACACTCCACAATTCGTTACTTCCTGCCTCAAATTGTAGTTAATCTTTCATCCAAACTGTACACATGTGCAGCTTTAAGTGGCCTATCACAGCGAGTACCCAGTAATGCTGCAAGCACATGGAGACTGACAGAAGGTAAATTGCTTGTCAGGAGGTCTGTATTTCAATTCACAGCATATTCCAAACACGTCGTGGTGAAAGCACGCCACAACAGCTGCTTTCATTGCTAACTATTTTTGATGTAAATGTCAATAAAGCTCCAGGCCCTTTCATATTTTTGGCCAAGAATGTCCATCTTGCCCTATGCAGGCTGGCAGGTGGAGTTCCATTTATCTACTCTTAGGAACATGTCCTATAATAATGATGGCCTCTGGAGGCCGTTTAGGGTGATTGAGAGCAGTGATTGGGACAATAGGCTGCTGAATTTCATTGCTGGAGTGAGTTGACAGGTGACTGCTTTTATACCCTCTCATCTGGTGGGGAAGGAAATAAAACACACACTTCCATCCAGTCCACAGACAATCACCTGCAGGTTGAAGATCCACACCTATACGTCATTCCATTCATCGAGAAAAAAAATTGAGATCCATGGTCATTAAACAATCAAAAATTCCCCATCAGATCTAGGATTTTTAAAGAGACAACAGCATTTATTCTCTATAGGATTACAGATAGGAGAAATAAGCAAACAATTTGAATGGATTATGTATGCCTTTGAGGATCTTCCTCCTTCTCCTTGCAAATGTCCCTTTTGGGATACCAGCTGTTCATGCTATATAGCAAACTCTCTTTTAACTAATGCTCTGAGGAAGATGACTGAAGCTTGACCCTTAGCAGCTGAAAGCTAGCAGATATATTAAAAATCAATTCAAGGATGCTGCTTTTGAGCACGTTTGCATTCAAATATGTCAGTATGTTACAACACTGAGTATATGGTATAACAGCATAGAGTAAAACTTCATAATATTTTATTCACAACCTTTATTGAGTATCTGCTATAGGCAAAATAATGTATTTTACACTAGAGTAAGGAATATAAATTAGAATTAGACAAACACAGACAGATAACAAGAATAATAATCTGAAGTCAGAGAAAGTTTAGTATAACTTGTATTTCTATTTTTATAACCCTTCTTTGATTTTTTTGTTTATTATCTGAAATGTACATAACATATTATTAGAGTATTTCAGATAAAATTTATAATAAATATTTGTAGTACATGATCTATTTTCTCCTATTGGTATGAGTATGTAAATAAAAGTTTGGGTACAGTTTTTCTCAAGAAAGGAGCATAGCTCTAAGGCTGAAGTTAGGCCGATTTGTTTTCAATCATTACGTCCAACACTTATTAACCTACTAGCTTTGGCAGGGTTAAATAAACTTTATTTAAACTTTATTAGACTTCCAGGGAAAATAGCAGAGTAGGAGGACCCAAATCTCACCTCATCCCACAGATACAACTAGATAACGCCCACATCAATTCCCAAAAAACAACCCAAAGACTGGCAGAACAGACTCTCTACAGATAAATGTAGAGAAAAGTCCACTGAAGAGGGCAGGAAGTGCAGAAATGTTAGCCAAATAGACCCTTGGGACTATCTTCTGGAGGGAGAGATGCAGGTGTACAGAAGGAGAGAAATAGACCCTCACACCATGCACCCCAGACACAAGGAATCCACACGGGGAAGATGAATTCTCATAACACTTGGCTTTGAAAAACAGAGGGACCTAATTTCATGAGTTCTTACAATCAGTGGAGCATAACACCTGGAATTTTAAAAATCAGCAGGCCTGGCTTTGGGAGAGCCAGGAGAGCAGAGTCTCAGCTTTTAAAGAGGCAACACAACAAACACCCTGCAGAGACACAGAATTGAAGCAGCAGTTTGAAAAAATCTTGGGGTATAAAGGAGGGAGATTTGTTTACTTACCTCAGCATGCACTGTGGGGGCACAGATCTTTGGGAGACTTCTCCAAGAAAAAAAGATCTGGCAAGTAGCATTTTCCTCCCCCACCTCCCAACCTAGACACATAGACACCTGCAGGAATCAACACAGAGCCAGTATTGGCTACCAAACTTGCTAACAGCACATGCCTACCCTAGGCTTTCCTGCAAACATGGGTCTTCCAGCCAGGACTTGGTTCCAGGTCTCCTCCCACAGAAAAATTGCCCGACCCTTGCTAACATCCCATACCCTGTCCTGTGATCCCCTGCAGGCCTCTCCCCTCCAATACACCATTGGCCAGAGCCCATCAAAAGAGGTTCCACAAGCCTGATGATATCCAAGCAACCCTGACAGGGACCAGAACCATTCCAAAGTGATTCTGCCCCAGGGAGAGGGAAGGTAACCACACATATCAGTCCAACTGTGGCTCCAGGAGCGGGCAGGGGGCAGACATCTGGTCTGACTACAGGACCCATGCACTAAATAAAGCTTCTCAAGGGACAAAACAGGGAAATTGCCCTGAAGTTCAGGGATACCACATCTTTGGCAAATGCCTGGTCTGACTCAACTCAAGCCCAAGGCAGCCCCAGACTTGCCCACTAACAACACAGGGACCAAACCCTGTCTACAACAAGCAAAGAGAGTCATTAGAGATTACTGGATTGAAGGTAAAAGTGGCTTATACAAAACAGTAGGGCACAAACAACACGCATAGAAGATACCTCTTCAGATGCCAGGTTCTGGTGAACAAGGGATATTGAACTACAGGGCACCATAAAAATTTCCTTCATAAGGCCAGTACTTTCAAGAGCAGGAGACTTAGATGACTTTCCTAATACATAGAAACAGGCACAAAGAGAAAAAAATTAGGAGACAGAGGGATATGTCCCAAATGAAAGAACAGAACAAAAATCACAGGAATAGAGCTAAAAGAAATGGATATACTTGATAGAGAACTTAAAGTAATGGTCATAAAGATATTCACTGGACTTGACAAAAGAGTGGAAGAACCTCAAGGAGATCCTTACCAAAGAGATATAAAACATAAAAAAGAACCCATCAGAGATGAAGAACTCAGTAACTGATATTAAAAATACACTAGGTGGAAAAAAATACACTAGATGGGGAGTGCCTGGGTGGCTCAGTCAGTTAAGTGCCCAACTCTTGATTTCGGCTCAGGTCATGATCTCATGGTTTGTGGGTTTGAGCCCCTCATCAACTTGGGATTCTCTCTCTCCCTCTCTCTTTCTGCCTTTTCCCTGCTCTCTATCTCAAATAAATAAATAAATAAATAAACTAAAAAAATACACTAGGTAGAATAAATAGTAGACTAGAGGAAGCAGAAGAATGGATCAGCAACCTGGAAGGCAAAATAATGGAAAGCAATCAAACTGAACAGGATTAGAAAGAAAGAATAACAAAAAATGAAGATAGACTAAGGGAACTCAGTGACACCATCAAGCATAATAACATTCACATTATAGGGATCCCAGAAGGAGAAGAGAGAGAAAAGGGGGCAGAAAATTTATCTGAAGAAATAATAGCTGAAAAGTTCCTGAATGTGGGGAAGAAAATAGAAACCCAGATCCAGGAAGCACAGAGCCCCCAATAGAATCCACCCAACAGGTCCACACCAAGACACATAGCAATAGAAAAGAAAACATTTATATAGAAGGGAAACCCCATAAGGCTATCAGCTGATTTTTGAGCAGAAAATTTGCAGGCCAGAAGGGAGTGTCAAGATGATATATTCAAAGTGCTAGAAGGAAAAAACCTGCAACAAAGAACACTCTATCCAGCAAGACTGCCATTCAAAATAGGAGAGATAAAGTTCCTCAGACAAACAAAAGTTAAAGGAATTCATAACTATTAAGCCATCCCTATAAGAAATGTTAACGGGGACTCTTTGAGTGGAAAGGAAAGACTGTAAGCAGGAGTAAGAAAAGTAGGAAGGACAAAAGAAGTAAAATTAAGGAAATCTATTAAAAAAAAAGTCAAGGGATTCACAAAATAAAAGGATATAAACCATGACACCATATACATAAGACACAGGGTGGGGGAGAGGAGTAAAAAATGGGTTCAAACCTAAGCAACCATCAACTTAATGTAGACTACTATATGCATAAGATATTATATACGACCCTAATGATAACCGTAGATTAAATCAGGAATAAATATGCAATAAAAAAACAGATAAAGGAATCCAAATACATCACTAAAGAAAACCAGAAAACTGTAAGGGAGCAAGAGAAAAAGGGGAAGAGAAAATAACTACAAGAGCGACCATAAAACAAGTAACACAATGGCAATAAGTACATTTCCAATAAATACACTAGTTGCTTTGAACATAAATGGATAGACCCTCCAATCAAAAGACATAGGGTGATAGAATAGATAAAAAGGCAAGACCCCTCTATGTGCTGCATACAACAGACTCATTTCAGACCTAAAGACAAATGCAAATTGAAAGTGAAGGGATGGAAAAGCATTTATCATGCATATGAAAGCAAAAAGAAAGTTAGGGTAGTAATACTTATATT